>NC_052165.1:56565784-56877743 GCF_902713615.1 Scyliorhinus canicula | reverse complement strand
AAGTGTCTGAGATGAGGATGATGCGGGAGATCCAAAAGAGGCTGAAAGCGAAGGTGGAGGATCCAGAAGACAAAACCTGAGAATCGTGGGGATGCCCAAAGGCATTGAAGGTGCTGAGGCTGGCACGTACCTGGCCAAAAGGCTGGAGAAGTTGATGGGGCAGGGGCCTTTGATCGGCTCCTGAAGGCGACCAAGTGCACAGGGCGCTGATTAGGAGGCCACAGGTGGACTAGCCTCCAAGGGCGATGGTGGTGCAGTTGCACCACTTTCTGAATAAGGAGAAGATCCTCCGATGGGCGAGGCAGACTAAGAAGTGCACCTGGGAAGGGAACAAGCTGCAAGTGTAACAGGACCTGGGAGCAGAACTGGCCAAGAGGTGGGCCAGGTTTAACCAGGTCAATGCTGCCTTCTTTCAAAATGGGGTGTCGTTCGGAGTGTTGTACCCGGCCCATCTCTGGGTGGGCCTAGTGGATCGCATGATGCGTTCCGGGGGCTGACGCAAAAAGGAATATGGCTGATTGGCAGGGGACAGAGATGGGGAGCCCTGTGACCTGGCTGGTTGTGTGTAACATGAGTACTATTTTGGCAGACCAGAAGAGGCGATCGAGTTTATGAGGGACAATGGCCTGGGAGGAGAGTGAGGACATTAAACTTTGAGGAATTTGTGCATGTGTTTGCCTTCGAAAAGTTTTACTTTCTTTGAAGAATTTTTGATTGTGAGGTTTCCAGAGGGCAAGCTTCTCATGGGGGAACATTGAGGGTGAGTGTGCCTTTTGTTGCTCTTTTGGGGGTATGGACGGATGGGGAGGGGAATGGGGTGTGGCAGGGATGTTGGAGGCCTTGGGCGGGAGCCACCATGCTACCTGGGTGGGCTAATTAACAGGAGTGAAGAGGGTGGTTGTCAGGAGGTTCGCGCGGGGTGGGGGGGGGAATGGGGCTAATGTTTTGTTCAAGGGTGGGGCAGGGAGGGTTGCTGACAAGGGTGTGGTTGATGTGGCGCAGTTGGTAAAGGATCGATGACGGCATCATGGGGCAGCATGGTGGCACAGTGGTTGGAACTGCTGCCTCACAGCGCCAGGGACCCAGGTTCAATTCCTGCCTTGGGTCACTGTCTGTGCGGAGTTTGTATGTTCTCCCCGTGTCTGCGTGGGTTTCCTCCGGGTGCTCCGATTTCCTCCCACAGTGCAAAGATGTAAGGGCTATTTCGATTTGTCATGATAATTTGCTCATTAGTGTCCAGGAATGTGCAGGTTAGGTTATGCGGTTGTAGGGATAGGAAGGCATATGGGGGTAGACATGAGTGGAATGCTCATTTGAAGGGTCAGTGCAGACTCAGTGGGCCAAATGGCCTCCTTCTGCATTGTATGGATTCTGTGTTTCTGTGATGCTATGACAGTGGACATCTGAGGGTGGGCCTGGTGGATGGCGTGGTGTGGGCCGGGGGCTGGCGCAAAAAGGGATGTGGCTGATTTGCAGGGGACAGGGTTGGGGAGCCCCGTGACCAGGTTGGTCATGTGTAACGTGAGGGGGCTGAATGAGCCGGTCAAACGGTCACATGTGTTCGCATACCTGAGGAGTCTTAAGACGGACGTGGCCTTCCTGCAAGAAATGCATTTAAAGGTAAGGGACGAGACAAGGTTGAGGAAAGGATGGGTGGGGCAGGTGTTCCACTTGGGACTGGATATGAAGACAAGGAGGCTGATGGTGTTGGTAAATAAGCGATTAATGTTTGTGGTGGGGAATATTGTGGCAGATTCGAGGGGGGAGGTTTGTGATGGTGAGTGGAAGCAAGTGGGGTTGCCGGTGGCCCTGGTAAACGTCTATGCCCCAAACTAAGAAGGTGTAGATTTCATGAGGCGAGCTGAAGGGACTTGTGGAACACATTGAAGGGTGGACCCATGGAGGTTCGGAAGACTGAGTTTCAAAGAATTTTCACACTTCTCCCACGTGCACCGGGTGTACTCCCAGATCAAACGTTTCGTGTTGGTCAAAGCATTGCAGGTGGGGGTGATTGACTCGGAGTATTCTACAATCATGGTCTCCAACCATGCACCGCTCTGGGTGGATTTGCAAGTGGACCGAGGGGAGGGGCCAGTGCCCACAGCGGAGGCTGGATGTGGGACTGTCGGCAGATGAGGAGGTGTGCGAGCAAGTGAGGGCTGCCATTCGGGGTTATGTAGAGCTAAATGACACGGCAGAAGCCACGGCTGCCACACTGTGGTTAAAGGGTAGCTTATCTCAGTTCAGGCGCATAGGGAGAAAGCGGAGCGGGGGGAGACGGCAAGGCTGGCAAATGAAATCCTGAGGGTGGAGAGGAGATATTCGGAGGCCCCACAAGGAGAGACAGACATTCCAGATGAAGTTTGGATTAGTGTCCACGGGGAAGGCAATAGGGCAGTTAGGGAGGACCAAAGAGGTAGGAGATGAGTACGGTGAGAAGGCGGGCAGGGTGCTGGCCCACCAGCTGAGGAAGCAAGATTGGCAGAGTGAAGGACAATAAGAGTAGGGTGGTGTTGGACCCGGAGGGGGTGAAAGGCATATTTGAGGTGTTTTACAGGAGGCTATTTGAGTCGGAGCTCCCGGCCGGGGTTGGGGGGGGGGGGGGGGTGCGGCGGTTTTTGGATGGGCTGGAGTTTCCCAAGGTAGAGTTGGAGCTGGTTCAGGTATTGGGGACCCAATTAGGTTGAAGGAGTTAATGGAGAGTATGGGGGCAATGCAGGCAAGGAAGGCCCCAGGTCCAGACAGGTTCCCAGTGGAGTTCTATAAAATGGTTGGGGACTCCTGGGGCCACTGCTGATGAGGGTGTATAATGAGGCAAGGGAGAGGGGGAACTCCCTCCTGCAGGCTTCCAACTCCCCAATATTGAAAAAGGACAAGGATCTGGAGTAGTCTGGGTCGTATCGCCCGATATTGTGACTGAACGTAGACGCAAAGCTGTTGGCGAAGGTGTTGGCCTCACGAATTGAGATCTGTTGGGGTGGGTGGGGGGGGGGGGGGGGACACCAAGCATAAGGTCTTGCTGTATGCGGATGACCTGCTGCTATACAATTCGATGAATTAGGTAGTATTCGGGACATTATGGGGATTTTGGAGGAATTTGGCCAGTTCTCTGTGTTCACTGAAAGTGGGAAAGAGCGAGGTGTTCCTGATTGGGACCAGAGGGCAGGAGAGCAGATTAGGGCAATTCAAGGTAGTGGGGGCGAGTTTTAGATTCTTGGGCATCCAGGTGACATGGGACAGGGTGCAGCTGCACAAGCTGAACTTGACTCGATTGGTAGAGCAGATGAAGGGGCACTTTAAGAGGTGGGACGTGCTGTCGCCTACAGGGCAGGTGCAGAAAGTAAAAATGACAGTCCTGCCAAGGTTTCTGTTCGTGTTTCAAAACCTCCCAATCTTCGTCCCAAAGCCATTTTTCAAAAAGGTGAATGCTCCTGTTAGGGTGGAGAGCAACCTCTCCACCCTGTGCCCTGGCGTGTCGGGGGACCTGCTGGAATTCTTAATGCTTGAAAAGATCAAATTTGAACTGAGGGGAAGGATGGAGGGGTTCTAAAATTCATGGGCGTTATTCATTATGCCCTTTCGAGAATTGGATCACATCGAACATTGGGGGGGGGGAGAGGGGGGCGCTGGGAGGGTTGGGCGAAGGGGACTGTATGTGTTAATGGTGACTATGGGTGATTCCTGATTCCTTTTTGTCATTTGTTTATGTTAACATGCGGGCCAATGGCTGAGGTTTGGTGGGAGGATGGGATCGTTGTTATTGATATAGGGATTGACATTACATTCGTTACCAATTATTGTTCATTGTTGTTGGGTGTAAATTTGGGAGAAAATGTGAAAAAGGAGAAGAATTAAAAAAAATTTTTTTTAAAGAAAAAAGGTGAATGTACTGATCTCTGGGTTTGTGTGGGCGGGGAAGACGCCGTGGGCCAGGATGGCTTTCCTGGAGCCGGGCAAAGGGGGCGGGGGTGGTGGCTGGCATTGCTAAACACGATGAACTACTACTAAACAGCGAACGTTGCCATTAGGCCTCACGGTAGCATGGTGGTTAGCATCAATGCTTCACAGCTCCAGGGTCCCAGGTTCGATTCCCGGCTGGGTCACTGTCTGTGTGGAGTCTGCACGTCCTCCCCGTGTGTGCGTGGGTTTCCCCCGGGTGCTCCGGTTTCCTCCCACAGTCCAAAGATGTGCGGGTTAGGTGGATTGGCCATGCTAAATTGCCCGTAGTGTAAGGTTAATGGGGGGATTGTTGGGATACGGGTTACGTGGGTTTAAGTAGGGTGATCATTGCTCGGCACAACATCGAAGGGCCTGTTCTGTGCTGTACTGTTCTAATTCTAATAATATGGAAATGGGTCGTGGGGAAGGGGTTGGTTTGGGGTCGGATGAAGGTGGTATCATGTAGAGGAATGAGTTTAAGGACTTTGTCGTTCTCATCGGCCAGGCAGCTCATGAGCCCAGTGGTGGTGTCGGCCTTAAGGGTGTGGGGGCAGTGTAGGCAGCATTTGGGATGGGAGGGTGCCTCAGGTGGACACTAATCTACGGCAACCATTGGTTGTTGCCGGGGGGGGGGTTATACGCGAGGTTTCAGGGTTGATGGCAGGCGGGGATTGAGCGGTTTGGTGATCTGTTTCTAGGGGCAAATTTGCGAAGTTGGAGGTTTTGGAGGAAGAGTACGAGTTGTCCAGGGGGAACAGTTTCAAGCACCTACAGGTCCGGGACTTTGTAAAGACAGAGATGCCGACCTTTCCTGGGCTGCCGCCCCTGGGGTTGAGATAGGGGAGGTGAAGGTGTCCAAGGTCTACAAGGGGGCCCTGGTGGGGGTTGAAAAATGTAAATGTAAGTGGGAGGGGGAGCTGGAGGGGGAGGTACAGGTTGAGACATGGGCCCTGCGCAGGGTGAATGCATCCTTGTGTGTGTGGTTAAGCCTCATTCAGTTTGAAGTAGTCCATAGAGCACAAATGACAGTAGCACGGATGAGTAGGTTTTTTGAGGGGGGTAGATGTTAGATGTGGGCGGTGCGCAGAGGGGGGACCGAAAAATCATGTCCACATGTGTTTTGCATGTTCTAAAATGAGAGGGTTCTGGCAGGGGTTCACGGACATAATGTTGAAGTGCTGGGGGCAAAGGTGGCCCCGTGTCCAGAGGTGCCGATATTTGGAGTGTCAGAGGATCCGGGGGTTCAGAGGGTGAGAGAGGCCGATGTTTTGGCCTTTGCCTCCCTGTTAGCCCGGAGACGGATTTTGCTCGGGTGGGGGGACTCGGAGCCACCGAAAGCGGGGGTGTGGGTGAGCGACTTGGCACAGTTCCTGAGGCTGGAGAAGGTCAAGTTCGACCTATGGGGGTCGGTCAATGGGTTCGCTTGGAGGTAAAGCCGTTTATTGATTTCTTAAAGGAGGATTGAGGAGTCAGCAATGGGGGGTGGGGGGGGGGTTGAGGAGTCAGCAATGGGGGGGGTTAAGGGTTTAAAATGGGGAAGGCAGGATAGGAGAAGGAGGTGGTACTGGGGGAGCAGGGGTGGGGGGAGTCTGTGTTGGTTTTTTATAATGTTGTGCGTTTGTTCTGCTTTTGTTTGTTTATATGAAAATGTCTTGAATAAAAATAATGTTTTAAAATCATTTTGTGGCAGGAAATAGCTATTTGATCTTTTTGGCTTCACAATCCTATTTTTGTAAGATATGGGGTGAAAAGGAAATTGTGGTTTCAATCACAAAAGTTTGATTCTCAGTATAACCAATTTTCAAATGTTGCACTTTGGACACAGATGGGAGGATTTTTACCCTCTAATTTCCATTTGCTGTGTGATGTGTTGGGTATGCTGGGTCTGTAGGACTGCGTTTACCATAGCAGTGAGAGAGACAGACTTTCAACACTTGAAGAAATGCAACTCTATTTTATTACCTCTTAACTATTAAACATACTTTAACTGTGGGTTGACACTATGCTGAGTTGAGAGACCTGAGGCTAACTTGACCAGACTATCTTACTACCACATGGTGGATGTTCGAGTTGTTGCTCACAGGCTCTGGCTGTCTCAGAGGCTGCATCTCGAGAGCGGGAAAACTAGTGCCCTCTGGCTTTATAGTGGCCGTGTCCTGTCAGGTGATTGGCTGCTGTGTTCTGTGTGTTCATTTGTCATCATGTATGTCAATCAATGTCTGTCTGTGCACCATCATATACTTGTGTGTATATTATGACACTGTGCGCATCTTCTTTATTGTGAGGTCCCTTTAAGAATGGCCATGCATGCACCTTAAAGGAACTATTGCTTGTGCATGGCCTGTTTGTCCTCTAGTCTATATGACACATTTTCCATTAGTGTGCTGTCATGTTTCTGCATAACTTAGAGGGAACATTGGTGGAAGATGTTCTGGTATTCTTGTTTATTTCAAATATTTTATTGGGTTTTGTACATGATATACTTTCAAATGTGCACACAGAGAAACAAAAAAGAACAGAGGAAGTATATATAAAAAGAAATGAAGAAATCTTTTTCATAACACATAGCGGTAAGGAGGGGGCTTTCTCCTCCCCCCCCCCCCCCCTTCTTTTTTTTAATGCAAAACAAGCAAACCAAAACCGGCTGGAAGGGGCACCTGGGTCTGATGTCACTTGCATCTCTTGGTCGGTTTTTTTTGTTTTGTTTTTGTCCACTTTCCTCAGCTTTTACCATCTGTCGTTCCTTCTTCCTGATCTTTCTTTCTCTCTTTCGTCTTGCTGTGCTTGTTGTGGTCATTGTCGTTTCCTGCGCTCTACCTCCAGTTTGTGTTCCCTCCTCTTTCCTCCCTTCTGGCTCTCCTCTGTTGTTCTCCTTCCCTTGTCCTCCCTCTCTGCCCCCCCCAACCCCACCTCTTCTCCACTTCCGTACCCCCCCCCCCTTCTGCCCCCTCCCCTCCCACCCCTTCTCTGCTGCTTCCCTTTCTTTCCAGCTGGGTTCGACTACTCCCTCTTGCTCCAAACTCTACCCCCCGCCCCGGTCCTCCCTCCCTTCCCTCTCTTCTATCATATCCTGGCTACTTTCCCCTGGCTCTTGGCTATTTATTTATTTGTTTGTTTGTTTGTTGGCCACAAACAGATCTCAGAACAGTTGGGTAAATGGCTCCCATGTTTTGAGGAAGCCATCTTCCAACCCTCAGATGGCGAATTTGATTTTCTCCATTTGGAGAAATTCCGATATGTCAGACGGTCAGTCTGCAGCTTTAAGTGGTGCTGCTGACCGCCTGCCAAGCAGTATTCTACGGCGGGCGATCAGGGAGGCAAAGGCTTGGACGTCCGCCCTCCTCCCCATGAAGAGATCTGGCTGATTGACACCCCGAAGACTGCCTCTCTCGGGCATGGCTCCACCCTCATCCTCACCACTTTGGCCATTACCTAGAAGAAGGCTGTCCAGTACCCAGCAAGTCTGGGACAAGACCAGAACATGTGGGCGTGGTTGGCTGTCCGGACCTCCTTGGCATGGTTCACACCTGTCCTCCACCTCCGGGAAGAACCTATTCCTTTGGGGTCTCGTTAAGTGGGCTCTATGTACCACTTTTCGTTGCGTTAGGTTGAGTCTTGAGCACGTGGAGGTGGAGATGACCCTATGTAGTGCTTCGCTTGTTTTATTTCACAATAAGAACTTTTAATTGGCAGGAATGTTCTGGAATCTTCTCCTACTCTGCTGCCATAGCTTTGGCAGGAATTCCCTATATACTCCTTCGTTTGCCTTATTCACGTATGCAACATATCTGAGATCTGAACCGCCAGCTCATGAACTTTCCAGAAGATGTCCCGGGAATTTCCATGTTTCATAAGTTTCTGAACCTGTACGTTGAATTTACTGCACTTCAGATTACTGTTCACTTACGGAGGAGTGGGAGGTCATTCTGAGGCATTGGGCTCAATTCAGCGAACTCAAGTTAAAGTTTGTTGAATGGCGTGTTTATAGGGCTGTTTCTCTGCACAATTCCATGGCATTTCGCTGTTTTGTTTGTCCTTGAGGAGATTCTCTCTGCCGAAGCCGCACTGAGAGAGATTTCCTGCTAGCGAGCTGAAGCGTTTTGACCCCCCCCCCCTTCACCCCTACAACCTCGGGGAGGCTTCCAGGAACCTCTTCTCACCTCCCGCCAAGTGGAAAGACCCTCCCCCAGATGCCATTACACCTGGTTAATGTTTGCGCCCTGGAAAGGTCTCTCAGGCTTGACCAGTTGAGCCCCGGGCGTCGGGTGAATCCTGCGTCCGGGTATTTAAATGAGCCATGTGAGACTCGTGGAGTACAAGCTCCCTAGGGTGGGCGGTACGAGATTGTGCCGGGCAGAGCGGGTCAGGCGACTCATGATCAGCCCAGTGTGGAGCCATGGTTTCGGGCACTGCCATGACCCAATTGGGTAGGTCGCTAAGGATGACGGTTAGAGCTGGCCACTGCGCTGCCATTGTGGGAGAGTGTCCCACAATCCCACAATGCGGTGAAGGGCAAACCACTCGTGACAGCAGCTGAAATCGCCTCGGATGAGGGCTTTGCACGTGGACACCCTGGAGGATGACTGCTTGATGCAGTTGAACTGCGTTTCGACTCCAAGGTCACGCTGATTCGGATTACTTTGCAGGTTAATGAACATCCAGTACCAATGGATATGGACATGCGGACTGCCTACTCCATTGTAGATCTTTGCACATTTCAATGGTTGCATAAGGGAATCATGCGGGATATCAAGACTCGATTGGCCACCTGTACGGCGAACCGTTGAAAATTGTGGGGATCACCAGTGACATATGGACAGCAGGCGGTCCGCTGACCCCTGGTGGTTGGACATGGTCTGGGTACAAATTTACTCGGAAGATACTGGTTGAGAGTCCTTTGATTCGATTGGTAACAAATCTACCAAATGGACTCTGGATAGCTTTATGATGTGTTGAATAACTATCTGGAGATTTTCCAGGATGGTCTGGGAAGTATTGAGGATGCCAGAGCCCACATTTATATCATGTTGCTTAGCCCCCGTACGAGGCAGGTGGATGCAAAACTCCAATGTACACAAGATTTGGAGTCATTAAACCCGTGCAATTTGCGGAATGGGCTGCGCCTGTGGTGCCAGTGAAGAAACCTGATAAAACTCTGGCCGTGTGGGGACTTCAAGCTTTCCGTAAACAGGGTTTCGTGTTTCGACTGCTACCTTGGTTGAGGATTTATATACTTGATTGGTCGGGGTTGTTTGTGTACAAAATTAGACAATAACCATGCATGAAACCCGGAGTTTAGAAAATCTGCCACAATAAATACACTTCGGGAATTGTTCGAATACACCCTCCTTCCATTTGGAATTTCGTCGACCTCTATGCTATTTCAGAGAGTGATGGAAAACGTCTTACAAGGTTTGCTAATACGTTCATCTACTTAGATGACGTTCTTTTCACTGGTTCCACAGAACAGAAACACATGGCGAATCTCCAGAAGGTACTCCACCGTTTTGCCCCTGTGGGTGCCCAACTGAAACAAAGTAAATGTATTTTCCATGCCAAGGCAGTGACCTACTTCGGTTAACGCATGAACAGTGATGAGCTACACCCTGTCGAGGATAAAGTCCGGGCTAGCAAAGGGCCCCACCCCATGGAACGACACTGAGCGCCAGTCCGTTTTTGGCCTTGTTAATTATTATGGCAAATTATTATGGCAAATGTATCGCAAAACTGACCTCCCTATTGGCTCTTGTTGCATGTGTTATTGCAGAAAAGACCAAAAGTGGTGCTGGGGCGTGTTTCAAGACGAGGCATTGTCAGCCATAAAGAGGCGCCTATCTTTAAAACAACTCTTGACAGAGTATGACCCAACTGGGCCACTGATTTTGATATGTGATGCTTCCCCTTATGTCATCTGGATGGTGCAAGCCCTTGAGTGGGATGATGGCTGGGAACACCCCATTGCATTTGCCTCAAGGGCCTTGGCGGGCGCCACTTGCCAGTAAGCACAAATTCTGAAGGAAGGTAGAGTCATAAATGTTTACTGCATGGAAACAGGCCCTTCGGCCCAGCTTGTCCATGCCGCCCAGTTTCTATCACTAAGCTAGTCACACTTGCCCGCATTTGGCTCATATCCCTGCCCATGTAACTGTCTAACTGTTTTTTAAAGAAATAAAATGTACCCACCTCTACCACTGCCTCTCGCAGCTCATTCCAGATACTCACCACCCTCTGTGTGAAAGAATTTCCCCTCTGGTCTCTTTTGTATCTCTTCCCTCTCATCTAAAACCAATGCCATCTAGTTCTAGACTCCTCTACCTTTGGGAAAAGATGTTGACTATCTACCTTATCTATGCTCCTCATTATTTTATCGACCTCTATAAGATCACCCTTAAGCCTCCTGTGCTCAAGGGAAAAAAGTCACAGCCTATCCAGCCTCTCTTTATAACTCAGACCATCAAGGCCTGGTGGCATTCTTGTAAATCTCTTCTGCACTCTTTCTAGTTTAACAATATCCTTCCTATAATAGGATGACCAGAACCGAACACAGTGCGGTCTTACCAATGTCTTGTGCAACTTCAACAATACATCTCAACTCCTGTATTCAATATTCTGACTAATAAAACCTAGCATGTTGAATGCATTCTTCACCATCCTGTCCACCTGCGACTCCACCTTCAAGGAGCTATGAACCTGTACCCCTAGATCTCATGTGCTGTAACTCTCCCCAACTCCCTACCATTAACTGAGTAGGTCCTGCCCTAATTTGATCTACCAAAATGCATCACCTCATATTTATCCAAATTAAACTCCATCAATCATTCATCGGCCCACTGGGCGGCACAATTGGTCACGATCCTGTTGCAATCTTATATAACCTTCTTCACTATCCACTATGCCACCAATCTTGGTGTCATCTGCAAACTTACTAACCATGCCTCCTGCATTCTCATCCAAATCACTAATATATATAATGAATAACAGTGGACCCAGCACCGATCCCTGAGGCAGACCGCTGGTCACAGGCCTCCAGTTTGAAAAACAACCCTCCACAACCCTTCGGTCGCCAAGCCAATTTTGTATCCAATTGGCTACCTCACCCTGGATTCCGTGATATTTAACCTTTTGCAACAACCTACGATGCAGTACCATGTAGACAACATCGACTGCACTGCCTTCATATACCTTCTTGGTTAACCCTTCAAAATCATGAGACATGACTTTCCCCTTACAAAGCCATGCTGACTTTCCCTAATTAGCCCTTGCCTGTCTAAATGCCTGTAGATCCTGTCCCTCAGAATACCTTCTAACAATTCACCCACTACAGAAGTAAGGCTCACCGGTCTGTAGTTCCCAGGCTTATACCTACAGCCCTTCTTAAACAAGGGCACAACATTTGCTACCCTCCAATCTTCAGGCACCTTTCCTGTGGCTGTTGATGATTCTAATATCTCAGCTAGGGGGCCGGCAATTTCCTCCCTAGCCTCCCACAATGTCCTGGGATACATTTCATCAGATCCCAGGATTTATCTAGCTTGATGCGCTTTAATACCGCCGGTACCTCATTCTCTGTAATATGTACACTCCTCAAGACATCACTTTTTATTTCCCCAGACATCACTTTTTATTCCCCCTGGATGTTATCTTTGGAATTAACAAATACCATTAATATATTATTATCGGCCAGGGTTTAGAGAACACCAAAGTATACCATGGAGTTCACCTGACCCACAACTTTTAATAGATTTTGGTTATGGGGAGCACAAGGGTCCACTTTACAAGTGTGATGCAACAGAGAACTGAAAGTATTTTTAAACAAAAACAATGTTTATTCTATGAATCTAGTTAACATTTTATAAACACACAGTAAACAGTTTATTAACTGACCACCCCCCAAAAGATACAGTACTCTACAGATAACCCTTAATAACTTTTCAAACAACATCCATAAGTTAAATCATTTTTAAATCAAGACAGCAGGTTTAAATTCTCTACAGAAACAGGTATTACTTTGAAATCAAGTGATTTGGAGACATTTTTTAGATTGCAGAGCGAGAGATCATAACATCTTCTTGCTGTGAATCCAGCTCTCCAACTCTGAAAACAAAACCAAAAACACACTGCAGCTGCCAGCTCAAACAAAAGTAAAAAGCAGAGCAGAGCCCAGCTCCATCCACACAATGACATCACTGCAGCTATTTGATAAACACCCACTTCTTAAAGGTACAGCCACCTGATAATATGTATGAACGGCATTTAATTATCTTTGCGGACCACAGGCCATTGCTCAGCCTATTCCGGGAGGACAAGAGCATCCCACCTCTTTTCACAGTAACTTCATTTCAATGTTAATGTAAGCCTATTTGTGACAATAAAGATTATTATTGCATCAACCACAATCCAGCAGTAGGCGCTCCTGCTTGCCGCTTCCAAGTACACTTTTCAACACTGTTCAGTTGCCCACTCAGTCGTTTGCCATTGTCTGCGAGTGCTCCCTCCCCACCTTATGCGGATGAGGTGATTGGACACCTTACTGGTGACGGCTGCTCGAGTGTGTGCATGGACATAAGAGGCTCCCGACATTGATGAAGCTTCATCTTATGTTACTTAACAGTGGTAAAAATGAGACTTTTCCAGCGACCCTTTGCTCAGAAGTAATTCAAACTGAGTTTTGAGGATGGTGTAATATAGCGGGGTGTTTGAGTTATTGTTCCCCCTCAGGGACAGGAAGCCCTGTTGCAGGATTTTCACACTGGCGATCCGGGAGTTTCAAAAATGAAAATATTGGCACGGAGCTATGTTTGGTGACCAGACATCAATGGGGATAGTGTGCCTGGATTTTCAGAATCTTCCATCGTCAGCTCCTCTCCTCCCTTGGGAATAGCCGGGTCATCCATGGATTCGCCTCCACGCGGATTTTGCTCGACCGTTCATGGGCTCCATGTTCTTAAAGATTTTGGATGTGCAATACAAGTGGCTGCAAAGTTGCAGGATGTCTTCTATGATGTCCAGGGCCACAATCAAGAAGCTCTGGGGATCTTTTTGCACCCATGGACTTCAGGGGGTGCTGGTGACGGACAATGGCACTCCTTTCACCAGCGAAGAGCTTGTCGTTTTTATGAGGTGCAATGGCATTTGGTACATCTGCACCACTCCATATCATCCTTCATCTAATGGTTGGCAGAGCAGGCGGTCCAAACTGTTTAAACGAGGATTGAAAAAGCAGTTGACTGGGTCTATAGACACGTGGTTGGCACATTTCTTATTCAATTACAGTCTGACACCTCATGTGACCACTGTTCCAGCAGAAGCTCTGATGGGATGATGACTCAGGATTTAGTTGAGTATTACTCTTCCAAACCTTGGGGCCATCGTCGAGCAGTATCATGAGTCATTGTGGTTCAGGGACGCTGGAGCGAACGTTCCACGCCTGGGACACCATTTATGCGCGGAATTGTGGCATGGCGGATTGTGGCTCCCAGGAGTGATTCTGGACCAGACTAGTCTGGCCTCGTATGGAGTCCAAGTCCAAGGAAAGACTCTTAAGAAGCATGTGGACCATTTGACCAGGTGTGAGGGCCAGCTGTCCAGGTTATCATGTCTGGCCCAGCAAGAGTGCTATGACCCTGGTTCCGATATGGACAAAGAGGTATCCTCGTCAGCAGACAACATCGTGTCCACCACCAAGGTCCCTATGGTTCCCCTTTGGCGATCTGCCAGGAAGTGGCCCATTAGACTCCATCCGACTCGGAACCCCCGCGTGGATGCACAGAAGGCGTCCGCCGGTGGCAGCTGAAAAGAGAGTTTCGGACTCTTGGGGGAAGGAGTGTCACAACCTCCACAAGGACCATGGGGAAACAAGGACCATGGGGAAACAATCATTGATCTTCCTGTGGATTACGAGCTCCCTAGGTAGGGGCGGAGGCCAACCACTTGGGACTCATTATAGGCAAGGCATAAAAGCAGGCCCAACTCAGGACTGTAACAAATCCTCCCAGCTATGGTTGACCAAATGGGATGTTGCATTATGCAGACTATTGTAAATATGTAAATAAATTAATCTTTGTTAACGACAGCAGCCTTATGAATTATTATAGTCCCCTAGCTCTCTTCTCTCCCTTAAGGGAAACATTCTCTCAGCATCAACTCAAGTTCCCCTCAGAATTGTTTCAATAAGATCACCTCTCATTCTTCTAAACTCCAATGGGTAGAGGCCTGACCTGGACAACCTTTCTTTGTTAGATAAGCCCTTTATCCCAGGAATGAGTCAAATGAACCTTCAGCAAACTACTTCCAACGCAATTATATTATTTTTCAAATAAGGAGACCAAAACTGTACACAGTACTTTAGATGTGATATTACCAGTTCAATCCTGGAAATCTCTCCCCTCATGGCACTGTGGGTGTATCGACACATAATGATTTAAGCAGGTGGCTTTTTTCAAGGCAAATAGTGATGGGCACTAAAAATGCTGGCCTAGCCGAAGACACCAACATCATGAGAAAGAATCAAAAAAATCAAGGCCCTGTACAGCAACAAACACTAACATTCCATTTACCTACCAGTTGCTGTACCTGCACACTAAATTTTTGTGATTCATGTAATAGTACACCTGGATCCCATTGTAACTCTTGAGTTCCTTCCAAGAAAGACAAAATAAATAGTTTTAAAAGAGAAAGCACAGCTCCCTCTTGGGAAAAAAAGAAGCAAATCTGCAAAAGGATGAAAAGGGAAGTTAGCATGAGGACAATGTTGCTTTTGTTTCTCTGGAGCAGCTCTAAAATAAAAGAAAGGTTGAGAAAATCTGCTGAGCCTACTTTCCTAGTTATTTCTGTTATACAGAACTGCTGACCCCAATACTCCAGTTAAAGACTAAATCCAATACAATCGGAGTCCCTGAGGATCTTGATTCACTCATGTCAGAATCTGGAATTCCTTAATGGTGCCGTGTTTGTTCCATTTAATTTTGAATCTGCTTTTAGCTGTGTTTGGCAGGTTATGGTCAGCTTTGATTCATTAATCTTTGAGTTGTTTTTTGAAAGAGATTTTGAACAATCAACATGTTCATACTCTTGACTTGTTTGATTTGGGAATGTCAGGTGCTGAGAGCTGAATTTTCAATTTGGCAGCAGGCTCAAACGTAGAACAGCTATAATAAGCAAAAAGCATATTTAAACATTTCTAACAGTACCGCTGGATTTCAATCAAAAGAAGAAAAGCAATTTAAATGGAATAGATTAATTATAACATTGTAACATCGCAAACATAAAATTAATCAAAATTCACAATATTTATCATAAGTATTAAGGACAAAATTCAATAGAAGTTCAGAGTTGGAAATTAACAAGATTAACAGTGAACTTAAGATGAAAATAAAACCACAAGCAAATAACAAGACTAGCAGGCGTCTAGAAAAATAATGAAATTTGATTTTCAACGTGACAAAATTAGCAGGAGTCGGGAGACATTGAGATACAAATGGCTATATCAGAATTCAACAGGCTATTACAGAAACATTTCTAAGTCTGGTTTTGGGCCTGTTTGGCTGACGGTTTTGCGACGGCTGCGTTGGTAAAATCGCGATCCATATTCAATGGCACTTAGTGGCAAAAATGAGCCCCCACTAGATTTTTGCCACATGCTATGGACCCCAACTGACATACCAAGCGTGCAGCTCACAATGCCCTCTCTTTGTCCCCACTGGAGAAGATAGCCCATAATAGACGAGAAAGGGCCACGGCGGGGTGGGGGAGGGGGGTGTTGTCCTATCCCCCAATGAGGAACAGTCCCTGGAACTCGCAGGGTTGCCTGAGAGCAGTCACCGATAGCGAGGTTGGCCTGCACCGCAGAGGTGAGGATCTGCTGCTCCTTCACCCAGATGATCTGTCTCAAGTGGCCTCCTTCTGCGCTGTAGGGATTCTAAGTGAATAGTTCATGTCAGACAAATGATCTTTTGTCTCACTAACCACATATCCAGTGTCTCACAGGATCTCCACTTGATGAGGCCGGGCTATCCAGAGTCGCTCCCCACCCCCCCCCCCCCCCCACTTCCCGCCGCCACCGAAGAGGCAACCTCGGAGGAGAGCTCCGAGGAGACCACTGGTGAGGAGTCACAGCTATCACCCCATTTTCCATCAGCGCAGAGACACACACTTCGGTGGGTTACATTAGTGGACAGACGTCTTGGGCACAATCTGGTGAGCACCACACAGTTGTTGTTGCACATCAGGTGGAGGCAGGAACATCCAAGGGAGCCAGCAATTGGATGTCTGCTGGATACCAGGACACATCTGGGTCCCAGCCAGATGCCGAGCCTCTGGACCAGGTTCTCCCAAACCTGATGCAGATGATAGGACACAGCCGTGAGATTCATAAGGGATGGCAGCGACATTCCAGCAAGTGCAAGGCTGATTGGAGGAGTCCCAAAGGCTCCAGGCACAGGAGACAGTGCTGATAGTGGATGGTTGGAGGGGGGGGGGGGGGGGGGGGGGGCAACATTGCTAAGGTGGCAAAGACAGTGCAAATCTGGAGCACAACATCCAGAGGCCCCCATAGCGCTGGGCACGGACGGGCCAAGGGTGGAGGAGGAGGAACATGAGGAAGCAGAGTCTGCAGTGCCAATCAGGGCCACCGTGTTGCTTGTTAAACCTGGTTGGGCACAGGAGTATGCACAATGCTAACATGTCGGCCATTCACCCGCTACAGACAATGGATATTGAATTGAGCCAGCAATGGTGGCCTTCCTGCTAGCTGCTGCAGGCATGGGGAATACCCTGCGGCTGTATGAGCTGGAGCTGCTCATACTGGATGCTGCAATAGTGGAGCATACAGCAGTGGAGCCTGCCGCAGAGGAACAGGAGACAGCCGCCATGGATGGAGAGTAGCCGCCCAACAGGCCGAGGAAGGGGAGGTGCAAAGGAGGCACCACATGAGGCCCCGCGTGTACCAGCAGTGCTTGTTGTTCGAGGACCTTCCGGACGGAGCATGCTGTCGAAGACTCTGGCTGAGCAGGGAGACAGTGCGACATATCTTCCAGATCATGGAGCACCTCGCACAGCAGGGGAATGGAGGAGGAAGCCCACTCCTGGTAGCCGTCAAGGTGATGGTCGCACTGAACTTTCATGCCACGGAGTCCTTCCAGGCGCCGAGTGAGGACCTGTCCCGGATGTCACAGAGCTCGGTGCACAGGTGCATCCATGTTGTCACGGAGGCCCTATATGCCCAGTCGGCACAATACATCCACTTCAATGTGGACTGAGCTCACCAGGATGCCCAGGCAGTGAGATAGCCGCCATGGCCCAGGTCCAGGGGGTGATCGACAGGATGCATGTCCCCCTACGAGCACCTGCAGATGACAGGCTGTTCTACACAAACCGAAATGTGTTCCACTCGATAAACATGCAGCTAGTGTGTGACCATCAGATGCAGATCATGCATGTCTGCGCCCAATACCCGCGCAGTGTGCATGACACCTTCATCCTGGCACACCCATCAATTCCAACATTTTCGAGACCCCACCCCACCCTTCAGTGACAGGGTTATCCACTGCGATCATGGCTACTGAAGCCTATTCGGAAGCCACAGACCGATGCCATGACCCGCGACAACAATGCCCATGCAGCGGCCAGGGTGCGATCGAGCGGTGCTTCGGCATGCTGAAGATGTGGTTCCGGTGACTGGTCCGCTCTGGAGGGGCCCTGCAATATGACGCATCGTCGCGGCCTGCTGGGTCTTCTACAACATTCCACAGCAGAGGGCCAATGTGCTTGAGGAGGAGGATGAAGGCCAGGCCTTGTCCGACGAGGAGGGTGCGGGGGAGGGCGAGGATGGGCAGGACATGGAGCCCAGGCAGGCACAGGAGACTGCACGATGTGTCGCTAGGGCCAACACGCAGGGTACGCTCTGATCACCTCCAGGTTCACTGACTAGCAAGGGAGGGGGGGGGGGGAACGCAGGGGGGATTGACCAAGGGCAGAGACACCACATCCCAGCCCCCTACCCACGGACGCCCTCCCCACCTGCAACCCCCTCCGTGATTCATACCTGCCGCACTACGGGTGTATGGGCTCTGTGTTGGCAGCAACAGCAGGTCTAATCCATGGGATGGAGGATGATAACAACCCGCTCTGCAATGAGCTCTGGTGCTCCACATCGCTCGTCATCTGGGTGATCCCTGTGGTAGCGGTGATAGGACGATAGGGAGGTTGAGGGAGGAGGTTGGGGAGCCCAGACCACCCACAACATCCACCCATTCTGACCGTCCCAAGCCCCTTCTCTGTCCCAGATCAGCCCACTCCTCACACCCATTTGACAGAGCACCGAGGCAGATTGTAATAGTGTAATCAGGTGTTCAATGTGCACATATATTTTTTTTAGATACGTGCCCTAGCCTCTATAACTAAACTGTGCCTTACACCCGTTGCCAATTTAACTGGTGACTTTCTGGCCTTACGGGCCCTAACGCTATGACTAGGTAGATCCCCAGACCGTACATCAGGAGTGGAGGCGGCCTGCTATGATTCCCGTCCTGACACCTGGGTCCCCTTTGGCAGCTGTCTTCTGAGATACCGGGCCTGGATGGGCCCTGCTGCTGCTTGGCTGTTCCAGATGGCATGCTGGCGCCCTGTTCTGCCCACTGCCCATTAGATGCGCCAGGGTTAGAATGTGGGGTAGCGTCCGAGGTGCTGCATTGTTCCGGCACCTCCCCTGCGGGAGTCAGCAGCTATGGATCAGCATGTCCAAGGCCTGGGGCATTCTGTACGGGTAGTGTTGGGTGGGGTGTTGACACACTTGTCACGGGGGACCCCAACTCAGCAAAGTCTCACTTCCTCGCCTACAGTCAAACTCCACCCCGGCGACCTCCCTTTCCTCCGGGCCGCCGCCCACGTCCAGGGCCCTCTGCTCGGCCATGGAGAGGGGCTGCAGGACGGCAGTCTTCCTCCAGTCTTATCCCACTCCTGGCGGTTATAGGCGGCATTCTCCTGGGGGTGGGGTCAAAAGGAAAACAACAGTGTTCGACATTCCGGCGCATGCAGACCAGGGGGTGGGTGGCTGGTGGCCTGAATGGCCCGAACTGCATGTGGTGCAGGTGTGGGGTTCAGTCACCCTCTGCATTGGGGGGACTAGGGTTAGGGTGAGTGGGACGGGGGTTGATGCCAGGGGCACATTGCTGCCTAGTCAGCCTGGTCGCCCTGAGGAGGTTTTGCAGTTTTTTCTGGCATTGCTGGCCGGTCCGGAATGTGTTGCTCACGGCACTCACGGTCTCTGTCATCTGCGCCCAGGTCTCTGGGAAGGGGGGGCGTCTTTCGCATTGCGACGCGCGGGATGGGCCGTCTTTTGTGCTACGCCGTGGGGTGGGGGGGGGCATCCTTTGTGCTGCGACGTCACGCGGCGTCGCTGATGGCGCACGCATCCGTGACACCATCGCAAATGGCGTCACACCGCTGCTAGCCCATTCCGGGCCGGAGAATTTGCAACGTTTCGGGGGGGCCCGAAGCCGGAGTGATTCGTGCCGTTTTTGGTGCCAGGTTCGGGCCATCAGGCCCAGTTTTATTTCAAAGAGATATTTAGTCAGCTTCTCAAAACTTCTCTGTTCCCATAATTTCATCCTGATCTCTGTCTTCAATATTCATCTGCTCCTGCTGTAAAGTTCATACTTAAACCTCTGGACATATAATGCAGTTGTTGACTATCTACTAACCACACAGCTTCTGCAGGTATTTAAAGATGATGCTAAGGTATAGTTGGCAGGTTCAGTCCATTTCCTGTAATACATAGTACCTGCTAGGAAAGCCCCTCATTGAACGAGAATCTTCCAAATGATTATCAGCAAAGCAACAAAAGCTAATTGGAAACATCTACAAACTCAGGCATTATTGCTCATTTTATGTTTCTGAACCTTCAAGGAAAAGATCATCTTTCTGACTTGTAGCAGGTACTATTCAGAGTTGGCTGTCAAACTGCCCTTAAGTCTTCTAGGAAAGCCATTTATTTAACTGGCGGCTTCCCAATAAATCCCTGCCGAGCACAAGTAGTTCAATCAGAGCCAGCTTGGATTTAGTGAGTTATCCTTTTTCTGCCTGAACCTTCCAAAAAAGTTGGCAGATTCCTAGATTAATAATTTCCTTTCCATTTATATTTTATAATGTTATTGAAATTCCTGTGGGCAATCAAATTAACTATTACTTTCAAGTTTTTGGCCTCAACCACGATTGTCATTACATTTTTCAGCATGGTTGCTGGATTTGTGATCTTTTTCTCAATTTTATACACAGCTGTAACTCTTTTTTATGTTATCACCATGCTATTCAGTTCTGCAGGACTGAGGAAATATTCTGATAATATTTATATCAACTTGATCTCTTAACAAGCAGACCATTGCGATTCAAATGACAATTCAGATAGCTGAACAGCTCTGGTAGCTTCCTGCCATACAGCCCAGAAGAATTGTGCTGTATGATAATGGTTTGCTGTATGAAATGGGGTCAATTCATGAAGCCACCATTGGAGGAGATACTTCAGCGTGATGACTCTGTTGACACAGTAAGAAGTCTTACAACACCAGGTTAAAGTCCAACAGGTTTGTTTCAAACACGAGCTTTCGGAGCACGGCTCCTTCTTCAGGTGAATGGAAAGGCTTGTTCCAGAAATGTTTATATAGACACAGTCAGAGATGCCCCGGAATGCGAGCACCTGCAGGCAATCAAATCATCAAAGATGCAGAGAGAGAGGTAACTCCAGGTTAAAGAGGTGTGAATTGTCCCAAGCCAGTTCAGTCGGTAGGCCTCTGCAAGTCCAGGCTTGTTGGTGGGGGCCGAATGTAATGCGACATGAATCCCAGATCCCGGTTGAGTCCGCATTCATGCGTGCGGAACCTAGCTATAAGTTTTTGCTCAGCAATTTTGCGTTGTCGCGTCTCCTGAAGGCCTCCTTGTAGAATGCTGACCCGGAGATCAGAGGCTGAATGTCCTTGACTGCTGAAGTGTTCCCCAACTGGAAGGGAACAGTCCTGCCTGTTGATAGTCGCACGATGCCCGTTTATTCGTTGTCGCAGTGTCTGCATGGTCTCGCCAATGTACCACGCTTCGGGACATCCTTTCCTGCAGCGTATGAGGTAGACTACATTGGTCGAGTCGCACGAGTATGCGCCGTGTACCTGGTGGGTGGTGTTTCCACGTGTAATGGTGGTGTCCATGTCGATGATCTGGCATGTCTTGCAGAGATTACCCTGGCAGGGTTTTGTGGTGTTGTGGTTGCTGTTCTGAAGGCTGGGTAATTTGCTGCAAACAATGGTTTGTTTGAGGTTGCGCGGTTGTTTGAAGGCCAGTAGTGGGGGTGTGGGGATGACCTTGGCAAGATGTCCATCCTCGCTGATGATGTGTTGGAGGCTGCGAAGAAGATGTCGTAGTTTCTCCGCCCCAGGAAAGTACTGGACGACGAAGGGTACTCTGTCAGTGGTGTCCCGTGTTTGTCTTCTGAGGAGGTCGGTGCGGTTTTTTGCTGTGGCGCGGTGTTGACACAGAGGATGGAGAGGAAACCAACACTTGTCTGCAGCTAAAGCTGTACAGCAATGGGTTACTGAAGAGAACATCAGCTGAACTATCTGTGACCCCTGCATCAAAAGTCATGCGTATCACAGATGCCAGCCCCTAATCCTATACTCAACAGCATCTGCCCAAATATCAGCAGTATGTTCATTTCACGTCCAAGCGAGGATGTGCACGAAGGACAGAATTTAATCCAGGCAATGGTCCACACCCGAAGGCTGGAGAGGCCCACATCACTTCCTTTGGTGCACGCCCCAGAACCACAGAATATTACTTCTTGGGTTTCCCAAATGGTCAGCACTGGTGGTATCAGGTTCTTAAGTGGACATTACTTGCCAACTTTGGGCACCTAAGGGCTATGAACTGCCCAGGACCTTTGCGCCCCAGAGTTAATTAGGGTGTAGGCCGGAAGGTAGGGGGTTTTGCACCCAGCACCCTTCTGCCCGATTAAATACCTTCACAGCTCCAAAAGCTCCCAGTGTGCCCCTATTAGCTACACTCTGAGAGGGTGGAGGCTGCTGTGACTCATTGAAAATGTCATAATGAACAATATGAACTTATGAACTATAAATATGAACTTATGAAGTATAAACCCAAAATGGACATGTAATGAACTCCAATTGGCTTTATTGGTTGGCCAATTGGAGTATTAGCTCCCTCAATGATAGATCACTGAGGGGGCCCATATAAGCACCTGTGTAGGCTTTGTGAGCCAGTCTTAAATTGACTGGACTGCTCGCAGCACTGTTTGTAGCTGCTCCTGTAATATCGTTATTGTAAATAAATATTGGTGTGGTGACGGAACTCCTGCCTCCCGTGGATTACTACAGTGGCGACGAGGTAAACTACGGAGACCAGCTGCCGCACTCGGAGGGTAAGCCTTGCCATTTTAAAAATGCCGTTTTTTGGAAGGTTAGAGGCATTCGACCCGGCTATTTTTTTTTAATATAATTTTTATTGGAATTTTTTACAGAAAATATAAAACATGACAAACAATGAAATGCAACAAAATAACCCATAATAACTGTGACACCCCCAGACCGTATCGGCGCATGTATCACATCCCCCCCACCCCCCAACCCCAATGAACAACAAAAGAACTTAAAAATATATTAAAATTAAATAAACAAACATAGTCATTGTCGCCCCCCCCCCCCTTTTCCCCCCCCTTTTCCCCCCCCCCCCCCCCCCGGGTTGCTGCTGC
The DNA here is from genome assembly GCF_902713615.1 of Scyliorhinus canicula. NCBI lineage: Eukaryota > Metazoa > Chordata > Chondrichthyes > Carcharhiniformes > Scyliorhinidae > Scyliorhinus > Scyliorhinus canicula. The sequence goes on along the minus strand of NC_052165.1, from coordinate 56,855,056 downwards.
TACTGTCCCTGTACCCTACCGTTGAGCCAGAAAGTCGAGAAAAGGCTGCCACCGCCTAAAGAACCCTTGTACCGACCCTCTCAGGGCGAATTTGACCTTCTCTAGCTTAATGAAACCAGCCATGTCATTGATCCAGGTCTCCACGCTTGGGGGCCTCGCATCCTTCCATTGTAGCAAGATCCTTCGCCGGGCTACTAGGGACGCAAAGGCCAGCACACCGGCCTCTTTCGCCTCCTGCACTCCCGGCTCCACCCCAACCCCAAAAATCGCGAGTCCCCATCCTGGCTTGACCCTGGATCCCACCACCCTCGACACCGTCCTCGCCACCCCCTTCCAGAACTCCTCCAGTGCCGGGCATGCCCAGAACATATGGGCATGGTTCGCTGGACTCCCCGAGCACCTGACACACCTGTCCTCACCCCCAAAGAACCTACTCATCCTCGTCCCAGTCATATGGGCCCTATGCAGCACCTTGAATTGGATGAGGCTAAGCCGCGCACACGAGGAGGAAGAATTAACCCTCTCCAGAGCATCAGCCCATGTCCCGTCTTCGATCTGTCCCCCCAGTTCCCCCTCCCACTTAGCTTTCAGCTCCTCTACTGACGCCTCCTCCGCCTCCTGCATAACCTTGTAGATATCGGATATCTTCCCCTCCCCGACCCAGACCCCTGAAAGCACCCTGTCGCTCACCCCCCTCGCGGGAAGCGAAGGGAATCCCTCCACCTGCCGCCTAGCAAATGCCTTTACCTGCAGATACCTGAACATGTTCCCCGGGGGGAGCCCAAATTTCTCCTCCAACTCCCCCAGGCTCGCAAACCTCCCATCAATAAACAGGTCCCTCAGCTGTCTGATGCCCGCTCTGTGCCAACCCTGAAATCCCCCATCAATGTTCCCCGGGACGAACCTATGGTTCCCCCTTAGCGGAGCCTCCATTGAGCCCCCCACTTCTCCCCTATGTCGCCTCCACTGCCCCCAAATCTTGAGGGTAGCCGCCACCACCGGACTCGTGGTATACCTCGTAGGAGGGAGCGGCCACGGCGCCGTTACCAGGGCCCCCAGGCTTGTATCCCCACAGGACGCCCTCTCCATCCGTTTCCATGCTGCCCCCTCCCCCTCCATTACCCACTTGCGCACCATCGACACATTGGCCGCCCAATAATACCCCGAGAGATTGGGTAACGCCAGCCCCCCACCATCTCTACCCCGCTCCAAGAAGACCCTCTTCACCCTCGGGGTCCCATGCGCCCAAACAAAGCTCATGATGCTGCTAGTCACCCTTCTAAAAAAGGCCCTAGGGATAAAGATGGGCAAACACTGAAAAAGGAACAAGAACCTCGGGAGAACCATCATTTTGACGGACTGCACTCTACCCGCCAACGATAGCGGCACCATGTCCCACCTTTTAAATTCCTCCTCCATCTGCTCCACCAGCCTGGTAAAATTAAGCTTATGGAGAGTCCCCCAACTCCTGGCCACCTGCACCCCCAGGTATCTGAAACTCTTCACTGCCCTCTTAAATGGGAGTCTCCCGATTCCCTCCTCCTGATCACCCGGGTGTACTACAAATACCTCACTCTTGCCTAAATTTAACTTATAGCCCGAGAAGCCCCCAAATTCCGCTAACAGCTCCATCACCCCCGGCATTCCACCCTCTGGATCCGCCACATACAACAGCAGGTCGTCCGCATACAGCGATACACGATGTTCCTCCCCACCCCGCACCAGACCCCTCCATCTCCCTGACTCCCTCAACGCCATAGCCAAAGGTTCAATCGCCAGTGCAAAGAGCAAGGGGGACAGGGGGCACCCCTGCCTGGTCCCACGGTAGAGCCTAAAGAACTCCGATCTCCTTCCATTGGTAACTACACTTGCCATCGGAGCCGCGTAGAGCAGCCTCACCCATTTGATGAATCCCTCCCCGAATCCGAACCGCTCCAGCACCTCCCACAGGTACCCCCACTCAACTCTATCAAATGCTTTCTCCGCATCCAGCGCCACCACTATCTCAGCCTCCCCCTCCACTGCCGGCATCATAATAACATTTAGTAGTCTCCGCACATTCGTGTTGAGCTGCCGTCCCTTGACAAATCCTGTCTGATCCTCATGTATCACCCCTGGCACACAGTCCTCTATCCTGGTGGCCAGGATCTTCGCCAGCAACTTAGCGTCAACATTGAGGAGCGAGATAGGCCTGTATGATCCACACTGCAAGGGGTCCTTATCCCGCTTCAGGATCAGAGAGATCAGTGCCCGTGACATCGTCGGGGGCAAAGCCCCCCCCCTCCCATGCCTCATTGAAGGCTCGCACCAACAGGGGGCCCACCAGATCCGCATACTTTTTATAAAATTCCACCGGGAACCCGTCCGGCCCCGGCGCCTTACCTGACTGCATTTGCCCGATCCCCCTGACTAGCTCCTCCAACTCTATCGGTGCCCCCAGCCCCTCTACCAGCTCCTCTTGAACCCTTGGGAAACATAGCCTGTTCATGAAGCTCTCCATCCCCCCTCTCCCCATCGGAGGTTCTGACCGGTACAGTTCCTCGTAGAAGTCCCTAAAGACCCCATTTACTTCTGTCCCCTTCTGCACTACATTCCCACCCCCATCCGTCACTCCACCAATTTCCCTAGCCGCATCCCGCCTGCGGAGCTGATGCGCCAACATCCTGCTCGCCTTCTCCCCATACTCATATACCGCGCCCTAAGACCTCCTCCACTGTGTCTCTGCCTTTCTGGTGGTCAACAAGTCAAATTTGGCCTGCAAACTACGCCGTTCCCCCAGCAACCCCTCCTCTGGTGCCTCCGCGTATCTCCTGTCCACATCCAGGAGCTCCCCCACCAGTCTCTCCCTCTCCTTCCTCTCCCTCCTTTCCCTATGGGTCCGTATGGAGATCAGCTCCCCCCGGATCACTGCTTTCAGAGCCTCCCAGACCATCCCCACCCGGACCTCCCCCGTGTCGTTGGTATCAAGATACCCCTCAATACTTCCCCGGACCCTCCTACACACCTCCTCATCAGCCAGCAGCCCCACATCCAGGCGCCAGAGCGGGCGCTGGTCCCGCGCCTCCCCCATCTCCAGATCAACCCAGTGCGGAGCATGGTCTGAAATTGCTATGGCCGAATACTCTGCATCCTGCACCTTCGGGATCAATCCCCTGCTCAGGATGAAAAAATCTATTCGGGAATAGACCCTATGGACATGGGAGAAAAAGGAATACTCCCGCGTTCTCGACCTCCCAAACCTCCAGGGATCCACCCCTCCCATCTGGTCCATAAACCCCCTCAGTACTTTGGCCGCCGCCGGTCTACTACCCATCCTTGAACTGGACCGGTCCAGTGGGGGATCCAGCACCGTGTTAAAGTCTCCCCCCATGATCAGGCCCCCTGCCTCCAGGTCCGGAATGCGGCCCAACAATCGCCTCATGAAGCCGGCATCATCCCAATTCGGGGCATATACATTAACCAGCACCACCTTCTCTCCCTGCAGCCTACCCTTCACCATAATATATCTGCCCTCCTTGTCCGACACCACCTCAGCCGCCTCGAACGCCACCCTCTTCCCCACCAGAATCGCCACCCCCCGGTTCTTCGCGTCCAATCCTGAGTGAAAAACCTGCCCCACCCATCCCTTCCTCAGACGAACCTGGTCCGCCACCTTCAAGTGGGTCTCCTGGAGCATAGCCACGTCCGCCTTCAGCCCCTTCAGATGAGAAATTACCCTAGTTCTCTTAACCGGCCCATTCAGCCCCCTCACGTTCCAGGTAATCAGACGGATCAGAGGGCAACCCGCCCCCCTCCCCGGCCGGCTAGCCATAGCTTATCGACTGCTCGCCCCAGGCCAGCTCGCCCCGCCTGACCCGTTCCCCATGGCGATAACACCTCTCCTCTACCCCCCCCGGCCCACGCCAGCTCCTTCCTGGCCATTCCAGCAGCAACCCGGTATCCCCCCCCCACCCCCCCAGGCTAGGACCCCTCCTAGCCGCGACGCACCCTCCATGGTACTTCCGTGAGTCAGCTGACTTCTGCTGACCCGGCTGCTCCTGCCAAAACCCATCTCCTCCCGGCATGGGGTCATCCCCCTCTTGCCACACCTCCTTGGCACCGCTTCAGCGCGGGAAAGAAAACCAGTAGAGGCCACGCCCCCACCTCCAGCTCCGCCCCCCCTGCCCCCGCAGCGCGGACAACCACACCCCACCCTTCTGACGCAGCTCCTTAAAATCCAGTTTCACCCCAACCCCCGGCCCCGTACAGAAGAGAACATATAAAGCACATACCCCCAACGTTCCCCACATACCCCACACCCATACCCAACAGACAAACCCACCCGGAAACAGAGCAAAAAGAAAACCAGCATAAAAAAAACACGTGTCAAAATTGAAGTGCAAAAACAGCAACGGCCATAGTGTGTCCCCAGACCCTAGTTCGAGTCCAGCTTCTCAGCCTGTACAAAGGCCCACGCCTCCTCCGGGGACTCGAAGTAGTGGTGCCGGTCCTTGTATGTCACCCACAGACGCGCAGGCTGCAGCATTCCAAATCTGACCTGCTTGGCATACAGCACCGCCTTCGTCCGGTTGAACCCGGCCCTCCGCTTTGCCACCTCCGCACTCCAGTCCTGGTAGATTCGTACTACCGAATTCTCCCACTTGCTGCTCCTCTCTTTCTTGGCCCAGCGCAGCACACACTCCCGGTCACTAAATCGATGGAACCGCACCAGCACCGCCCGCGGGGGTTCATTTGCCTTAGGCCTCCTGGCCAGCACTCTGTGAGCTCCCTCAAGCTCCAGGGGCAAATGGAAGGACCCCGCTCCCATCAACGAGCTCAACATTGTGGTCACATACGCCGGGAGATCCGACCCCTCCAGCCCCTCCGCCAGGCCCAGGATCCTCAAATTATTTCGCCTCGTGCGAACGTCCAGCTCCTCCAAGCGGTCTTGCCACTTTTTGTGAAGTGCCTCGTGCAACTCCACTCCTCCTCCCTCTCAGCGGCCTGCTGCTGCAATTCCCGAATAGACGCCTCCTGGGCCGCCTGAGCTCCAAGCAGCTTGTTGGTAGTCGCATTCAGGGAGTCCAGCAACTCAGCCTTCAGCTCCGCAAAACAGCGCAGAAGAGAGGCCTGCTGCTCCTGCGCCCACTTCCACCAGTCCTTGGGTGTTCCGCCGGCCGCCATTTTGTCCTGCTTCCCCTGCTTTTCTTGGGGAGCTGCTGCAGCTTTTTCCTTTGCCCCACTCCGGGTGAGCACCATAAATTATGGGGAATGCTCCTCTAGACACCTTCCCCCACCGGGATTCGTTGAGACAGCACTGTTTGAGGCCCTCAAATCGGCCCAAAAGTCCTTAAGTAGCGGGAGCTGCGGTGCCGCACCTACAAAGCCGATTTTCTGACCGCTCCACTCCTAGTCCAGGCCATCCACCGGTGGAGAATCTGAGAAGGAGTGTTCCCCCACAGGGAAAAGTCCAAACAGCACCACTGCGAGCCCTTAAAAGAGCCCCAAAGTCCGAAAATAGTGGGAGCCACTGAACGTGCGGCTTAGCTCCGCATCACCGCTACCGGAAGTCCGTCTCCGCTTCTTCAATGGCCTTGATGAGATCTTTTCACAGTTCTTCCCTCTGCTGCTAGAATTCAGCTTTCATAAAGGCCCTCAGGTCAGCTTGAGACCTATAAACTGGCCCTTCCTCCGCTAGCATGCTTGCAGAGGCTTTTGTTTGCTGCTGCTCAGACAAATCTTGCACTGTTTTTGAGGGTCTGATAACCAAGAAACATCCTATTCCTGGGGGAAAATACTCCTAGAACCTTCCCCCACGCCTTTTCATCGAAATTCCAACCCGTGCTGCCCAAAAAAGAGCTCTTTTCTGTAACCTTAGGCAGGAGCTGCCTCTGTGTGCTCACTCACTCCATAATGCACACCCGGAAGTCTCATTCGACCCGGCTATTGAGGACTGGTCCCAGTATGTGGAGAGAATGTGTTACTTCTTCCGGGCAAATGATATACTGACGGACGAAAGGAGATGGCTTATCCTGCTGTCGGCGTGCGGACCCTCAGCTTTCGCCATTATACGTAGTCTGACTTATCCCGATGCGCCGGACACGAAAACTTTCCAAGAAGTAACGGAATTGGTGAAAGAGCACTACGACCCAAAACCACCCCTCATTTTGCGTAGGTACAGATTCTACACAGCGAAGCAGGAAGACAGGGAGTCAGTCACGAATTTCTTGACCCGCCTGAGAAGGCTGGCAGAAAAATGTGAGTTCGGCCCGACGCTAAATGAAATGCTTCGGGACCGGTTAGTGTGTGGTATCAACAACCTCACAATACAGAAATGCCTGTTGGCGGAAATGGAGCTAGACTGTAGGCAGGCGTTACAGCTCTCACTGTCCCTAGAAAAGGCAGTAAGTGGGGCGCAGGAACTACAGGGCACGCCAATGGAGGTAGATACCTGTGAGAGGGACTACCACAACGGGTTCTGCTACCAGATAGCCGCCCTCAGGAAAATCCTGAGGAATAGAGGTAAAAAGGAAAACCCCAGAACTGCCCCCAAGTCTGCCAGGACTAACTGGAGACAGAGGGAAGTACCGGCTGAGGCTCCCCCAACAGAGAAGGACCATTTCTGGCACCGGACAGAGTGGGGTAACAACGACAGAAACCCTAGAAGGAGGTGGCAAAAGAGGAATAGCAGGTGGGGACGCAGGGAAGTACACAACCTAGACGCCCCATCCTCCTCCGAAGGGGAACAATTATATAATATTGCAACGAAGAAAGCAGAACCCATTAGGATTACCCCACGGGTGAACGGGCGGCCGACAATAATGGAAATAGACACGGGTGCAGCCGTATCAGTAATGGGAGTGGCAGCATTTAGAAAAATCAAAGATGGACTCCAGCCACTAACCCTAACAAAAACATTGACGAAACATAAAACCTACATGGGGGAACCCCTGGAAGTTCTAGGCACGACTCATGTACTCGTGGAATATGAGAAACAATTGCTCAGATTACCGTTGACTATAGTAGAGGGCTCCGGACCGAGCTTAATTGGACGGAACTGGCTGAAAGACCTAAAATTAGATTGGATGAAAATTTTCCAGAGTGGAAGCGGGCAGTTGAGTGGAGTACTCCAAAAATACCCGGAGGTGGCAGCACTAAAGGGGCTGCCGTTCAAACAAGCCCGAAATAAATTCCGCTACCTGGGGATCCAAATAGCCCATGACTGGAAAGGGATCCACAAATGGAACCTCACCAGCCTGACGGAGGAAGTTAAAAAGGACCTGCAAAGATGGAACACACTCCCGCTCTCCCTCGCGGGGAGAGTCCAGACGATCAAAATGAACGTACTGCCCAGGTTCCTTTTCCTGTTTAGATCCATTCCGATCTACATCCCCAAGGCCTTTTTCAAAGCGCTGGACAAACATATCATGGCGTTCGTATGGGGGGGTAAAAATGCTAGGATCCCAAAGAAGGTCATACAAAAAAACAAAATCCAGGGGGGGGCTAGCCCTCCCGAATCTACAATTCTACCACTGGGCGGCAACAGCCGAGCGAGTAAGGGGATGGATCCAGGAGCCAGAAGCCGAGTGGGTGCGTGCGGAGGAGGCCTCCTGCATGGGAACCTCCCTCCGGGCCCTCGCCACGGCAGCACTCCCATCCCCACCCAAAAAACACTCCACCAGCCCAGTGGTGACAGCCACCCTCCAATCCTGGAACCAACTGCGGCAGCAATTTGGCCTGTACAAAATGTCGGACAAGGCTCCCATCTGCAACAACCATAGGTTCAAACCAGCACTGACTGACGCCACCTTCAAAAGGTGGAGGCAGGACGGGGGGACACTGACAGTCAGGGACCTATACACGGACGACAGGATCGCAACACTGGACGAACTGACAGAGAAATTTCAGCTAGCTGGGGGGAACGAGCTACGGTACCTGCAGCTCAAAAACTTCCTACGAAAGGAGACAAGGACGTACCCACAACCGCCACGACAGACACTACTGGAAGACCTACTGGACGCAAGTATCCTAGAGAAAGGGAACTGTAGTGACATGTATGACCGACTGGTAGATAGGGACGACACCGTACTGGACGCAACAAGAAGGAAATGGGAGGACGACCTGGGGATGGAGATAGGGTGGGGACTCTGGAGCGAAGCACTGCATAGGGTCAACTCCACCTCCACGTGCGCAAGGCTCAGCCTGACGCAACTAAAAGTGGTACATAGAGCCCACTTAACGAGAAACCGTATGAATAGGTTCTTCCCGGAGGTGGAGGACAAATGTGAGCGGTGCCAAAGAGGCCCGGCCAACCACGCCCACATGTTCTGGTCTTGCCCCAGACTTGTGGAGTACTGGACAGCCTTCTTCGAGGCTATGTCCAAAGTGGTGGGGGTGAGGGTGGAGCCATGCCCGATAGTGGCGGTCTTCAGGGTTTCAGACCAGCCAGATCTATTCCTGGGGAGGAGGGCGGACGCCCTTGCCTTTGCCTCCCTGATTGCCCGCCGTAGAATCCTGTTTGGCTGGTGGTCAGCAGCACCACCCAGAGCTGCAGACTGGCTGTCCGACCTCTCGGAATCTCTCCAAATGGAGAAAATCAAATTCGCCATCCGAGGGTCGGACGACGGCTTCCACAGATCGTGGGAGCCATTCATGCAACTGTTCCGGGACCTGTTTGTGGCCAACGTACATGAGGAAGAATAGTCGGGTGGCCAAGAACCAGGGGAAAATGGACGGGAATCGGGGGAAGGTAGCCGGGGGGGGGGGGGGGGGGGGGGCTACGGGCTCGGTATGGGGGTTTGATGGCAAGCCAAGGCCCAAAACCAAACTATAAATAAATGCCTATAAACATGTGCCTCGGCCATATTGGGGAATGTAAAATATGTATGCTGGCTAAAGGGGGCGGCCACAATTATTGTTATGAAGATGCTTACCTGTAAATATTCATGTTAAATTTTTGTGTTTTCCTTTTCTTTTTTTTTTCTCTCTCTCTAATAACTTGTAATTTGTCATATATAAAATATGAAAACTCAATAAAAAAACATTTATTAAAAAAAAAAATACCCGGAGGTCTTCCAGGAAGGTTTGGGGGAAATCATAATCGCCAAAGCAACTTTGCACGTGGACCCAGAAGCCCTTCGGAAATTTTGTAAGGCCAGGCCGGTACCTTTTGCATTAAGGAAGAAAGTAGATGACAAAATAGAAAGGTTACGGCGTGACGGCATTATCAGACCAGTACAGTTCTCGGAATGGGCAGCGCCGGTGGTACCAATTTTGAAGCCAGACGGCTCGATACGTCTCTGTGGAGATTTCAAACAGACAGTAAACAAATACGCACTGCTGGACAAATACCCAATCCCGAAAATAGACGACCTATATGCCAAATTGGCAGGTGGGCTATTGTTCATGAAACTGGACATGAGCCAAGCCTACCTGCAGTTAAAACTGGACAAGGGCTCCCAGAAGTTCACTACGATCAACACCCTGAAGGGCCTTTATCGTTATACTAGGCTACCTTTCGGAGTGTCATCAGCCTGCGCTATATTCCAGCGTACGATGGAAAATATTCTGCAGGGACTACCGCAGGTGGCGATTTATTTGGACGATGTCTTAATCACGGGTAGGTCAAACAGGGAACACTTAAGGAACCTGGAGGAAGTGCTCAGGCGTTTCGCAAAGGCAGGCGTACGGCTAAAAAGGGAAAAATGTGTTTTTCTGGCCCCACAAGTGACGTACCTGGGATATAAAGTAGACGAGTCAGGCTTACATCCATTAGAAGACCGAGTAAGGGCAATAAAAGAAGCCCCAGCTCCCACCACGGCCCAGGAGTTACGATCATTTCTAGGGTTGGTAACCTATTATGGAAAATTTATAGAAAATAGGGCGTCCATCCTAGAACCCCTCCACCAGCTACTAAAAAAGGGGCAAGAATGGAAATGGTCCACCCGCCAAAACCGAGCATTTAGGGACATTAAGGAACAGCTGTCATCTGAAAATGTCCTAGAGCATTATGACCCAAGGAAGGAGTTGGTGGTCACTTGTGATGCATCCCCCTATGGGGTAGGAGCCGTCTTAGCCCATAGAGGAAGGAATGGGGAAGAGCGGCCAATAGCCTATGCTTCGAGGACCTTGGCAATGGCTGAGAGGAAGTACGCCCAAATCGAGAAGGAAGGACTGGCGGTGATATTCGCAGTAAAAAAATTTCACCAGTATCTGTACGGGCGGAAATTCACCATAGTGACGGACCATAAGCCGTTATTAGGGTTATTAAAAGAAGACAAGTCGATACCCCCGATTGCATCAGCTAGGATCTAACGCTGGGCGTTGCTACTGGCGGCATATAGATGCGTTCTGGAGCACAGACCGGGAAGCGAGTAGCAAATGCAGATGCTTTGAGCAGACTTCCCCTCCCGGACACTCCGCCGCAAATACCAAAAGTAGAGGAGACAGTAATGACTCTAAATTTTTTGGACACCCTACCAATAGACGCGCAACACATTCGGTTGTGGACGCAAAAAGACCCAGCTTTAGCCAAGATGAAGCATTTACTGCTAACAGGGGAACTGGAAAGACCAGTGGAGCCCCAGATGCACCCAAACTGGAGCAGAAGGGACCAAATAACCGTAGAAGACGGTATCCTATTATAGGGGGCCCGGGTAATCGTCCCAGCTCAGGGCCGTCAGGCAATCTTAACCGAGTTACATCACGGACACCCAGGGGTGTCTAAAATGAAGATGCTAGCTCAAAGCTACGTTTGGTGGCCAGGTTTGGACACAGACATAGCAGCCTTGGTACGTTGGTGCCAGGAGTGCCAACAGGGGCAAACAGTGCCACCAGCGGCGCCATTACACCCGTGGGAATGGCCAGGCAGACCGTGGACCCGCCTGCATATTGACCACGCCGGCCCTTTCATGGGCTCAATGTTTTTGGTGATAGTGGACGCCCACTCCAAATGGTTGGACGTCCACCGGGTAAGCACGGCAAGCACAGCATCGACAATTGAAAAGCTCAGGGCCTCGTTTGCAACACATGGACTTCCGGAGGTATTGGTGTTGGACAACGGAACGGCATTCACAAGTGGGGAATTTGGAAAATTCCTGAAGGAAAACGGAGTCCGTCACATCAAAACAGCACCTTACCATCCAGCGACCAACAGCCTGGCAGAGAGAGCGGTCCAGACACTTAAAGCGGGACTCAAGAAGCAGCCGGCAGCGTCAATGGACACAAAGCTCTATTGCTGGCTGTTTGATTACAGGACCACACCGCATTCCACAACGGGCATACCACCAGCTGAACTCTTAATGGGAAGGCGGCTGCGAACGAGGCTGAGTCTCCTTTTCCCAAATTTAACGGGGAAAGTGGAGAAACAACAGGAGGCCCAACGCAGGGGGCATGATAATAGTCGGCAGCACTTCCAGGTGGGTGTGTCCACAACGTTCTGAAGTCATCACATGGGCACGCGCAAATCGATCCTCATCCGGAATGCGCTCTTTTTAAAGTGCGCAGGCGGAATCTTATGCGCAGAACCGTATTCTTCCGGATCGCATCGTTTATCAATGTACGAACTGGTACCACACATGCGCAAAACGTTCAGAATTCGAATCGCGCATTTTTTTTCTTTAACTGCGCATGTCTGACATGTCCGACTTCTGAAGCGCGTGTTTATTTCTGGTGCGCTAGCCAAATTGGTCTTTTTCAGTGCAATGAATTTTTAATTGCACCACAACTTTCACGGAGGCAAAATCTTTTTTACTTTGCCGATTCAACATTTCGGCAGTTCTATTTTCTTTGGTCGCACGGGACATTTTAATTGAATCTTCCAGCCTTATTTTTTGTTTCTTTTGCAGTTGCTTACTGAGCTTTTCATTTCTTTTAAGCTCACAATAATGATCAAATTTTTTTATGACTACTTCAAAGTTATTTTTTTCAACTTCATTCTCAAAGTGAAATAAGGTTTTACGCTTATCATTGGCAGTTTGGAAGTTGGAAGATCAGAGGTACAGTTCAACACCTTTTCCAGTTTACATCTATATTAACCAATATACTGCATACCTTTGGAAACTGCAGACCTTCCATGACTCTTCGGTTGAATATTTATTTTTGTGATGTTTTTGGTTGTTGCTGGAGTCTTATTGTTCCTACTGGAGTCTGGTTGAGATTTATTCTTTGTACGTTTTTTTATTTTTCTTCGAACGGAGATTCTTTCTTTCTCTCCAAACCTTACTAATCTACTCTAAGATCACTTCAGGTACCATGCTTATTTTTCTGGTTCTTAACGGGCAGCACGGTATCATTGTGGATAGCACAATTGCTTCACAGCTCCAGGGTCCCAGGTTTGATTCTGGCTTGGGTCACTGTCTGTGCGGAGTCTGCACATCCTCCCCGTGTGTGCGTGGGTTTCCTCTGGGTGCTCCTCCCACAGTCCAAAGATGTGCAGGTTAGGTGGATTGGCCATGATAAATTGCCCTTAGTGTCCAAAATTGCCCTTAGTGTTGGATGTGGGGTTACTGGGTTATAGGGATAGGGTGGAGGTGTTGACCTTGGGTAGGGTGCTCTTTCCAGAGCCGGTGCAGACTCGATGGGCCAAATGGCCTCCTTCTGCACTGTAAATTCTATGATAATCTATGTTGTAACGTGGTACCTTACTATTTAAAGTTTTACACTCCTTGAACCATGTTGTATTCTCTATTCTGCTTTACCTGGATGGCTCAGATGTGAAGTGTTGAATAAAGAACAGAAAGCTTTGTTAACAAACAAAGCTGTAAATTTATTTACACATCTAACTAAGATTCGCTCACATTCCTAAAGAAGAAGGTTATATAAAACTATACTATCTCTAACTTACAGAACTCTCAAGTATACAACTACTCTCTCTCACACCTCACCATCTAATCCTCTTACTCTCTAAACTTTTTATCATCTTCTAATCATCTAATTCCAGAATCCCCAAGTCCATGAAATGTATATATGACTGTTCTATGGTTCCCTCTAGTGGTACAAATCATTATCATTAACTTGTTAACTCTTTACATTCCAGTCAATATACACATCATGACAATCATGTCCTCCTCTGTGGAGCAGGTGCCGGAGGAAATCATCTCGATGGATGTGGAGGATGGATGTGGAGAAAGCCTTTGACCGTGGAGTGGAGCTACCTCTTCGAGGTCTTGAGACGATTTGGTTTTGTCCTACTTTATTTCCTTTTTTTTTTTTTTTAAATAATTTTTATTGAAAGAGTTTTTCCATACAGACATTTACCCCTACTAATTTTTAAATTATTTACAACACAATCCCTCTAGGCAAATGTCCCTCCCTCGCCCGCCCTCTCGCGCGCACCAGTCCTCCCCCCCCCCCCCCCCCAGGCAACCTTAACAACCAAGGCAGCCTACAGTTTCAGACATGAGCAGCGAGCAGGCTTGCCCGCGTTACAGTCGTGCGTGTCCCCCCACGACCCTTGCTGCCCCCCCTCCCCCCCCCTCCCCCCCTCCCTCCCCCCCCCCCCTCCCCCCCCCCCCCCCCCCCCCCCCCCCACGGGTTGCTGCTGCCACGACCCCGAACGTCTATCTCTGATCTAAAAAGTCAAGGAAAGGTTGCCACCGCCTGGCGAATCCCTGTACCGACCCTCTCAGGGCAAATTTGATCCTTTCTAGCTGAATATAGCTAGCCATATCGTTAATCCAAGTTTCAACGCTTGGAGGCCTCGCGTCCTTCCATTGAATTAATATCCTTCGTCGAGCCACTAGGGACGCAAAGGCCAGTATTCCGGCCTCCCTAGCCTCCTGTACCCCCGGTTCTACCCCGACCCCAAAGATCGCAAGCCCCCATCCTGGTTTGACCCTGGACCCCACCACCTTCGACACCGTCCTTGCCACCCCCTTCCAGAACCCTTCCAGCACCGGACGTCCTACTTTATTTCCTGTATGAAATTGCTATATAATGCCCCTATGGCTAGTGTCTGGACCAGTGCTGTGAGCTCAGGATATTTCCTACGACACAGGGTAAGAGATAGAGGTGCTCGCTGTCTCCACTATTGTTTGTGCTAGCGATTGAACCATTGGTCATTGCGCTTAGATCATCAGGGGAATGAAAAGGTATTGGGGTGGTGGTGAGGAACATAGAGTGTCCCTTTACATGGACGATTTGTTATTGTAAATTTCTGATCCTTTCACAAGTATGGGGGAAATTATGGAACTGTTGAAAAAATTTGGATCCTTTTCAGGATGTAGATTGAATATGAGCAAGAGCGAGATGTTCCCTGTAAATTCCCTAGGGAAGAGGACAGATTTAGGGAGGCTGCCTTTTAATATGGCCAAGACACAGTTTAGGTATTTAGGGATTCAGGTGGTGCACGATTGGACACAGTTGCATAAGTTGAATTTGACCAGTCTGGTGGAAGAGGTGAAGGGGGACCTGAAGAGGTGGGATGCCCTCCCACTAAACTTGACTGGCAGAGTAGACACAGTCAAAATGAACATTTTACCGAGATTTCTATTTGCGTTTCAGAGTCTTCCGATCTTCCTCCCCAAATCTTTTCTCGCTAGGGTTGATAGACTAATCTTTGCCTTTGGATGGGAAAGACTCCCTGTAGGAAAGCTCTGCTAGTCCTGGGAGGGCGACAATCAGGTGGCGCTACCAAACTTGATGCTCAATTACTGGGCGGTGAACATTGGGTAAGTGCGAAGGTGGTTTGAAAATCCGGGTGAGGGATGGGGTCGGATGGAGGAGACCTATTGCGCAGCGTAGTGTCTGAGGGCGTTGATTTCGCCCCCTCTTCCGTCCTTCCCGGCCAGACTCTCGATGAGCCCGGTGGTAGTGGCATCTTTCAGAATTTGGAAGCAGTTTAGACAACGTTTGGACTGGGGACATGTCTTTACTGTCACCATTTGTGATAGTCATAGGTTTGCATGTCAGGGCTGGATGCAATGTTCAGGATATGGAGAAGAAAAGGGGTTGAGAGGTTCAAGGATTTGTTTGTGGAAGGTAGGTTTGTGAGTCTAGAGGTGATGGAGGATAAATTTCAACTCCCAAGGGTGAGTGCATTCAATTATTTGCAGGTGAGGAACTTTATTCGTAAAGACTGGTCCTCATTCCCCCAGATGCATGCAATCACAGGATGCGAAGGGGCAAGGGGAGTACTGCGATATATATGAATGTTTACTGGAGACGGGGAAACCATCATTAGAAGAGGTGAGGGGGGAAGTAGGAATTAGAGCTGGGCCTAGGGCTAGAGGGAGGGGTGTGGAGTGAGATTCTACATAGGGTGAACATCACCTTCTCCTGGGCTAGGTTGAGCCTGATACAATTTAAAGTAGTATATAGAGTGTACTAACTAAGACGCATATGAGTCTCTTCTTCTCTGAGTGACTCTGTGTGTGTGTGTGTGTGTGAGTGACTGTGTGCGTGACTGGTTGGGCACAAAGTGGATGGAATTTAACGCAGTGATCGATTAAGTGATTCATTGTGGTAGGGAGAATGAGGAAAGAGGATACAAGCTAAATTATACAATTTTACAGGGGCTTCAGGGACAGACAGATCTGTGGGTAAACATATATCAATCTTTGAAAGCGGCAGGACAAGTTACCTATTAAAAAGGCAAAAAGGATGGTTGGCTTTAAAAATAGAGAGATGGGGTAGAATTTTGTGGTAGGAAGGTGCATTTAATAAGGTGGATGCATTGTGGTGGGGACTTCGCCACCATCCTGCCTTTACTCTAACTATGTCTCTAGCAGGAAGACCTGTGGATGGCCTACTTGCCCCACCACTAATTGAGGTCCTTGTGTGAGCAATTAATGCTCATTTAAGGGCCACATCCCATTGCCATTGATATTAACCCAGTGGTAGGCGGTCTGTTGGCCATGAAGGGTACACAAGAAGGAAACCTAAGTGAGTTGATTGCTGGTTCCTTAGGAGGGGAGAATCCCTCATTCAGACTCTTGGTGCCTGATTGAGGGACCCAGCATCAGGAAGGGGAAGTACCCCCTACCCTTGCTGTTGATCCCCTTCCAACCTCCCCTCGACCCATGCACTTCTCCCACCATCTTGAGCCTGTGACCTGGGTCCATCCATGATCCTTGGATGGGTGAAGCTTTGGCAGAAGCCACCATCTCCCCAAAGGCACTGTTATTCAATGGAGCCGCTGGCCTATCAAGTGCCTGAGTGGCACTTAATTCGGTGGGCCTTCCCTAAAAAAGGTAACATGAGTTTATTACCGGTTGTCCATCAAGTGGACCAGACGCTGTCTCCTTCCTAAAAATGTTGTATTTGAGTAAAAAGCAGGGACGGTTTGCTGAACCTTTATAAAAGTTGTGTCCAATTCTAGGCACCACACTTTAGGAGGGATTCTTGGCACTGGAGAGTGTGTAGAGGAAATTTAATGGAATGGTATCTGAGATGAAACACTTCAGTTCCATATCCAGACTAGAAACATTGCAGTTTTTCTCCTTATAGCAGAAAAGGTTAATGAGGAATTTAGTAGATGTGTTAAAAACCCTGAATGGAGAAACTCGGCGAGATTCTCTGTTTGAGAGACTATGGGCGGGATTCTCTATCGGTGGTATCATCCATTTTGCCTGCAGCGCACGCACGCTCGCGAGATTCCTGACAGCATGAGGTTGGTCACATATTCCTGACAACATGAGGTTGGTCACAATGGGAAACTCCATTGGCCAGCTACCGAGACGGAGGATCACGCTGTCGGCAGGGGAGCACCGGCCACAAAACGGGTCTGGCAGGATGGAGAAGGAATGGAGAATCCCGCCCAATGTTCTTCTGCTGGAGGTGAATTGCAACTCATTCGCGCCCCCAATGGGAGCGCAGATCAGGAAGCAATTCACTATCCTTTGCCATGCAAAATGTGAGCGGATGAAGGCAGCACCTACCAGCAGTAGGTTGGCAGAACCGCCACCATGACAGTCAATCTCACCCCCGCCTTGATTGCCAGGAGCTCATGGGGGGGAGGGGCTATAAAACTGTATCCTATGAATCAAATCCCGAGATTCTGGATCCTAGTGCCTGAGTTCCAGAGACACTTATTTAACAACTGTATCATTTGAAAATAATATACACAGATATACAGAGTTGAGCATCATAACCTCAACTAACATCGGGAGATGCAGCAGAATCTGCCAGAATAGTCAGTATGCATACCGCCCAGGCCAGAAGCCAAAGCCACCTTGGGCCTGGGCTTTGAAAATGCACCAGCCTGAGCAGGATGAACTGATGCAACTAAGCTGCATCACCACCCCAAAGTTGCCCCTATCAAAATGAAATTCCGGGTCAACAGTCACCCCTTGGAACTGGAAGTTGACATGGGAGCTGCTGTCTCCATTATGGGGGACAGACCTTCAGGCACTTCCAAGACAGCATTGCACCCTTGTGCCTGTCAGACACCAAGGCCAGGATGACCGTGTACACTGGGAAGCCTCTACAAATTGTGGGAACTACCATGACCCCAGTCACCCATAGGCAACAGATGGTCTGACTCCTCTGAATAGTTGTGCAACCTCAGAACTCAGTCTTCGGGGTTGAGATGGGCTGCAAAATATCCAACTGTGGTACAGTGGCATAGTGGTTAGCACTGCTGCATAACAGCGCCAGGGACCCAGATTCAATTCCAGCCTTGGGTGATGGTGTGGAGCCTGCACATTCTCCCCATGTCTGTGTGGGTTTCCTCCGGGTGCTCTGGTTTCCTCCCACAGTCCAAAGATGTGCAGGTTTGGTGGATTGGTCAGGCTAAATTACCCCTTAATCCAAAAGGTTAGGTTAGGTCGGGTGCTCTTTCGGAAGGTCGGTGCTGACTCGATGGGCCAAATGGCTTCCGTTGCACTGCAGGGACTCTATGATTTCTATGACTGGCAGCAAACTTTCAGAGTTCAAACCCATGGCCCGATATGGAGTCGTCGGGAAATATCCTGAGATGTTTCAGGAGGGACTTGGCAAACTTCATGGGATCAAGGGCAGAAATCTATGTAGACCGGAGGCCCTACTTAAATATTTCAGGGCACGATCAGACCACTATTCCTTGCTCAAGAAGGTAGAAGCTGAAGTTTGGTGTCTGGAAATCCTTGGCATTATAACCCTGGTACAATTTGCAGAATGGATTGCACCAGTAGTTCTGGTACTAAAGTTGGTCTGCCTTTGCAGAGACTATAAATTAACTGTCAACTGAGCTTTCCGCCTAGGCTGGTACCCCATCCCGCGTATCGGAGACTCTACGCAAAACTGGCTGCAGGCCATACACTTGCCAAGCTGGATATGAGCCATGCATACCTCCAGCTGGAGCTCAATACGGCATTCAGGAAGTTCATCTCCATCAACATCCATAAGGGGTTGTAAGAGTACACCCACCTGCCTTTTGGAGCCTCATCAGCGTGTGCCATTTTTCAGCACATAATGGAAAATATCCTTCAAGGGCTGCTTAGGGTCGCAATGTACATAGATGATATGTAAATCACAGGAGCCACCGACAAAGAACACCTAGCAAACTGGAGGAAGTCCTACGACGATTCTCAAATATAGGCATCCAGCTCAAGCGTAAAAAGTGTGATTCAGGCAGGCGAGGTGACCTACCTTGGCTACCGTGTCAACAAGAATGGCCTGCACCCTGTAGAGGACAAAGTGAAGGCCATAAAAGGGGAACCAACCCCATGATGGAATAGGCTTCATCAATTACTATGGGGAATTTATCCCCAACCTGGCCACCTACTGGCCCCCTACATGAATTGCTAAATAAAAACAGAAGTGATCATGGTAGATGCCACAGGATGAAGCATTTACAGAATTGAAGAAACAATTTCTTGGGGTACTACGATCCCACAAGACTGCCGGTACTGACATGCGATGTCTCTCCATACAGAGTAGCGGCAGTCCTCACCCATCATTGTGACGATGGCCCAGCACAACCGATTGCACATACGTTGTAAACCCTGGCAGATGCAGAGTGATGATATGCACACATAGAAAAAAGATCTGGCCGTGATATTCGGAGTGAAGAAATTCCATCTGCACGTCTACGGCCAACACTATGATAATCACGGACCATAAACCTGGCTGGGCCTATTTAAGGAGGATAAATTGATCCCGCCCATGGCCCTGGCTCAGATTTTGTGCTGGGCTTTGTTGTTGGCAGCACTGACCTGGAATAGCCAATGCTAGAGGAAAGGATGGCGAAGATGATTCTGGAAAAGAGCGAAAGTAACAGGGTAGTTGTTATGGGAGACTTTAACTTTCCAAATATTGACTGGGAAAGATATAGTTCGAGTACATTAGATGGGTCGTTCTTTGTACAATGTGTGCAGGAGGGTTTCCTGACACAATATGTTGACAGGCCAACAAGAGGCAAGGCCACATTGGATTTGGTTTTGGGTAATGAACCAGGCCAGGTGTTAGATCTGGAGGTAGGTGAGCACTTTGGAAACAGTGACCACAATTCGGTGACCTTTACGTTAGTGATGGAAAGGGATAAGTATACCCCGCAGGGCAAGAGTTATAGCTGGGGGAAGGGAAATTATGATGCCATTAGACATGACTTAGGATGTGTAGGTTGGAGAAGTAGGCTACAAGAGTTGGGCACACTGGATATGTGGAGCTTGTTCAAGGAACAGCTATTGCGTGTTCTTGATAAGTACGTACCAGTCAGGCAGGGAGGAAGGGGTCGAGGGAGGGAACCGTGGTTTACCAAAGAAGTGGAATCTCTTGTTAAGAGGAAGAAGGAGGCCTATGTGAAGATGAGGCGTGAAGTTTCAGTTGGGGCGCTTGATAGTTACAAGGAAGCGAGGAAGGATCTGAAGAGAGAGCTAAGACGAGCAAGGAGGGGACATGAGAAGTCTTTGTCTGGTAGGATCAAGGAAAACCCAAAAGCTTTCTATAGGTACGTCAGGAATAAAAGAATGACTAGGGTAAGAGTAGGGCCAGTCAAGGACAGTGGTGGGAAGTTGTGTGTGGAGGCTGAGGAGATAAGCGAGATACTAAATGAATACTTTTCGTCAGTATTCACTCAGGAAAAAGATAATGTTGTGGAGGAGAATGCTGAGACCCAGGCTATTAGAATAGATGGCATTGAGGTGCGTAGGGAAGAAGTGTTGGCAATTCTGGACAAGGTGAAAATAGATAAGTCCCCGGGGCCTGATGGGATTTATCCTAGGATTCTCTGGGAAGCCAGGGAAGAGATTGCTGAGCCTTTGGCTTTGATTTTTATGTCATCATTGGCTACAGGAATAGTGCCAGAGGACTGGAGGGTAGCAAATGTGGTCCCTTTGTTCAAGAAGGGGAGTAGAGATAACCCCGGTAACTATAGGCCGGTGAGCCTCCCGTCTGTTGTGGGTAAAGTCTTGGAGAGGATTATAAGAGATACGATTTATAATCATCTAGATAGGAATAATATGATTAGGGATAGTCAGCATGGTTTTGTGAAGGGTAGGTCATGCCTCACAAACCTTATCGAGTTCTTTGAGAAGGTGACTGAACAGGTAGATGAGGGTAGAGCAGTTGATGTGGTGTATATGGATTTCAGTAAAGCGTTTGATAAGGTTCCCCACGGTCGGCTATTGCAGAAAATACGGAGGCTGGGGATTGAGGGTGATTTAGAGATGTGGATCAGAAATTGGCTAGTTGAAAGAAGACAGAGGGTGGTGGTTGATGGCAAATGTTCAGAATGGAGTTCAGTTACGAGTGGCGTACCACAAAGATCTGTTCTGGGGCCGTTGCTGTTTGTCATTTTTATAAATGACCTAGAGGAGGGCACAGAAGGTTGGGTGAGTAAATTTGCAGACGACACTAAAGTCGGTGGAGTTGTAGACAGTGTGGAAGGATGTTGCAGGTTACAGAGGGACATAGATAAGCTGCAGAGCTGGGCTGAGAGGTGGCAAATGGAGTTTAATGTAGAGAAGTGTGAGGTGATTCACTTTGGAAAGAAAAACAGGAATGCGGAATATTTGGCTAATGGTAAAATTCTTGGCAGTGTGGATGAGCAGAGGGATCTCGGTGTCCATGTACATAGATCCCTGAAAGTTGCCACCCAGTTTGATAGGGTTGTGAAGAAGGCCTATGGTGTGTTGGCCTTTATTGGTAGAGGGATTGAATTCCGGAGCCATGAGGTCATGTTGCAGCTATACAAAACTCTGGTACAGCCGCATTTGGAGTATTGCGTACAGTTCTGGTCGCCTCATTATAGGAAGGACGTGGAAGCTTTGGAACGGGTGCAGAGGAGATTTACCAGGATGTTGCCTGGTATGGAGGGAAAATCTTATGAGGAAAGGCTGATGGACTTGAGGTTGTTCTCGTTAGAGAGAAGAAGGTTAAGAGGTGACTTAATAGAGGCATACAAAATGATCAGAGGGTTAGATAGGGTGGACAGTGAGAGCCTTCTCCCGTGGATGGAGGTGGCTAGCACGAGGGGACATAGCCTTAAATTGAGGGGTAATAGATATAGGACAGAGGTCAGAGGTGGGTTTTTTACGCAAAGAGTGGTGAGGCCGTGGAATGCCCTACCTGCAACAGTAGTGAACTCGCCAACATTGAGGGCATTTAAAAGTTTATTGGATAAGCATATGGATGATAATGGCATAGTGTAGGTTAGATGGCCTTTAGTTTTTGACTTCCCATGTCGGTGCAACATCGAGGGCCGAAGGGCCTGTACTGCGTTGTATCATTCTATGTTCTATGCTGATGTCCTGAGTCGCCTACCACTACCCACAGGCTCGCCCCCTCCCACTAAGAATGGACAAAGTCACCATGACTTAAAATATTAGTGATGCCCTGCCTGTGTCCGCCAAGCAGATCCAGACATGGACCCAGAAAGACCCCACACTGGTGAAACTATGCCATGTGATCCTACGTAGCAGAATTCAAGGACATCCCACAGAGGGCCTGAAGCCCTCTCTACCTAAATGCCAAGAATTCAGCATGGAGGATGGCATTTTCCTGTGGGGAATCTCAGTGGTTGCCCTGCCCCAAGGCCAGTGCCTAATTTTGAAGGGGGTACACAGTGGTCACCCCGGTAGTCTTCTCGCTGAAGATATGCATGGAGCTATGTCTGGTGGCCCGGGCCTGATTGCAACATTGAAAATTTAGTGAAAGAGAGCACATCATGTCAGGAAAATCAGAAGCTCCTGCTGTCGGTCTCACTACAACCATGGGAATGGCTGCGGAGGCCTTGTGTAGGGTACACAGGAACTTCGCCGGGCCGTTAAAGGGTCAATGTTTTTAATCTTGGTCCACGCACTTTCTAAATGGATGGACATACATCGGATGTCCTCCATAACAAATAGCGGCACTATTGAGAAACTCGGCCAAATATTTTGTTGGGACAGCGGGACCTCCTTCACCGGCAGAGAATTCCAGGCATTCGCAATGTCTAATGGTATGAAGCACATTCGGACGGCACCCAACTGCCTGTCTTCTAATGGCCTGGCCGAGTGGGCAGTCCAAGCTTTTAAAAACGGTGTGAAGAAACAGACCAACAGCTCGGTTCCTTTTCAACTACAGGACCATGTGTCTAAGGGGGTTGCGCCAGCTGATTTGCTGATGGGCCGACACCTCCGGACTAGACTCAGTCTATTGTTTCCAAACCTAGGTTGGAAAGTGGAGTCAAAACAGGAGGCTCAGAGAAAAAATTATGACATCCGATGTCCCAATTGGACCTTCAGGCTGGGAAATACCTTCCATGCTCACAATTTTGGTGACTGGTTCCTTTGGATCCCGGGAGTGGTTGTAGTGAAACCTATGGTTGTCGCAGATCGATGCCCACACCGAGGCACCCTCCAGTCCCAAATGCTGCCTCCACTTGCCCCACACCATTTGGACCGACACCACCACTGGGCTCACGGAGTACCTGGCCGGTGAGAACGGCAGACGTGCCGACAACAAAGCCCTCAAACATGTTCCCCTACATGTTGCCGTCTCCATCCGACTCTAAGCTGACCCCTCCCCCATGACCCATTTCCTAACCATAGCAATATTCGCTGCCCAGTCCTCGATTTTCGAGGCCAGAACCTTCGGCAACAGCTTGGCGTCTACATTCGTAATGATATTGGGCGATATGACCCGCACTGCTCCTCATCCTTCTTTAATATCAAACCATGAAGTGGAGATGCCGGCATTGGACTGGGGTGAGCTCAGTAAGAAGTCTTACAACACCAGGTTAAAGTCCAACAAGTTTGTTTCAAACACTAGCTTTCGGAGCACTGCTCCTTCCTCAGGTGACGGAGGAAGGAGCAGTGCTGCGAAAGCTAGTGTTTGAAACAAACATGTTGGACTTTAAGCTGGTGTTGTAAGACTTCTTAATATCAGGGACATGGAAGCCTGTGACAATTTGGGGGGAGTTTCCCCCTCTCCCTTACTTCATTATACATCCCCACCAGCAGTGGCCCCAGGCTCCAAACTTTTCATAAAACTCCACTGGGAATCCATCCGGCCCCGGGGCCTTTCCTGCCTGCATTGTCCGCATATTGTCCATCACCTCCCTCAGTCCAATTGGGGCCCCCAGTCCCTGAACCAGCTCCTCCTCGACTGTGGGAAACTCCAGCCTGTCCAAAAACCATCTCATCCCATCTCTTCTGGCCAGGGCTCAGACTCGTATCGCCGCCTATACAATGCCTCAAACATGGCATTCTCTCCCTCCGGGTCCATCACCACTTTACCCTTATCATCCCTCAATCTGCCAATCTCTTGCCTCCTCTTGCTTCCTCAACTGATGGGCCAAGATCCTGCTCGCCTTCTCCCCGTAGTCATAAACTGCTCCTAGCCCAAACTCCATCTGGAGCCTTCAACTCCTTCAACAGTCCTTCCTCCAGCGCCTCCGAATGCCTCCTGCCCACCCTCAAAATCTCATCCACCAGTCTTGCCATCTCCGCCCACTCTGTGCACCCGAATTGAAATGAACTCCCCACCAAGGGGCACCACGATTGCATAGTGGTTAGCACAGTTGCTTCACAGCTTCACGATCTGGTTCGATTTCAGGCTTGGGTCACTGTCTGTGCGGAGTCTGCATGTTCTCCCTGTGTCTGCGTGGGTTTCCTCTGGGTGCTTCGGTTTCCTCCCACAGTACAAAGATGTGCAGGTTAGGTGCATTGGCCACGATAAACTGTCCTTGGTGTTCAAAAAAGGTTAGGTAGGGTTACTGGGTTACGGGGATGGGATAGGCTTAAGTGGGGTGCTCTTTCCAAGGGCCGGTGCTGACTCGATGGGCCAAAGGGCCTCCTTCTGCACTGTAAATTCTATGAAAATTCTAACAACAGCTGTGAGAACCTCACAGAGCATGGTGGCCGTGACCTCCCCTATATCGTTTAGCTCCACGTAGCCCCGAATGGCCGCCGTCACTCATTCGCACACCTCCTCATCCGGCAACATGCTAACATCCAGTCTTCACTGCGGGCACTGGGCACCCTCATGGGCCACGCGCAAATCCACCCAGTGTGGCGCATGGTCAGAAACAACAATCGCTGAATACTCCGAGTTAACCACCCCCGCCAGCAATGTCTTATCTAACATGAAAGATTCAATCCGGAAGTACAGCAGTGCACATGGGAGAAGTATGAAAACTCATGTGCCCTACATGTGGCCTCTTCATCAACGCCCAATGTGCTGGGTCGACACCCAGGTGCCAGTCAAAGGCCTCCTCCCCCATCAACTTCTCTAGCATCTTAGACAGGTACACACTGGCCTCTGCGCCTTCAGGCATCCCGACAATCCTAAGGTTTTGCTTTCTGGAGTGTTTCTCCAGATCCTTCCCCTTCTCCCTCAGCCTCTTCTGGGTCTCCCGCATCACCTCCATCTCAGCTACCAACGACGCCAATTGCACCTCGTGCACCCCCACAGCCTCCTCCATTTCTAGATTATCAGGCCCTGGCACTCCAGTCTCTGCTCCTCTCGCTCAAACCCCAACTCAAGTTGTTCCACCACATTGGCTCGGTCTTCCAGGGCCTCTTTCATCTGCTGCCAAAAGAGGACCTCTATCAACTGTTCCGTCAGGGCAGCATGGAGACGCAGTGGTTAGCACTGCTGTCTCACGGCGCCAAGGACCCGAGTTCGATCCCGGCCCCAGGTCATTGTCTTTGTGGAGTTTGCTCATTCTCCCTGTGTCTGTGTGGGTCTCACCCCCACAACCCAAAGATGTGTAGGTAAATGAATTGGCCATGCTAAATTGCCTCTTAATTGGAAAAGAAAGATTGGGTACTCTAAACTTAAAACAAAAACTGTTCCGTCGACCACTGGGCTGGCAGACCAGCCTCCTTGCCATCTTTTCCTGTGGCGCATGACAAAGTCTCTCCTAAAGACCAAAATAAATCCGCCTTGAGCAGGAGCCACCAAATGTGCACCCGCTCACACCATGGTCGTCTCTGGAAGATCCTGTACCATATAATTTCAATGATTCTTGTAAATATCCGACTCAAAGGTTTGTGAACTTAACTTGCCCGACGTCAACATGTTAAGAAGGGGGACAAAGGTTATATTTTTATATTTTTGGTGTAATCTCTATTTGAGAGGTCCACCTAGAAGTGATTAAAATTTAAGGATGCAAAACACCCGAATGGGAACAGAGTCTTATAATGTGTGAGATTAATCGGCAATTTCCGGCGCTCGGACGCCGAGAAACATCACTCTATTGAACAACCATTCAGATAGATTTGAGGCCCCAGGAGGAACGCGTGTCCGACCCCGCACTTAGTCCTGTTTTCTGCACTGAGGAGCTCAACTTGCCGGAACCCGTCGGTACAGGAAGAGATTGTGATCCCATTTTTGAGATTGTGAAGCCCCAATGTAACCCTCAGACCCCCCAAGCCTCAACTCACCAATAAACAACCCCCTTCCCCGTACCCTGAGGCACAATCCCCGTCGTAGGAAAAATGCCATCCTGGCACCATGGCACTGCCAGCCTGGCAATGCCCCTTCCAACACCAGTGCCAGGCTGGCATCCAGGTGGCATCAGCAGTGCCAGAGTGCCACCTGCCCAGGGGGCAAGCACCTGGCAGACCTACACAAGTGCCATTCCACCTTTGTCCCCATTTGTGGATATCAGCACTGAACGGTGTTCATCTGAGATCTCCAAGGCATGGCGGTTAGATCCCACCCCTTGGGTAGATTGTAAGAGCACATATTGGAGTGAGACTAGCTGTCTCACACTAATATGCAGATTTGCTAAGAAGTGATTTTGCCCACAATTGACGGGATTCACATCGTGGCATCTCGCGAGATTATGTTAGATAAGCCGGGTAGATCCCGGAAGAGAGATCTCCTGGCATTCTACCGGTTACGTTGCACTGCCTTTCGGGCGTAACGCGACTGATACATCTTGCCCTAAGTACCTAAGGGCTTGCACTGGCCACACACCTCCTCCCTACTTTGCGGTTGCTGGAGCAGTCAGAAATCAGCGGATATTGGTAGAAATGTTTCAAATACATCTACTAAGCCACGGCTGGGCATCAACCCAACTCGTAAATCACAAAGTAACTTGGTGCATTGTGTAACATTTGTCATTCAGGAGTCTGAACCTGCAGACTGGCAAACACGGAGCAAACATTTGTCTGAAACCTTATGGGTTAAACAAGGTTCTTTTGGAGAAGTTAACATTCACAATGTCTGGCCAAGATTGAATCATGTTCTTGCAGTTTGAGTACAATGACTGAGCTCTTTGCCTTGTGCTATTTCAGAACAAGGCATCAGCTGTCCAGGCCTGCATGAAATGGATGGCCTGTAGGCAGTTATCCACAAAAACTGGTTTCAGGTGAGCCTACTTTTGGCCTGTGTTCACGGTTGGAATGGGCTACAGTTTCAAACTATATCCTATCCCGCTGTTGACAGATGAATGTAAGATTGTTCTCCTGACAAGACAGGGAAAGAAACAAAACCCTCTTCCAAACTATTAAAAAGAAATAAAGTAATTAATGCTTTACTGTCTGGCCCCTGGTTGATTGAATGCCAAAAGTGTAATCCTTCCCACCCTTTCCACATCACCTGTGCTGTTTTTATCACTAGGCTTCATTACACTTTGATTTATTAGGGACCTTAAACAGTTGTAAGAAAATTGTATCCATTGGATTTGTATCTGAGCAGCTGCTCTCTCACATACCACAGCTCATAGTTGAGAAGCCAAATTGCCATTCACAAGAGAATGCTATTCAACTTTCAATGCTTCAGTTCCACTGCCTTAGCTAATTTTCCATTTGCCAATTCCCCCCACATATCCTGCAGCAGGCCCCTGCCCTTGCCCCTGTCCTCTGAAAGTGCTGATTCATTCTTGCAAACAATTCCATGGCAGCCAACAACTCTCCAGTACATTACCCAAGTGGATAGTTTTCATTTATTAGCCTGAATGTTGAGTTCCAGTACACGATTTGTCCATGTATCGGCTGTTGTGAATGCTGTCTTTGTCCTGCATCTTATTATAAAATATTTATTTAGCCGAGAAATGTCCCAATGCATTGAAACGTTCTTAGATGTTGGTTTGATTGCTAGAACTGGTTATATTTAACTTGGTCTTTATCCTCAAAGCATAGGATAAAGCAAATATGTAATGTTGGATAGAGGTAGATGTCAGGCGTGATTCCCCCCAAAAAATGAATACATGTCATTTTGGACGGATTTGGTAGGGTGTTTCATGCCGGCTGTAATTTCTTTTTATAAATTTAGAGTAGTCAATTCTTTTTTTTTCCTTCCAGTTAAGGGGCGTTGCCAATTCACCTACCCTGCACATCTTTTTGGTTTGTGGGGGTGAGACCCAAGCAGACATGGGTATAATGTGAAAACTCCACTGGGATTGAACCCAGGTCCTCGGTGCCATGAGGCAGCAGTGCTAACCACTGCGCAAGTACGCTGCCCTCATGCCAGCTGTAATGACGAGATCACGACCTAGATTAACCCGCATTTAGTGCAAAAAATGAGCCTCCACGTGAATCTCGCCTGGCTCCCTCGCCATCTGATTTTCCCAACTCATACCTCAAGGGGGAGCTGTTTGTAAATGCTGCCTCAGTACTCACTCCCAGTCAAGGCACGAGGATGGCAGGGCGGAGACCTGCTCCTCACTTTGAGGATGCCGACATGGCCAGGTTTCTCAACGTGGACGAGAGGCGAGGCACCTTGTTCCCCCAAAGGCGTCGGAGAACCAGCAGCTGGGTCAGCAGTGCCACCTGGGAGTTAGTGGCGTGTGCGGGCAGCATGACTAGGAGGACCGCCGTCCAATGTAGGAAGAAGATAAATAATTTCCTACAAGCTGCAGGGTAAGTTAGCACCTCTCACCTGATATCAGACCCACCTGCAATCCTTCAATTTCCCATACTGCTCCTACATTCCCCCCCCCCCCCCCCCCCCCCGATTCCACTGGCTGTCACCTCGCACCTTCCCAACATCTGATCTTAAAACTTGTTCCTCAGATCCCCCTGGCACCCCACCAACAGAACCCCTTCATATCTAGGTGCATTTACCATACATGGCACCTGCTATAATTCCCCTGGCCCATCGAGCGTGCGGCTCGTAATGTTCTCTCTTTGTCCCCATAGGAGAAGATAGCCCATTATGAGAGGGAAAGGGCAAAGACAGGGGAAAAGATGCTAGAGATCCGAGTTCTCATCCCCTAAGAGGAAAAGGTGGTGGAGATCGCGGGATTTCCTGAGGATAGAGCAGTGACCACAGCGGGGTCGGCCTGTGCCAGAGAAGTGAGGATCCACTGTCCCTTCTTCCAGGTGACCTGTCTCAAGTGAGCTGTTGATGTCCCACAAAATTATCCTTCCCTTTCACTGACGCCATGTCCATTGTCTTTCAGGATCACCATCTGATGAGGCTGGGCCATCCTGTGTCGTACCCCCTCTGTCACCCAAAAGAACACCTCAGAGGAGAGCTTCAAGGATAACACCAACAACGCTACCATCCGCACCTTCCACCAGTGCAGAGACACACACCTTGGTGGGCGACATTTGTAGACAGGCTTTGGGGCAGTATCCGGGGAGCACCACACATCCCCCCACAGTCCAAAGATGTGCAGATTAGGTGGACTGGCCATGCTAAATTGTCCCTTAGTATACAGGGATGTTCCGATTAAGTGGGGTTGCGGGGATAAGCGGGGAGTATGCCTTGGTAGGGTGCTCTTTCAGAGGGCCGATGTAGACTCAATGGGCTGAATGGCCTCCTGCTTTGTGGGGATTCTTCTATGTCGGACCCTTGCTGCTGCCTGTTCTCTATCCTGTCACTAGTCCTCTAGTCCCTCCTGGTCCTCCTCAGACAAAGCCACATGTTGCATCTACTCATCCTCTAGCATGTCGACCAGCTGATGTGCCAGATTATGGCGGGCACAGCAGATCACGACAAAGCGGAAGACCCTCTGGGGCGGTGTACTGTAGAGCCCCGCCAGAGAAGGGCAGCAGGGTAGCATGGTGGTTAGCATAAATGCTTCACAGCTCCAGGGTCCCAGGTTCGATTCCCGGCTGGGTCACTGTCTGTGTGGAGTCTGCATGTCCTCCCCCTGTGTGCGTGGGTTTCCTCCGGGTGCTCCGGTTTCCTCCCACAGTCCAAAGATGTGCGGGTTAGGTGGATTGGCCATGCTAAATTGCCCATAGTGTCCTAATAAAAGTAAGGTTAAGGGGGGGGGTTGTTGGGTTACGGGTATAGGGTGGATACGTGGGTTTGCGTAGGGTGATCATGGCTCGGCACAACATTGAGGGTCGAAGGGCCTGTTCTGTGCTGTACTGTTCTAAAGAAGTCCAAGCAGCGGACCCAAATTTCTAGCAGCCTGAAGCACTGGTCACTGACAGCACGGGTGACAACATGGGCCTCACAGTTATGGGTCTCCGCTTTGGTCTTAGGCCTCCACACTGGCATCATTATCCATGACCTCATCAGGCATCACTTGTCTTCCACAAGCCAACCCATCAAAAGGGGCTGGTTTAGCTCACAGGGCTAATCGCTGGCTTTTAAAGCAGGCCAGCAGCACGGTTCGATTCCCGTACCAGCCTCCCCGGACAGGCGCCGGAATGTGGCGACTAGGGGCTTTTCACAGTAACTTCATTGAAGTCTACTTGTGACAATAAGCGATTTTCATTTCATTTCATCCTGGAGTGGTCCTCGATGACACAATGGATCTCCGAGAGTCCCAGGATGTAGCTATCATGCATACTCCCAGGGTTGTATGCACACGTGTGCATGACCATCAAGTGGTGGTTGCACATGACCTGAACATTCAGGGAATGGAACCCCTTCCTGTTAATATGGAGCACTTCTTGATCCCCGGAGCATCACGTGCCATCGCTGGCTCCCTGGACCAGCATCAGCCCGGCGCTGGCGGCGAATTCTACAGCCCAGGCATCTTGGTGGGCCTGGTCTAGGTAGGAGGTGATGTAGTCGGATGCCCAGGCATACAGAGCTTTTGTCACCTCTCTGATGCACCTGTGGGCTGAAGATTGTCAAATGCTGCAAATGCTGCACAGGTTCCCACTCTGAAATAATCCGGTCGCGTAGAAATTTAGTGACCTTCTCCTCCACATGGTGCCATGTCATCGAGGACGTGAAACAGGTGCCGCACTGTCTCTCTGTTGTTACA
The DNA here is from genome assembly GCF_902713615.1 of Scyliorhinus canicula. Classification (NCBI taxonomy): domain Eukaryota; kingdom Metazoa; phylum Chordata; class Chondrichthyes; order Carcharhiniformes; family Scyliorhinidae; genus Scyliorhinus; species Scyliorhinus canicula. The sequence goes on along the minus strand of NC_052165.1, from coordinate 56,824,554 downwards.
TAGTCTTCTGCAACATATGCTGTTATCAGCTCATGATAACGGCACTGGCCTCCACTTCTGACTCCCCTCAGCATGCTGGGTGGCCGATCTAAAGAGTATGTGGCGGGTGCCTGCATATGTGGTGCCCTCTCTAGTCTTGATATCTTCTTCGATGTCTGCCCATATCGGCTGTGGCAATCACAGCGAGGGCAATCTCCGCGGGATCAATTCTGCATACATTCTTGTATCTGGGAGGAATCGGAGGAGAGAGAAGCCAACAATCGGTTAGGTCTTCCATAACTTGGAGAACCCACACTTATCTTGACTGCCCTGCCTTCTCTCAGAGTGCCATTTAGAGAGAGAGTTTTGCTCGTAAACCTTGCTCTGCACACTCACTCCGGGCAAATCAGGAACCCATGGACCCCAGACCTCTGTCAGGAACATTAGGGAGACCATGCTCAGCTGTTCACCACTCATCCAAAAATGTTCATTTTGGCTGTGAGAGGGTCCTCAGTGGTGAAGTCCTGTTCTTTTGTGTTTGGTTGTTGGTAGCTGCCTCTATCGTGCTGACGCCCTGCATGTACAGGCACACTGTTCAGGCATCAAAGATTCCATTGCAGCCAGTCCACTAAACATCCTCTCAGACATGGCACGTGTTCCTTCAAGGAGGCACTTGAGAGTTCAGGAGCGTGAAGTGCTATCACAGCTAACAAAGCTATCCCTTCGTTTGAAATAGCCTTCAACTCTGAAGCAAGAGGCTTCTCACAGTCAAAGGGGGTGAAATTGACTTTCATCAGAGAAGGTGCATCATGGCTCTGTCCTGGGAGGGTTTGGTAGGACAGAAATACTTCAGCTGTGGTTGTCCCTGTTATGGGTCTTCGCAATGTTTAAAGATAGCTTGAAAGTCTTACAGATGCAATGCCCCTCAGTTCACCGGCGCAGGAGCGACCTTCAACCTGGACCCCTTCAGCCCCCCAAATAACCCCACCCCCACTATGAGTACTGGGTCAGCAGCTCCGATGCCCTTGAGTTGCATGCTGGTTAATACGCTTTATGTCAGGCCTCAGCAACTACCAAATAGCTCATTGCACTGCAAAAGACTCCTTCCATCTTCCCATCCACTCGGGTGATCAGAAAAATGTTTACTGATCATCAGTCTTTTTCAAAGAGATATGTTTTCTTCAGAAGGACTTGCCTATTGTGAAAGGTCCCCTTTGATCAGAGACATGATATCCTATATGAAAAGGCATGTTCCTAGATTTCCCTCAGCCCAAGTGTATATTTCCACCTGATGGTGGTGAGATGGCAAGTATCATTCACGCCACACAAGGCAATGGCCATCCCCCAAAGAATGGATCTAATCATCGCCCTTGACATTACATGGCATTACCATCACTGAATACCCCACTATCAACATCCTAGAGGTTACTATTGACCACAAACTAAACTGGACTAGCCATATAAATACTGTGACCACAAAAGCAGGTCAAAGGCTAGGAATGCCGCAATGAGTAACTCATCTCCTGACTCCCCAAAGCCTGTCCATCATTTACAAGGCACAAGTCACGAGTGTAATGGAATACTCTCCATTTGCCAACTGACTGAAGCTCCAATAACACTCAAGAAGCTCGACACCATCCAGTACAAAGCAGCCCACTTGATTGATTACTCTTCCACAAACATTTTTCCTTCCACCAGTGAGGCACAGTAGCAGCAGTGCATACCATCTAGAAGATGCAATGCAGGAACTCACTGAGGTTCCTCAGGCAGCATCTTCCAAACCCATGACCACAACCATCTGGAAGAACAAGGGCAGCAGATACCTGATGCCTAACTCTGTAATTTTAGTGTAACTCCTGCATACACGTCTATACTAAACATGATGTTCTGCATTCCTCTGGACCCAACCAGGGAGGCTGAGATTGGCACCCTGATATTTGGGAAGTCCAGGATCTTCATAAATTTTGCCCAGGCTTCCACCTTGGAGAGGACATCCAGTTTTGCTGAACACAAAGTTGACCACCAAGGAGCGAACCATTGTCTCATGAGATGGATGGCTACCAGAGAGTTATATTCCTAAGGGAAAGCACTCAACGTGTCAAAAAAAGATTGCCATCAACAACTAAAGAGGCAAACAAAATAATAAAATAAACAGTATCCAAAAATGAAAAACAATAATATGGATCCTGGCAAAATGGATTAGAAAAAACAGCAAAGGGTGTTTATTGTTGGACTGGATGTCCAGTAGTTTTCTGATAACACAAGGGCAATGGAGAGGCCAAGAACGGTTGTGGTGAGGTACCGCTAAATATCATCAGCAGACATGTAGAAGCTGACATTGTGGGCGGGAATTTCTGCCCCTTTCATAGAACATAAAGTGCAGAAGGAGAACATTCAGCCCATCGAGACTGCACTGACCCACTTAAGCACCCACTTCCACCCTATCCCAGTAACCCAATAACCCCTCATAACCATTGTGCTCACTAAGGGCAATTTATCATGGCCAAACCACCTAACCTGCACGTCCTTGGACTGTGGGAGGAAACCGGAGCACCCGGAGGAAGACACGGGGAGAACGTGCAGACTCCGCACAGACAGTAACCCAGCGGGGAATTGAACCTGGGACCCTGGCGCTGTGAAGCCACAGTGCTATCTACTTGTGCTACCGTGCTGCCTCCGAAGTCGACCCCTCGCAGTAGGTCCCCCAGCGGTTGGACAGGTGAGCCATGCAAAATGCCTAGATTTCTGCGGGCGACAAATGGCTTGCTACATCCGCCATGGGAAAACCCCGCAAAAGGGCGGCGGAAAATCCCAGACTCTGGCTTTGGATAATTTCACCAAAGAGTAGTATGTAAATAGAAGAAGGCGAATGATAGATCCTGGATGAATTCCAGGGGTGAGAGGTGAGAAGTCCATTGTCACAAACTCTTTGACTATGATTGGAAAAGTAAGAGTGGAAGAGGCGAGGGCAATCTTGCTCACCTGGATAATAGAGGAGAGCCATTAGAAAGCGATGATGTGATCAACCACACTGCAGAGAGGCTGAGAAGAATGAAGAGTACAGCACCATGGTCACAGTAACTGTCATTTGTGACATTGAGTTAGGGCCATTTCAGTTCTGTGGCAGAGCAAAGGCGAGGTTCAAACATGCATTTAGGGGACAGATGGGAATGGATTTGGGAGGCAACAATACTTAAGGTGGCTTAGAGATGGAGAGGTAATTTGCAATAACAGAGGAATAGATCATTAGTCCTTTGATGATAGCAAATTTGAAAGGGAGGGCAAAGGGACCTGAGATTTACAATCTTAGTTTGCATTGTTGTCATGGGAAATAGGAAAAGGAGCACTACATGTAAGGCAGCTGAATGGATGGTCTCAATCATAGCCAATTAAGTCCACAACCTCATCACATTTGTTAATGAAGGCCACAACCTCATCACACTTGCTGGAGGTGTGGGCCGGAGAAGTAAGGGGCAGGGAATCAAGTCAAAAGTTGATCATGGAGAAAAGAAACCAGGAGGTAACTTTGCATTATAGGATGTTTCTGGAACAGTAGGCAGCTTTAGCAGAGGAGAAATAGACCTAATGTGGTCCAGCCAGATCTGGTGATGAATAGCTAAACCACTTGTGTGGCATATAGATTTGCATCCCTTGGACTGAATGGGGCAAATATGGGCAAGGATCAACTATGATGGCTTTTGGGATGGACAACTGCATCAAAGTTGATGGTATGATTTAACAGACTGATACTGACAACCGTAGGGCGAAAGGATAAATATTTATTTAGAATTCATTGGATTTAGGAACAGCCCCATCAGATCGGAAGTTGGTCAATGTTACTCTTTTTCAAGAAAGTAGGGAGAGAGACAACAGGAAATTACAGGACAGTTTATTGGAAAACGCTGGAATCTATTATTAAGGAAGGGTTAACAAAGCACTTAGAAAAGCAGAGTATGATTAGAACATGTCAACACAGTTTTACTAAAGGGAACTCTAGGTGGTTAGCACTGCTGCTTGACAGCGCCAGGTTCCCGGGTTCAATTCAGGCCTTGGATGACTGTGTAGAGTTTGCACATTCTCGCCTTGTCTTGCGTGGGTTTCCTCTGGGTGCTCCGGTTTCCTCCCACTGTACAAAGATGTGAAGGTTAGGTGGATTGCCCATGCTGAAATGATGCCCATTAGTGTGCAGGTTAGGTGGAGTTATGGCACTAGGGCAGGGGAATGGACCTAGGTAGGGTGCATTGAGGGATTGGATGCCATTTAAAAACAGCAACCCGATCTCTTCCTCTACCAGGGTGGGGGGGGGGGGGGGGGGGGGGGGGGGGGGGGGTGGCCGTCTGGGCACGAAAAAAGAACACAGATTGTCATTGGCGGCGGGAACAACTCTGCTAGACCTGCCCAGTGCGGACATTATATTTTTTTAGTTAGATGACGCCCTATATTGATGACTTGGATGAAGAAACAGAATATAACTAAGTTTGCTGATGATATGAAGCTGGGTGGAAAGGTCAAATCTGGTGAGGAAACAGAAAGGGCATTTGGGGAACCAAGTGTTCTGGGAGAAAATTGAAAAGGTAATTAAGGAATATGTAGGTTTCAATTGTGCGGGTGAGGTGTCGAAGGCAGTTATCTGGGAGGCTCTAAAGGCGGTGGTGAGGGGTGAGGTAATTTTGTTTAAGGCCAGGGTGGACAAAGAGGAGAGGTTGGAGCAGCAGAGGGTAATAGATAAGATGTTGGAGGTAGATAGAAGTTATACAGAAGATGGAGACCCAGCGAAGCTGGAAAAGAGGAAAGACCTACAGGCGAGCTTCGACCAACTGTCCACCAGGAAGGCGGTGTGCCAACGAGCAAGGGGTGCAGTTTATGAACATGGAGATAAGGGCCGGGACTCTCCCCTACCCGGCGGGGCGGGGGGTCCCGGCGTAGTGGACTGGCTGAATGGGCCGGTTAAGCGGGCTAGGGTATTTTCTCATTTGAAGGGGCTGAAGGCGGACGTGGCTATGCTCCAGGAGACCCACTTGAAGGTGGCGGACCAGGTTCGTTTGAGGAAGGGGTGGGTGGGGCAGGTTTTCCACTTAGGATTAGATGCGAAGAACCGGGGGGGTGGCGATTCTGGTGGGGAAGAGGGTGGCGTTCGAGGCGTCTAAGGTGGTGGCGGACAAGGAGGGCAGGTTTGTTATGGTGAAGGGTAGGCTGCAGGGAGAGAAGGTGGTGCTGGTAAACATGTATGCCCCGAATTAGGATGACGCTGGCTTTATGAGGCGTATGTTGGGCCGCATTCCGGACCTGGAGGCAGGGGGCCTGATCATGGGGGGAGACTTTAACACGGTGCTGGATCCCCCACTAGACCGGTCCAGTTCAAGGACGGGTAAGAGGCCGGCGGCGGCCAAGGTGCTGAGGGGGTTTATGGACCAGATGGGAGGGGTGGATCCCTGGAGGTTCGGGAGACCGAGGGCGCGGGAGTATTCCTTTTTCTCCCTTGTGCATAGGGTTTACTCCCAAATAGACTTTTTCGTCCTGAGCAGGGGATTGATCCCGAGGGTGGAGGATGCCGAGTATTCGGCCATAGCAATTTCAGACCATGCTCCGCACTGGGTCGATCTGGAGATGGGGGAGGTGCGGGACCAGCGCCCGCTGTGGCGTCTGGACGTGGGGTTGCTGGCTGATGAGGAGGTGTGTAGGAGGGTTCGGGGAAGTATTGAGGGGTACCTTGAGGCCAACGATATGGGGGAGGTCCGGGTGGGGATGGTTTGGGAGGCTCTGAAGGCAGTGATCCGGGGGGAGCTGATTTCCATCCGGGCCCATAGGGAGAGGAGGGAGAGTCTGGTGGGGGAGCTCCTAGATGTGGATAGGAGGTACGCGGAAGCCCCGGAGGAGGGATTGTTGGGGGAACGGCGTAGCTTGCAGGCCAAGTTCGACTTGCTGACCACCAGAAAGGCGGACACACAGTGGAGGAAGGCGCAAGGCGCGGTTTATAAGTATGGGGAGAAGGCGAGCAGGATGCTGGCGCATCAGCTCCGCAGGCGGGATGCGGCTAGGGAAATTGGTGGCGTGATGGATAAGGGTGGGAATGTGGTGCGAAAGGGGGCAGAGGTGAAAGGGGTCTTTAGGGACTTTTACGAGGAACTGTACCGGTCGGAGCCACCGGTGGGAGGGGGGGGGGGGGTGGAGAGTTTTACGAACAGGCTACATTTCCCAAAGGTGCAGGAGGAGCTGGTGGAGGGGCTGGGGGCACCGATAGAGTTGGAGGAGCTAGTCAGGAGGATTGGTCAAATGCAGTCACGTAAGGCGCCGGGGCCAGATGGGTTCCCGGTGGAATTTCATAAAAAGTATGCGGACCTGGTGGTCCCCCTGTTGGTGTGGGCCTTCAATGAGGCATGGGAGGGGGGCTTTGCCCCCGACGGTGTCACGGGCGCTGATTTCTTTGGTCCTGAAGCGGGATAAGGACCCCCTGCAGTGCGGATCATACAGGCCAATCTCGCTCCTCAATGTGGATGCTAAGTTGCTGGCGAAGATCCTGGCCACCAGGATAGAGGACTGTGTGCCAGGGGTGATACACGAGGATCAGACAGGATTTGTCAAGGGAAGACAGCTTAACACGAATGTGCGGAGGTTGTTAAATGTTATTATGATGCCGGAGGGGGAGGCGGAGATAGTGGTGGCGCTGGACGCAGAGAAAGCGTTGGATAGAGTTGAGTGGGGGTACCTGTGGGAGGTGCTGGAGAGGTTTGGATTTGGGGAGGGGTTCATCAAATGGGTGAGGTTGCTTTATGAGGCCCCGATGGCGAGTGTAGTTACTAATGGAAGGAGGTCAGAGTACTTCAGGCTTTACCGTGGGACCAGGCAGGGGTTCCCCCTGTCCCCCTTGCTTTTTGCACTGGCAATTGAACCTCTGGCTATGGCGTTGAGGGAGTCGGGGAGGTGGAGGGGTCTGGTGCGGGGTGGGGAGGAACATTGGGTATCGCTGTATGCGGACGACCTGCTTCTGTATGTGGCGGACCCAGTGGGGGGAATGCCGGGGGTGATGGAGCTGTTGGCTGAGTTTGGGGGCTTTTCGGGCTATAAGCTGAATCTGGGCAAGAGCGAGGTATTTGTAGTGCACCCGGGAGATCAGGAGGAGGGAATTGGTAGGCTCCCGTTTAAGAGGGCAGTGAAGAATTTTAGGTACCTGGGGGTGCAGGTGGCCAGGAGTTGGGGGACTCTCCACAAGCTTAATTTTACCAGGCTTGTGGAGCAGATGGAGGAGGAATTTAAAAGGTGGGACATGGCGCCGCTATCGTTGGCGGGTAGAGTGCAGTCCGTCGAAATGTCAGTTCCAAAGAAGCAAAGTAAGATGTTAGCTCACAATTGGGGGCATCAAAGTTTAGAGGTCTTTGGAGTGCACTTGAAGCTACTGAGAAAGATCGTGTTGCCTCTATTGTGACCTACTGGATGTCCCTGCCAGAGAATTTAACTTTTAAGAGAAAATTGTGTTTGTAATGCTTCCACATTTGGAGCCACAAATCTGTGTTAATAGGATTTTTCACATTTGTCCTTTGTCCTCTCGGAGGACAGTGAACAATTGATCACCCAGAACCCTGTGTGCAACTTAAAGTATCCAAATACATTGGATAACTCAGCAAGGAAAAGCAAGGTCAAGGTAAGCTGGTAAGAACTGCATTTTAAATGAATCTTCTTAAGCATTAAGCATTCTTAACCCTTATTTACTTCACATACAACAACAGTTTAATTATATATGGAGACCTTATAAATGTTCAAATGTATGCTTGGCATACAAAACCTTATATTAGAGTGAATAAATGAAGACTTAGCGCGCCACTTCTGAAAGGTTGCCAACTCCTAGTATAGAGAATTGTATGGATTACATAGTAACGCATTTTGTTCCTGCTTTTCGTTCCTATTTTTGTGTCCTGTACCAATTGTTGGACAGATTAAGGATAGTAAATTCAGGGGCTCAAAGTTGTAGCTGCAGCATGGAAAGGTTTATATGCTTGGAGCATTAGTGTGTGTTCTGGAATATAGTAAAGCTATTGTGAAGAATATCGTATGAATGTGGGGAAAATTCAGTTTTGAGACCACAAATGGAATGCAGTATACGCAAATGGTTTACCTGAAAAAATGGGTAATGGGAGAACAAAACGTTTTTATTGAAGGGATAATGTATAGCAAAAATATTGTCATAATATACACCAATATATCATGGTGCAGACAGACACTGATGGACACACACAGGGGCCGATCAACATGTACAAACAACGCAGCCAATCACCAGTTAGAATACACACACTATAAAGGCAGAGGGCACCACGGTTCCCACTCATTCTGGGTGCTGCCTCTGAGTGTAACAAGAACTCATCCAGCCCAGCACAGACCCACATCACGTACTGAGAGAATCAACTGGTTCGGACAAGGCTTAGGTCTCTAGTTTAAGTTAGCGTCACTTAGACCCACAGTCATCGTGTGTTAATTAGTTAGAAGTAGTTAATAAAATTGAGTTGAACCTTCATCAGTGTTGGAAGTGTCTGTTCATCTCTCAAGTCTACACTAGCCAACACCTCAAATATGTGAAGAGAAAATCAGGAAGTATGCTGGCCCAGAACATGTGATCTCAGGGGGATTGAATCCCAGGGGTTCCCCATAAGATTCGCTGGGATAACCCTCCCGTTCAGAGGTCCCCATGGAAGGGCAAGGACTGCAACGGGAATTACAGGAAGTTTTAACTTACAATGAGCAATTACTCTGCACCAGGAGCAATCCAAAACTCTGATTTAAATCAGAGACTTCAGGTGGTTCCAACTCTTTTAGCAGAAGAGGTACCCAGGAACAGTTATGGAGCACAGGGAGTGGACGATCTCCATCTGGAACTGCCCCTCATCACCCATTGACTGTGCCACCACCTTCTGGGTTTGTGTCACATCAGCCAGTGACTGCGCCATCTCCCTCTGGGACTGGACAACCTCCATCCGTGTCTGCGCCACGTTAGCCAGCCCCTGGGCAATGCTGGGACTGGGCCACAGTCAGGAGTGCTGCTATAATGTCTAAGTGCCCCTGTGAGGTGGCAACCCTATCCTAGGCCATGGCCAGCGCCTGCACAGAATGCTCCAGGCCTTGGACTGATCCATAGCCGAAACTGTTGCCCCCCCCCCCCCAATGCCTCCACCGCGGATGCCACCTGTGCTATGTTGACCTGGGTGGCACACATTGTTAGCATCACCTCCTGCTGCACGTAGTTGGACTCCTCCAACTGCACCTGCACCTGGATGCTCACCAACAAGCCCTCATGTTTATAAACACAAGGGTTTCACCACTTAGGCCACTCTCGAGTGAAAGGATATGAATGGATAAAGGTGACAGATTGTTTTTACAAGGTGTCAAACTCAAACCACTATTCGAAAGCCATGAATGAAATGCAGACAGTGAATCTGTGGGAACTAGACACAGGCACAGCTGCTCATCTTCGAGGAATGGACAAGTGGAGCTGCAAGGTAAGTATTACAGCTATAATTATTCCCACTGTCTTGGACTAGCTTCCAATATAGAGGTCTCTTTTCTGGGGGGTGGGGTCTGTCTCGGGGAGGATATGTGGTGGAGGATTCCACTAGGCAGGGGGTCCCTATGAGGGTTCCCCCATTACAGGGATCTCTGTGGGGGGTCCCTCTATTACAGGGGTCCCGAGGGGGGGGAGGGACCAGGTCACCACCATACTTGGTAGCGGGGGGGGGCACCGAGGCAATCCAGTGGTTGGTGGGCTCGGTCCGGTGCACCAAGGTCCGTGAGATCCAAGACAGGTCCACACCTGTATGTCGATGTAGGTGCCAGCATGTGGTGCATGGTGGGAGTTTGCCCGCCCTCCGGGTGGGAGTGGGGGGGTTTGGGGGGGGGGAGGAGACAGTGGGTAGGGATATGGATGTGTGGGATGGGGGTTGGTGCCAGACGTACAGTGTTGCCTACTCAACCTGGCCGACCTGAGCAGATCGTGCAGTTTTTTCCAGCTCTGCTGGCCGGTCTGAACGATGTTGCCCAGAGCGCTGGCTGTCTCTGCCACCTGCGCCAAGGCATGGCGAATGGCTGCAGCTGGCAGCCACTTTCCTGAGCCGGGGTACAGGGTCATCCTCCTCTCCGCGACCATGTCCACGAGGGTCTCCAGCTCAGCATCCGGGACTCTTGGAGCTGCTCTCCTCGCTGCCATCTTGTGGGCTGGGATGGTGTGTGTGGGCAGTGCAGTGAGTATATGTGGCTGCAGCTTGTCAGCCTCCTGAGAGTTAATTGCGTAACTGGAGAATCCGACACCGTTTCTCATTAGAATCGATTGTGTTCCATGTGGTGCCGGTTCTAGCCCTCAACAGTAGCAGAATTGGTCCAGGTGCGATGCCAATTTTGCTGTCGTGGAACTCCATGAATTCTGCGGCGGCGTCAACACTTAGTCTCAGAAACGGATATTCCCGCTCAATATCTCTACTGGTTAGAAGAAAAGCACCTGTATATTTTTTTTAATTCAATCATTACCACTCGTTTGCATTTATTTCCATGCTCCCGCTGGCATGTGGCGTGGAACTCATTCATTCCACAAACGAGGAGTTGGAGCATGACATTCGGGTTGCCGTCTGGCGCCCATCCCAGTTTTGCCCTGCGCCCGATTCTCCGTCCCATTGGGGAAAATATTCTGGGCATCCCAGGGACGGAGAATGCCAACCATTGTCTTTTCTGTTAGCTGTTTCTTGAACTTTGTTTTATTGTGTGAATGAACTCCTCTAATTCTGTTCCAGAAGCTTAATATCTTTGATGCCCCACTATATAATTTAGCTAAATTGCCCCTTAGTGTCCAAAAGATTAGGTGGGGTTACTGGGTTACAGGGATAGGGTGGAGGCTTGGTCTTAAGTAGGGTGCTCTTTCCAAGGGCCGGTGCAGACTCGATGGGCCGAATGGCCTCCTTCTGCACTGCAAATTCTATGATTACATGAGTTGGCTGTGATGCAAAGCAAGGCCAGCAGCGCTGGTCCAATTCCTCATACTGGCTGAAGTTATTCATGAAAGCCCGCCTTCTCAACCTTACCCCTCACCTGAGTATGGTGACCCTCAGGTTAAATCACCACCAGTCAGCACGTCTTCTCAAAGGGGAAAGTAGCCTATGATCATCTGCAACTACAGTACTTTAGTATATAGAACAATTTAGTTATTCTTTCAGGGGATGTGTTTGTCATTGGCTCAGCCAGCATTTATTCCTCATCCCTCATTGGGATTAGGTATAATAATAATCTTTATTGTCACAAGTAGGCTTATGTTAACACTGCAATAAAGTTACTGTGAAACCCTAGTCGCCACATTCCACACCTGTCAGTTACACAGAGGGAGAATTCAGAATGTCCAAATTACCGAACAATTTCGGGACTTGTGGGAGGAAAGCGGAGCACCCGGAGGAAACTCCTTCAGACACAGGGAGAATGGGCAGACTCCGTACAGACAGTGACCCAAGCTGGGAATTGAACCTGGGACCCTGGAGCTGTGAAGCAACAGTGAGTGCTACCCACTGGTTAGGAAGGAAGTTCCAGAATTTTGACCCAGTCACAGTGAAGGAACTGCAATATAATTTCAAGTGAGGATGGTGTGTGGCTTGGAGTTTACCATCCTTCCTCCAAACAGGCTGACTTACTATGATGTTAATTTCTGAAGAAAAATAAATGGCATTTTCTTTTTTTTAAAAGTAATTTTTATTCAAATTTTCCAACAACAAATTTTTTCCCAACAATAAAATAAACAAGGCATAGAAAAAACAGAAAGAAAAGCCCCTCCCCCAATACAAAGCAATAAATTAATAAAAAAGAAAGTAACAAACATATAGTTGCAAAAACAAACCCCCTTAACAGACCCATAGCCCCCCCCCCCCCCCCCCCCCCCCCGGGTTGCCGCTGAGATTGACCACCCGCTAATACTCCGCCAGGAAAGCAAGAAAAGGCTGCCACCGCCGGAAGAACCCTTGCACCGGCCCCCTCAGGGCAAACTTGACCCTCTCCAGTTTGATGAACCCGGCCATGTTGTTAATCCAGGATTCCGGGTTCGGGGGCTTCGCGTCCCTCCACTGTAAAAGAATTCTATGCCGGGTTACTAGAGACGCAAAGGCCAGAATACCGGCCTCTCTCGCCTCCTGCACTCCCGGCTCCGATGCTACCCCAAAGATAGCGAGCCCCCAGCCCGGTTCCACCCTGGAACCGACCACCTTGGACAAGGTCCCCGCCACCCCCTTCCAGAACCCCTCCAACGCCGGACACGCCCAGAACATGTGGGTGTGATTCGCCGGGCCTCCTGAACACCTCCCACACCTGTCCTCACCCCCAAAGAACCGGCTCAGCCTGGCCCCAGTCATGTGCGCCCTATGCAGCACCTTCCGCAAGAAGAGGACAAATTCACCCTCCCCAGGGCGTCAGCCCACGTCCCCTCGTCGATCTCCTCCCCTAGCTCCTCCCCCCACTTCACTTTCAGCTCCTCCACCGAGGCCTCCTTCCCCTCCTGCCTCACCTGATAAATTGCCGAGATCCTATCCTCACTGACCCACGTCCCCGAGAGCACCCTATCCTGCACCCACCTTGGCGGCAATAGCGGAAACTCCGCCACCTGCCGCTTAACAAACGCCCTAATCTGCATATACCTGAAAGTATTCCCAGGGGGGAGGCCCCACTTCCCCTCCAACTTCTCTGAGGTCTTAAACTTCCCGTCGGGGAAAAGGTCCCCCATCCACCTGATGCCTGCCCTATGCCAACTCAAAAACCCACCATCTATTCTCCCTGGCGCAAACCGATGGTTGCCCCGTATCGTGGTCCAAACTGAGGCCTGGCCTTCACTTCCCCCCTACTGCACTCGTAGAATATCTTGCCGGGGGGAGTGGGAGCGGGGCCGTCACCAGTGCCTCCAAACTCAGTTTGGCACACGCACACATAGTACGCCACCTCCAACCTCTTCCATGCGGCACCCTCCCCCTCCATCACCCACCTAAGACTCATTGCCACATTCGCAGCCCAGTAGTACCCTCACAGGTTGGGCAGCGCCAAACCGCCTACCTCCCTGCCTCGCTCCAGGAATACCCTCCTCACTCTCGGGGTATTCCGCGCCCACACGAACTCCAGAATACTCTTTTTTTAAATTACTTTATCTTAGTTACACAGCCAGGGCTCAGAGTGTGGACAGAGGCGAACCCCTAATCCAGCTCTTTGCCTGCTCCAAAAAACAATTCAAATTGAATCCAATTCATGGTCCCCATAAAGGAGACATATCAGATCTGAGCCAAAAGGCTCAATCTATGCTCAATCTTAGCCAAAAGGCCGAGAAGCGATCAGAATACTCTTATTAACCCTCCTAAAGAAAGCCTTCGGAATCAAGATGGGGAGACACTGGAAGAGAAACAAAAACCTCGGGAGCACTGTCATCTTAACCGACTGGAACCTGCCCGCCAAGGAGAGTGGCAGCACATCCCACCTCCTAAACTCCTCCTCCATCTGTACCACCAGCCTCGAAAAGTTTAGCCAATGTAGGGCCCCCCAGCTCCTAGCTATCTGGATGCTATCTAAAGCTCCTCTCCGCCCTCTTCAACGGGAGCTCCCCTATCTCCTTCTCCTGTTCCCCCAATGCACAAAGATCATTCTTCCCCATGTTGAGCTTATAGCCCGAAAAGTCCCTAAACTCCCCAAGTATCCTCAACACCTCTGGCACCCCCCCCCCCGCCCCGCCGGATCCACGATGTACAACAGTAAACCAACCGCGTACAGCGACAGCCGGTGCTCCTCCCCTCCCCACCCCCCCCACCCCCGCACAATCCCCCTCCAGTTCTTCGAATCCCTCAGCGCCATGGCCAAGGGTTCAATCGCTAACGAGAAGAGCAGGGGAGAAAAGGGGCACCCCTGCCTCATCCCCGGGACAGCTGAAAGTCCTCCGACCTCCTCCCATTCATCACCACGCTCGCTACCGGCGCACTATACAGCAGCCTCACCAAGCTAATGAATCCAGCATTTTCTATTTGCACGTCCAACCTTCTACACATGTCTAAGCATGCTAAAACTGAATAAGCCTGTGTCTAGATTTTCAACGACTGCAGCATCCAATCATTTCAACATTCTGGGCTATGTGCTCTAAATTGCCTTACAGAGTAGTAGCAACAAGGCTAAAGATTTAATATTTGTGCTGGTTAGGCAAAAAGCATATGAACGTTTTTTTAAAAATTTATTCATGGAATGTGGGCAACATTAGGTAGGCCAGCATTTGTTGCCCATCCCTAATTGCCCTTGAGAGGGTCGTGTGAGTTGCGTACTTGAACATTTGCATTTCATGGGACACCCATGATGCTGTTAGGGAGGGAGTTCCAGGATTTTGTCCCAGCGATACTGAAGGATTTGCGATATATTTCCAAGTCAGCATGGTGAGTGGCTTTGAGGGAAACCTCCAGGTGGTGGTGTTCCAATGTGACAGCTGCCCTTGTCCTTCTAGATGGTAGCGGTTGTGGGTTTGGAAAGTGTTGTCTTTGTCAGTCCCTGCAGTGCATTTTGTAGATGTTAAGCACTGCTGCTACTCTGCACTAAAGTTGGAGGACTTGAAGGTTTATGGATGGGATGCCAATCAAGCAGGCTGCTTTGTCCTAGATGGTGTCAAGCTTCTTGGGTGTTTTTGGAAAGGCACACATCAAGGCAACTGGAGAATATTACATCACACTCCTGACTTGTGCCATGTAGCTAGTAGCTAGGTTTAGGGGAGTCAGGAAGTGAGTCAATAGCTGCTGGATTCCAAGCCTCTGACCTACTCTTGTCCCGACTGTATTTATATGGCTGGTCCAGTTCAGTTTCAGGTCAATGGTAACCCCAGGACGTTGATAGTGGGGCAATCAGCGATGGTAATGCCTTTGAATGTCAAAGGGCAATGTTTGTATTGTCTCTTGTTGGAGATGGTCATTGCCTGACACGTGCGGCATGAACGTTACTTCATAGAATCATAGAATTTACAGTGCAGAAGGAAACAATTCGGCCTATTGAGTCTGCACTGGCCCTTGGAAAGAGCACCTTATTTAAGCCCACACCTCCACCCATCCCGTAACCCAGTAACCCCACCTAACCCTTTTGGACACTAAGGGCAATTTATCATGGCCAATCTACCTAACCTGCACATCTTTGGACTGTGGGAAGAAACTGGAGCACCCGGAAGAAACCCACTCAGACACGGGGAGAACGTGCAGACTCTGCACAGACAGTGACCCAAGCTGGGAATCGAACCTGGGATCTTGGAGCTGTTAAGCAACAGTGCTAACCACTGTGCTGCCGTGCCACCCTTCCCACTTGTTATCCCAATCCTGAATGTTTTCCAAGTCTTGCTGCCTTTGGAAATGGATTGCTTCAGCATCTGAGGAGACTAATGCTGAACATTGGTGCTGATTGTGCAATCATCAGTGAACATCCCTACTTTTGTCCATATGATGGAGGAAATGTCATTGGTGTAGTCCAGTGTTCTTCAAAGTCGGGGGCACGACCTGTGGGTGGGTCGCAGGCAGGTGTCGGGAGGGTCGCGAAGTCGTTGTCCGCGGCGCTCCCGATCGTACAAATCCCGGCTTTTCATAATGCCGGCTGCAAGCGGCCACGAACATGTTAGAAACAAAATTTGGCTACATTGCGCATGCGCGCCGATAATCGGGCACGCATGCGCAATGCGGCCGTTACATTTTTAAACGGTTGCAGCTTTTTGTTTTACAAGTTCTGTAGTGGTTTTTATTCATTTATTTTATTCATTTAATTTTTATTTTTTCATTTATTTTATTCATTTTTTTTTTACAAGTTCGGGGGGGTATTTTATTCATTTTTTTCATGTATTTTAGTCATTTTATTTTTTTTACAAGTTCGGGGAGTTTTATTCATTTTTTTCATTTATATTATTCACTTAATTTTTTTTTTTGCAAGTTTTATTTGATAAAAGTTTCCTGGAAAAAATTCAGAACTTTGGACAGATGGAGACTCCATACTTTCCGACACCAGAAAGCTTCACCTTCATCCAACAGGTTCCATTGGAGGAGCGTGTACGAGGGCCAAAGGGACCCAAAGCCATTTCCTCCATTTTTGTCAGCAGCAAACAAGGTAAGAGAAAATGGTGGGTCGCACAGGTCGGCCGCCGTGGGTCACGAAGGTCGGCCGGCGTAGGTCGCGAAGGTCGGCCGGCGTAGGTCCCGAAAGTTAGCCGGTTGGTAAAAATGGATCCCCGGAAAAAAGTTTGAAGAACACTGGTGTAGCAGCTGAAGATGGTTGTGCCGAGGACACTACCCTTAGGAACTCCTGCAGCAATGCCCTGGAGCTGAGATGACGGACCTCCAACAACCACAACCATCTTCCTTTGTGCCAAGTATGACTCCAATCAGTGGAGAGATTCCCCCATGATTCCCATTGACTCCAGTTTTGCTAGGGCTCCTTGATGCTTGGTCAAATGCTGCATTGATGTCAATGGCAGTCACTTTCACCTCACCTCAGGAGTTCAGCTCTCTTGCCTATGTTTGGATCAAGGTTTTAATGAGCTCAGGAGCTGAGTGGCCCTAGTACACCCAAACTGAACGTCAGTGAGCAGGTTATTATGAAGCAAGTGCCACTTGGTAACACTGTTGATGACCCCTTGCATCACTTTATGAATGATCAAGGGTAAATTGACAGGCTGGTAATTGGCTGGGTTGGATTGTCCTGATTTTTTTGTGCACAGGACATAGCAAGGCAATTTTCTGCATTGCTAGGTAGATGCCAGTGTTCTACCTGTACTTGAACGGCTTGGTACGGGGTGCGGCAAATTCTGGAGCACAGGTCTTCAGTACTATTCATGCTCTCTCTGTATTTATTTTGGAAGCTCAGTTGAAGGTGGGAGTAGAGATTGGCATGCAATAGCATATTGTATTATATTGAGGGATAGAAAAGGGTCGTTGATCCCACCGATCCAGTCTTCACTTTTCACTTGTACAGTCCACGCCTCCACAGCCCTGCTGATCAAATGGCTAACTACAAGGACAGCTGATATAATAAAGTCGCAAATTGGGTTGCAGCAATACAGCAGCAGTTAAGAAAGCTGTGTGTTACTTTTGGGAAACCAGCCAGCACCACAATTGGAAGGTATGTAGAATCCCAACTAATAAAATCTTGCAGTCACTTTAACCCTATCCAGCAGCAGAAATTGAAGATTTGTACAGCAGACCAGCTTTATAGCTGGTACCACATTTACAGTTCTACTAAATAATTTGAAGATCTTGTTATAAACTTGTGATTTGTGTTTAAATACTTTTGTAATACTTTAAATTGTTATGGTCCATAATTTAAAGGATTCCTCTGGTAGAAAAAATTTCCAAAAAGCATGGCAAAATGCAAACGTCACAACACTCAGGCTCCTGTAACTTTTATGTTTGGATCCCTGGCATCAACATCAGGACTAACAGACCATTCTTACATGCCCAGCATATTATATGTACTGCACCTGAGCCAACCACCTAAATGAAACAGAAGAATGGAAATGTTCATCAGAATCAAAGTTTACACAGTGTAAAAGAGGAAAGATTGCCCCTAAGAGAGTTGCAATGATAGAAGGGAGAAAATTTAATGCTCAGTTGTCATTAATATGTCCTTATCTGATGTTGAAAAGTGATAGTCTTGCTACTTAACATTTCACACTGCTGCTGCAACTCCGGTAAGCTCTACCTCTTTATTTTTGGGGGTGCAATTATAGTGCAGCTAATAGCAGCTGAGAACAGTAGCTACGTTATCAGTCCCATTCAGGTAGTAACAAGTTTGAACTTTCCTCCTACAATTGGAATTGCCCCACCCAGGAGAGAGCTCTGCACGTGCATGCTTTTGCATGAAGAGGGCTTTGTTTATTCAACAAAATATTAAAACCTTTGAGAGGAAGACCAGAAAATGCACTCTTAAAACTTTCAAGGGAACGTGCAGGTAAGGTTAAAATGCACAAGAGGTCAGCTGAGCTCACTGAAAACTTTATAAATCACATTCTTCTGACATAACATTGGAGATAGCCTCAAACGTAGCATGGTGTGCTAGCCTCCTTCAGGAGAATCTCAGACCACCTGCATCTGGACAATGCAGCCTATGGCATAAAGTACTGCAAACATTTACACATGCTACAACACAAAATAGAAAAGGGATAGGGAAAGAGTATGGTAGTAATCAAATCCTAGCTGAAATAAATCAAAGGTTCGGCCAGTTGACTGTGGATAATCGCTACGGGGGCCTGTTCCAACGGCCCACAACTGGTGCCGTGTCGACCGCGCGGGCGGAACTGGCGGCTGGCGGGCCCGTCGTGCTGGATTTCTGGCATGAACGGCTATTCTCCGCCCCCACGCCGTGCGCGATCCCGGCGCGGAGGGTCGGAGAATCCCACCCAACTACTTTAGTTAGCAATCTCCAATGCAAAGCAATCTAAGCAACACTGCAGATCATTGGGTCAACATAAAGAAGGATAGCTGTTTTATTACCAATTAAGATGTGTGGAAATTTCAGTTCACCCAATAAATTTTGAAAACCCAAGGATTTAGTCGGAATTGATACAAATAATGAAAGACTCCTCCATGACTCAGTGCAAAGGAAAACAATGAGAGGCACTGCTGATCCTGAGCTGGTATTTGCAAATGAACAATATAATGTTCAAGAAATAGCACCCTGGAAGATAGCAATTGCACAATTACCTGAAGACCAGAGAGATATTCAACCTCATTTTGTCTATTTTTTAACTGTAATACAAGTTGACCTGCCACTGCCATTTTCCATGGGATGTAAAACGTTTCCAGGGAAACAACATGAATGGAGTTTCTGTGGATCATCCTCAATAATGAGTGGATAAGCAGGAGAACCCTGCAAAAATTCTACCTTAAGTATTTATCTCTATATGTAATAAGTGTGTCATCATGTTGCATTTCTATGATATTAATATAAATCACATTAAAACTGAAAAGCTTCTACAATTGAATGACCTTCACAAATATAGATGTTAGAGTGGTTAGATGGCTTGAAACTTTAATTTCATACTTAAAGAACATATTGTGTAAGTTTGATGCAATCCGCAATCCCTGTACTGTATGCTGATTTCTTCTTGTTTATGCTCATTTTAAGTTCCTGTATTTATTACTGAGATTGGCAGCAAATATGGGTGTAGATAGACATTGATAAAATCAGTGCACGGTAGCTCAGTGGTTAGCACTGTTGCTTCACTGTTGCTTCGATTCCCGCTTGGGTCACCGTCTGTGCGGAGTCTGCATATTCTCCCCGTGTCTGCATGGGTTTCCTCCGGGTGCTCCGGTTTCCTCCCACGTCCTGAAAAGAAGTGCTTGTTCAGTGAATTGGACATTCTGAATTCTCCCTCTATGTACTCAAACAGGCGTGGCGATGAGGGGATTTTCACAGTAACTTCATTGCAGTGTTAATGTAAGCCTACTTGTGACAATAATAAAGATTATTATTATAATATTGGGTGTAACTTCATAATTTTGTACCTAAAATTCCAAGCCCAACAATCTGGCAGCGCTGAGAAAGGAAACCTCAGGATCCTTGATGCACTGAAACCACAGAAAAGGCCAATCCATTATAGTGGGAGGGTCCTGCTGGCTCACTTCATTAAGAGAAGGATCTTCAGGTCTGGCAGCACTGAGGAGGTCTTAGATCCATCAATAATGGTGGTAATAGGATCAAAAATAACTGACTTTATTTGTTCATATACCACAACCCCAGACCAGGTTCTAGTCCACTGCTGGTTTCTAATACTTTGCATTTCACATCATATTTGTCAAGTGTAAAGTAAATAAGCATATGTGCACATCTGAATGCCAACATAGCAAGATAATATATAATCCTTACTAGTGTCACAAGTCAGCTTACATTAACACTACAATGAAGTTACTGGAAAAATCTCCTAGTCGCCACACTACGGCACCTGTTCAGGTACACTGAGGGCGAATTCAGAATGTCACAATCACCTAATAGCATGTTTTTCGGGACTTGTGGGAGGAAACCGGAGCACCTGGAGGAAACCCATGCAGACACAGGGAGAACGTGCAGACTCCGCACAGACAAGTGACTGAAAAATGCTGTTTTATTTCCCCTTGAAGACTCAGCATCTAACTTGACATCACTTTATTAAAATCCCACTTGAATTGCAAAAGCAAACTTTGGGGTGAATTTTACTGAGCGTATATTTTGCTCACCGGTTGATAAACCGGTCTTCGGCCCACAGACACAGAGTGCCCCTCGCATTGCAGGGAAAGGAAGTCCTGCCTATTGAGAGCTGCTGTCCAGTCTGATTGGCTGGCAGATGAGTAATCCCAGCTGCACCAGAACACAGTAGTGCCCGCTGCTGGGGCTATAAGGGAGTCTCCAGAAGAAGATGTATGGATATGGGACTTACAGTTAGGTACAATCTTGGGGGGGGGGGGGGGGGGGGGGGGGGGCAGCGTCCTCAGTGGGCACAGGGGACCCCTGAAGGAGATATTCCCCTTCCTTCCTGCCTTACAGCCTGAATTGCAAAAGTAGCGGGCTGGCCTCCATTATTTTGCCTTCCCCAGCTGCATATATTATCATGGTGGATGCAGAATGAAGCCATTCATTGGCCAGTTAAGGGCCTCTAAAGGACTACGGCAGTCAGGCCCGTACTCCCATCCACCTTAATATGAGCGGTAGCTTGGGGATAGTCAGGAAGGCATGGGCTGCTGTCACAAAACAGTGACAAAAGTGCCTGGCTGGGAGACTCATCTGTCCTGGATGGTGTTGAGCTTCTTTCTTGTTGCAGTTATAGAACATAGAACGATACAGCGCAGTACAGGCCCTTCGGCCCTCGATGTTGCACCGACATGGAAAAAAACTAAAGGCCATCTAACCTACACTATGCCCTTATCATCCATATGCTTATCCAATAAACTTTTAAATGCCCTCAATGTTGGCAAGTTCACTACTGTTGCAGGTAGGGCATTCCACGGCCTCACCACCCTTTGCGTAAAAAACTCACCTCTGACCTCTGTCCTATATCTATTACCCCTCAATTTAAGGCTATGTCCCCTCGTGCTAGCCACCTCCATCCGCGGGAGAAGGCTCTCGCTGTCCACCCTATCTAACCCTCTGATCATTTTGTATGCCTCTATTAAGTCACCTCTTAACCTTCTTCTCTCTAACGAAAACAACCTCAAGTCCATCACGCTTTCCTCATAAGATTTTCCCTCCATACCAGGCAACATCCTGGTAAATCTCCTCTGCACCCGTTCCAAAGCTTCCACGTCCTTCCTATAATGAGGCGACCAGAACTGTACGCAATACTCCAAATGCGGCCGTACTAGAGTTTTGTACAACTGCAACATGACCTCATGGCTCCGGAACTCAATCCCTCTCATCCAGGCATGTGGAAAGTATCCTTTCAAACATCTGACTTGAAGTTTTGAGGTGAGATTCCACACTTCCCACCCCTTCCCCCTCCCTCCCCCCCATCCCCTTCACCTCCCCGCCCCCACGGCACATCCTCTTCCCTCATCCCCCTACTGATTTTCAAAACATGACGTATAAATCAAGTTTAAGAATAAACAACATTTCAAAACTTTGATTAAAAGTAGTTTATTTCTTTGTACATACACAGCAGACCCTTTCTTTCGAAGGAATGAATAAGTCGGTCCATACTGTCAGTTGCCAAACATCTCCAGGCAACACACAATGTCATATCACACAAAGACTCAGTCACAAGGTCTACACCAAGTCTTCCATTTCCAGTATCACATCAATCATTTTTCGCAATTCTGAACATTTATTATCCACTGGGGTTGAGTCAAAGTCTGAGCATAGTCAAACCCGGTTACCTGGGAACTCCAACCTTTTCCAGCAGTGGTTATTTCCTTTACACAATAACTTGATCTGTACCTCAACATTGAATGGATTAACATATAGAACCTCAGAAACATTTATCTGTCCAATTTAAATTGGAGATAAACACACTGTGGTGTTTTATAAAATAAGATGAATATATGAAAAGATGTGTGCTATTGACATATAATACCATATTATAAGAATAGCACATGCAATTTTATGGATTGTTTGCCTTCAGAGGCTAACTCATATAACTGGTAGGATTGATCAAGTGCTAGAAATATCTCACCAGTCTTGGACAATAGTATTAGAGTCATTGAAAATAAAACAATTGCATATATTGTGCTTATGTAAGAATTTGCACACAACATATTAGTTCAAATGCAGGTGCAATTGCTACTGTTTTTAATAAGGCGGCAAACAGCATGGTGCTGAATCTTCTGTGTACTTGCACCCAGAAAAACATGGATTGGGCCAGTAATCAAATGGTTAGCATAAAATATCAAGAAAATCTGGGTACTCCCAACTTTCTTCGCTCCTTCGTGAATATCCTGCAATTTTGCTGTTCAAAATGGGTTCAAAATTGAATTCAGAGATTTCAGTACAACAGGAAACAAGTATTTTTTCTTGTGATTTATTGTAATTTTCTGAGCAAGTTTTAAAGTACAGAGACCTGCATTGCTTTTTCAGTTACTTTGCTTGTATTTTTATGGTATCAGTAAGAATCAATTAAAACTGAAAAGTTTCCACGATTGCATGATATTAATAATTATAGATGTTAGATGTATGTTTAGTGGACTTGAAACAGTAATTTTAATACTAGAATACCCCTGATTTGTATGTTTCTTTTCTTTTATGGCAATTTTTAAGTTCCTGTGTTTATTTTTAAATTTGGGTCTAAACAGCCATTGGCAAAATGGGTACATGGATGTGCCTAACTTTAGGTGTAACTTCCCGATTATGTCCCAACAGGAAATTCTAACCTCATTTGTTTCAAAACTATTGAAACATGAGGAACACTGCAATTGTATTTTGAGCTTGTAGAATATTGCTCACCAGTCTTTTTTAGCGCTGCAAGTTATTTTGTTGAACTGATCCGGAATAACTCAATCTGTTTCAGAGCAGTGCAAACAATTAAAAGGAGACAGTCTGTAGCCAATCGTTTGGCTTATTTCACAAACACTCGAATACAATTCATATTCAAACGGTTCACTGCATCACCAAAACATGTTAATGAGGAAATTAATGTGCCATTGCTCAGCTGACTGCACACTTTAGTTATCAAGACTGTACATTTTGATGATCACCCTGGCTTGTTCCATACTGAAATGTTCTAGGTACAGGTCTACTTGAATATCAATGTAATTAATTTTAAAATGTTTTATTCTAAATATAAATTTGAGAGGAAACAGATCTTTGGCAAACATGCAGTTCTGCTTTAAGCATTCTAATCATACTGGTGCTGGTGTTTAAGGAGCATAAGTGGAGTACAGAAGAATTGTTCTTGTATTAGTCAGTGGTTAACAGCTGCGGCCAGTTGTGTTTACTACAGGTTACCTTTACGTGAAAAAAATCCCTAGAACCAGTATTCCGAAATGTAGATGGTAACGTACACAATGTTGCGATGAGACAGTTGCCCTGTCAAATAAGAGTCCATTTCTAGCTTTAAGGTGGAAGTGAATGGTCCAATAACTGGTTTCACTATTCGAACGACACCTGGAGGAGGAAGGAAAAGACAGATGAGCACACATAGAGCACTATCCTACTGACTTGTCATTTCTACCATTAACCAAATCAGAAGCTTTCTTTAATACCTCCTAACCGACTACAAGACTCACGCCAGATGTTTCACTCATCTGGATCAGTACAACTGTTGAATTATAGCAAAGTGAAAGAATTTCAACACCAGCCAGGACAGACAAAAAAGTTTGTCAGACATCCATTTGTGACTGCAGCCTGTGCTAGTGCATGATGCACTGCTTCATCAATGTCATCTTTGTAGTATTAGGGTGTTCGGGACAGCAAAGGTTAATGTAGGTCGGGAAACCGTACCCCACACCCATATTCTGATTGGGAGAGTCACATGGGAGTAGCAGAGTGTAGTGGTGAATCTGTTAGAATTCAGCATGAAAATTAAACCTAGTCACAATTGTATTCTGTATATAGATATGTGCGATCAATAAACAATTATTTTTCAACCAGACAAGCCTCAAGACCTTTTCATGAGACAACATTCAACTGTACAACATGGTAGCAGCAGGTAAAGAACACCAAAATCTCTAAGAATGAAGAAAAGAAATTGCAGTCTGGCCAGAGAGAAGTGCATCTAACTTGAAGACCTTGAATACACGGCTGCAGGTTCCCTAAGAAGTTCCATTACAGGCAGCACAAGTGGCCAGCACTGTGGCTTCACAACGGCAGGGTCCCACTGTCTGTGCGGAGTCTGCACGTTCTCCCCATGCGTGCGTGGGTTTCCTCCGGGTGCTCCGGGTTCCTCCAACAGTCCAAAGATGTGCAGGTTAGGTGGATTGGCCATGATAAATTGCCCTTAGGACCAAAATGGTTAGGAGGGGGTTACGGGGATAGGGTGGAAGTGAGGGCTTAAGTGGGTTGGAGCAGACTCGATGGGCGGAATGGTCTCCTTCTGCACTGTATGTTCTATGTTCAAGGCATAAGAAGGATCCACTGTGCAGCATAAAAGGACTCCACCAGAGCATGTGGAGGTCCATTGTGAGACCTGACCAAAAACAGAGTTAAAGAACCTGGCCAAATTGCAAAAGAGTGAGCAAACTTGAGGAAAACGTTGAAATAAGTTTTTTAATTTTGCGCAATAATCAGGTAGCACTGGCAGACCGATTGTTTAATGAATACCATTTGAAGAATGGCTGCAGCCTGGATCCAGGGTCAGTGCACATGGCGACCAGGTGCAAATAAAAAAAATTAAACAGAAGTCAGAACAAAAAATAGGCTCCAATTTGATTCTCCAAGCTCAGTAAAGAAACTAGCTGGCCAAAACAATTAATTCAAAAGATTTCTGCAGAATCGCTGAAGTTTAAAACGACCCTGTAATCACGACAAAAACCCACTAAATCCCAATAAGTGCGGGAAGAGAAAAATTATTACTACCGTGCCATTTAAAAAAAAATGAAAGTTGTAAATTATACTCCCCCTTGCCCAAAACACCCATGGATGGT
The DNA here is from genome assembly GCF_902713615.1 of Scyliorhinus canicula. Taxonomy (NCBI): domain Eukaryota; kingdom Metazoa; phylum Chordata; class Chondrichthyes; order Carcharhiniformes; family Scyliorhinidae; genus Scyliorhinus; species Scyliorhinus canicula. Next base: position 56,799,538 of record NC_052165.1, on the reverse strand, counting down.
AAATTAACACTGTCAGACCAATTGAGGCCGATGGAAGGGCCAGACCAGGTGCAAAATTAGATGTTATGGAGAAAAGATCGCATTAAGCTTGAATAAGAAATCAAAAGTTGAGCAAGTGAATAAACTATTATATTGTACAGGTCCAATAGTTGATTTAACATAATTGCCTGACAAAGAATAAATGAATCTTCCGAAATAATCATGAAGTCCTTTGACACCGACTGTTACCGACGGGGCAATAACATTTTGGAGCAAGCAACATTTAACAAGGGAGTCCAAAAGACAGGGTAACCAATAGATTTTCACAAATGACTGTGGTGGCCTTAAGTCGGAGCCCATAAGGCGTCGAATAGTAGTGGGAGTGGCCGATGATACTTTTTCAGATGTACACTGATCTAAAGAAGATCTCACTTTGGAAAACATCATACAATTCATTAGACAACTATAAGTCTGCCAGCAAAGCTAATCCATTTTGCGTGGTAAAGTTAAACATTTCATTGCAACCGCCTGGGATACTTTAGAAAGGTATATAAGTCCAAAACCTTGAGACATGCAGAAGGTCCCAAATAAATCCAGAAGATAGATGAGTGATGCCAAGAAGAAGTCCAATAATGGGCTGGATTCTCTGCCACTCGCCACTGGTAGTGGGGTCCCCGATGCGGCGGAGAATTGGACTCCAGGAAAAATCAGGAAAGGTGACAGGCACCGATCAGATCGTAATCATCCAGCCCCCTGTTGGCGGCGGGATCAAGAATCGTGCTCATGCACCAGCGGGAAAATGTAAATGGATGCACATGGGTCTCAATGAATCCACTCAGTGAGCCCGGAGCCAGAATCTCCAGGTCTGTGTAATTCTCTGGTCCCATGCACCAGGAATCACATGGGCGGGATTCACAACAGGTATCAGCAAACGTAAACCTGACATGGTGGACTTTGCAGTGGGCAACTCCTTCTGAGCGTTTCCTCCAAAATCCATCCGAAGGCCACTCTCCCAATCCCACAATGCACTATCTGCCCACCTCATCTCCACCCCGCCTGGGAGACCCCTAAAACAGGCGACTCCCCCAAAAAGACTCCCCAAATAGGGAGACCCCCTAAATAGAGTGACCCCTAACTAAAGGGACCCCTTAGAGACCCCCCCCCCCAACTAAAGGGATCCTCCCAGGATTTCCCTAACTGAAGGACACAGAGACCCCCTAAATAGGGAGACCCCTCAAAGGGACTCCTAGCTAAAGGAACCCCCCCATCCGAGACCTCTTCCCTAATGGGACCCCCACAGAGACGACCTAACTAAAGGGTCCAACCCCAGAGACCCTCTAACTAAAGAGACCTCCCACACAGACCCCTAACTAAAAGGACACCGCACAGACCTCCCCAGAAAAAAGACCCCTATCTCGAAGCCAGAGAACAGTCCAGACAGGGCCAATGAAAAAAATACAGTTGTAACACTCACCTGGAAGCACCATGTGTCCATTCCTTGAAAGAGAACAGCTGTGACCTGGGTTTAAATCCCTCAGATCCTTTAGCTGCAAGCCATTCATTCATTTCTAGTTGTGGGCTGTGATTGACAGCTTCCACAAAATAGCTGTGAGCCTTGCTTCATTCATCTTCTTCATGGATGAGTAACTTTAAGTACTGTAACCACAATATTTACAAACATCAACCACATTAAAGAGAGTTAAGTGCTGTCAATTTCCAGCTCAGCACTTCAAAATCTCTCAAACGTGAAGGGGCATGACTGGAATGCACTTAACTCTCTTTGTTGTGGGTGGCTACTTTTCCATGTGGGCGGCTGGTGGGGGGCTGATTTGCGGTGCGGGAGTGGGGATGGCCAGCCATGGAACTTCACTATCAGGGCGCCTGCTCAAAATGGCGGTCCTATAGCGGGATTCCCTCAGGAATCTCTTATATTTTTCGGCATGCATAAATTTGTATGGCGAGATACTGAATTGCTTTGTGCAGCAATTCTTCTCTGGCGGGAGAACATTGGGCTGGATTCTCTGATTTTGCGGCTAAGTGCCGATGTCGGCATGGTAACAGTGGCGTTTTACGATGCCAAAATCGGTGCCAAACCATCAGCGATTCCGGGACCAGTGAGGGGCTAGCAGCAGTGCCAGGTGAAACTCCCAGCTCCTGCACCAAAAACGGCCGGAGAATGGCTGGGTTCGTGGCCATGCATGCGCAAGGCGATGACCTGCAGCGGGTGCGCCGTACAACATGGCACCAGCTGTGTGCGGACCCGACCTGCCAGATAGTGACCCCCTGGATGCCCCCTTTCCACCCCCCACCAGCCCCTGCCGAAGCTCCCCCCGGCCAGCGGCATGGCTCCCCCCCCCTGACTGTGGAGGCACTGGACACAGTCCGCAGCCACCACGTGAGGTTGGCGAAAACTCAGTGCACAAGTGATCCATGCCATTGTGAACTCGGCCCATCAGGGACAGAGCATTTAAGGAGGGCCTTCAGATAATGTCCTGAAGCCGTCCCAACGGCGTGTGGCGCACTCACCGATGATGCTGTTTTGGAGGGGGCGGAGCATCTGAAAATAGGCAGTGCCCACGATTTCGGCGGCAAAAAGGTTTCTCCGCCCGGTCGCCGATTACGAAATGGGCGCCATTTTCTCCCAAATAGAGAATCCCAGCCAATGTTTCTTGGGAGAAATTAAGCATCCCAGATTCACATTTTGGAATGCTGGCCAAATCACAAATTTCAAGTTATACTGAAGAGCGAATGTGATGGTGCAGGGGCGTGATTCTCCGGTCTCCAACGCCAAAATCGCATTCGATGATCAGCCGGATAATCCCCGTTTGCGACAAAATCAGGGACGGTGCTGCTTTTGCGATGCTCCGCCCCCTCAAAAAGTCAGGACAGCCTCAGGACGTTACCTGAGGCCCTCCCTGATGCTCTGCCCCGACTGGCCGAGTTTCCGACGGCGTGGGTCTCTCATGACATGCGTTGTCTGGAACTCGGCATGGCGGCTGCGGACTCAGTTCAGCGCCGCCACAGCCGAGGGAGATCCAATCCGCGGGCGGGGGGGGACTTTAGCATGGGCTGGGGGCACTGTTGGGGGGTGGTCCAGGGGTCGCGAGCCGAGCTACAAGAGGGCACTAGTTGGCAGACCGGGTCCATGCGCCGCCAGCACCATGTTTCACGGCTGCTGAAGGCCATCGCCGTGCGCATGCATGACCACGGACCCGGCAATTCTGCGGTCCGTATCGGCAGCGAGAGCCGGGTGCTCTACGCTACGCTGCCTGTTAGCCCCCCACCAAACGGAGGATCAGTGGCCATTTTGCACCAATTCTTTGGTCATAAAACACCACCGTTCCCACGCCGGCGTCACAACATAGCCTGAAAATTGGAGAATCCAGCGCCCTGTGTCAAGCCCAATCTCATCCAAAGGTTGACAAGATTAACCAACAAGGATCTGGTTCCGATTTTAAAAAAGATTGTCCAAAACTTTTCACTGGACTGCGAATTAAGACTGCATACGTGATAACACTGAGAAATTATGCCAAAACCATGTGCTTGCCTATATTACAGAAAATACTACAACAGTGCAACAGCAACTTGATGAGAACCAAGATGGGGGTCACCTCCCCCATCACTCAACCAACAGAATGGTATTCCAAGATGGTCCTAGTTCCAAAGCCAAACAATTTATTCACATATGTGTCTACCTGACACAACTCAACAAAGCATTGGTGAGGGAAATTCACACAATGTCCTTGGCGGACGACAGGTTGGCCAAACTCTCCAAGAGCATAGTCTTCTTGAAACTTGATGCCAACAACGGCTTCTGGCAGGTTCCGTGAGACGAGAAGTCTAAGTTGCTCACAACTTTTAACATTCCATTTGATAGATTCTACTTCAATCATTTGTCCTTTGGCATTAACTTGGCACCTGCGATTTTTCAGCACATTATGCGGCCATCTTACAAGGCCTGAAAGGAGTCATCTTCCATGTGAATGACACCCTTGTCCAGGTACGACTGCTGAGAAACAAGACAGTTGCAGAAAACAGAATTGATGCTGAATGATAAGTGCAAGTTTTCTAACACCTCCATTTGATTCTTAGGTCATATTGTGAGTAGTAACGGCATCATAGCAGACCCACACAAAACAAAGGCAATTAGTGAGTTTCCAACCTTGTCATCCATTCCAAACTTCTAAAGATTCCTGGGCATGGATAACCAGTTGGAAAATTTCTGCCAAACATGGCACAGGTCACAAAGCCATTGTGACACCTTCTCATAAAGGCCCAAGCGTGGTGTTGGGATGCACACCAAAAGCAAATGTAGGTTTTCCGGGCAAGATTCAAGCCTTTTACGAGTTGGGAAAAGGACTTTGAACTTTAAAGCAGTAAAAAACAGCCATGTTTGGGGCTGCAGGACCTTTACTAAACCTCCCAGCAGCCTCAGCCCTGTGTGTGGCTTTAGAGAGGCAACTCTCGAAATCCACAAGCAGCAGAAACCCAGACAGGCCGGTGATTAGTTTATCTGCAAGATAAAGGAGTTTGTGACATCACCAGACTAGACCGGCAGAAGAACAATGCACCTGGGTTAGTTTCAATACAGGCGCTGATGGCCCTGGCCCAGAGGGAAGATAGAACCCATTTCCTTAATGGGATAGCATTCAGCAACCTCCGGAGGGACAATAGGGTGCAATCAAGTACCTGATACCGAAGATAACGATGTTAAGCCCACGTATGCTTCAATGGGGACTGAAGATCACAGTAGCAGATAAGGCCGTAGCCTTTACTTGGTGTATAAAAAGGATGGCTCTTCCTTTTTTTGTCACTCTTCTCTTCTCTCCTCGCTGCTGCTCATCATCATCGTGCTCCTGGTGCCTGCCTTTCATTTTGTTTCAGCACGCAGCCTGAGACCCACTGAGCAGTTTAAGTTTGAACTTGGATTGTGAGTATCCTCTGGAAGTTTGCGAAGTTCCCAAGATTACTATAGTGGATGAGGCTTTTGGGGGGAAAGGGAGTTGCACGCATCTATCATAGTTTTAAGACATTGCTAAAATTGTGTAAAGTAAGCTTTTACGTGGTGCCCGTTTAGTATTCCTTCCATAGTCATAGTTTTGTAAAGCATAAGGCATTTTTTGGTGTTTTCTAGCATTTGGTGATATTGACCTTGAACGTTTAATAAATACCTATATTTGGCTTTCAATTGGATTCCGTTTTGAGTTTTCAATTCCTCACCAACGATCTCTGACCAAGTCACAATAGTAAATATCCCTTACCATAATTCCGGTGTCTAGGACCGAGGGGTACCCTGGGCGCCTCGAAACCGCCCACTCAGGAAAGGCTGCCAGATAAAGGTGGACAGAGACTTTCCTTTCTTCTCTCTCCCGGGGGCGCTGCTCAAGTGGAGTAGGCGCAAGGTGGTTGTGAGTCCACCGGTAAGAGAGAGAGGATCACCCGGGCAGTGGTGGGGCTTGGACAAAGGGGTGTCAAGCCCAATATAAGCCCGTTAGGTGGAGTTAGAAAGGGGGATCCATCAGATCAAATACATGCAGTTCTCAGCAGATATCCTGGCTTATTATGACCCATCCCTGCCAACTACAATCACAGCTGATGCCTCACCAACAGGACAAAGGGCAGTTTGGTCCAAGAACAGCTGGATGGATGCCACCAATATTATGCATCTAGGGAGCTGTCAGACACAGATGTGGTGTTCAGTTATTGAAAGAGAGACTCTCACAGTAAGATGGGCATTTAAGAAGCTTTCTGACTATATTGTTGGGCTGATAGTGATCATCAAAACAGATCACAAACCATTGGTCTCACTATTGGATGAGAAAGAACTCACCAGGATACCCCCCAGAATTGAGAGAATCTGCTTGCAAACAATACAGTATACATCTTAGGGAAGCATCAAACGACAGTCCAGGGGCACAATTGAACATCCTGTGACATACAATGTCAATTTAGTCAACAAGGAAGCGTCACATTCCCAGTTTCAAGACAACACAACTGCTGGCAAGTTCCAAAAAGCTTCAACAGATACAGCAGGAGCAGATGCGAGATGAAGAGTGCATCCGCTACCTACAAGGTTGGCCACTGCAGAACCAAGGAGGCAATGTTATGAAAATTTACTTTGAGCAGCAGAAACCTTTCATTGTAATTGATGAGATTGTGCTTGACACAGGGCGCTGGATACTCCGATTTTCAGGCTATGTCGTGACGCCGGCTAGTGAATCATTCGGGCTGAAGTTTCGACAACAAATCCACCAAGGCCATTTGGCCAACCCAAAGTGCAGAGCATGAGCCCAGTCTGCAGTGTAGTAGCCAGTAATATCACGAGCAATTGAAGAGATGATTTTAAGCTGCCAGATATGCACGCTGCACAAACTAGTCCGAAGGGAGCCCCTTGTCCCCACACAGGCTCCTACCAGACTGTGGGAACGTTTGGAAATAGATCTATTCATATACAACGCAAGTCCTTCCTCCTCATTGTTGACTACATCTCTCGGTGGATCAAAGTGAAGTGTTTACACACAATACCACAGAGTCAGTCATTAGGCCTTTGGAAAAAAATCTTTCTGATCCATGATATCCTGTACCAGTTGGTGTCCAACAACAGCCCACAATTTGATAATGAATAGTTCACTCATTTTGCCAGGAGTTACGGATTTCAACACCTCACCAGCTCACCAAGGTATCCGCAATCTAACAGTGAGGCAGAAAAGGGCGTCTGCACTATCCTCTTGATGAAAAATCACAACTTTCCAACAATGCTTTTGACATATAGATCCACCCACTGCAATATGGGTTAGCCCATTCTGATGGGAAGAAAACTGTGCATTCAATTTCCTATCCTGCTGAAGAAATTAATCCCAGGGTTGACAGTCAGAGACTATCAGAAGATTCAGGACAAATAGCAGTCCTACAGACAGCAATAAACTTCCACCTTCAATAGGGGGTACCATTTTAGAAACCTGTCCAGGCTAACCAGAGGTGTTTGGATCAGGGACCTTGAAAGAGAAGGCGTCATTGTCCCATACGCAGTGGCCTCCTTCAACGCGCCGGCCCTGACGCAACATGGCGCAGGGCTACAGGGGCCGGCGCGTAGGAAAGGAGGCCCCCAGCCAGAGAGGCCGGCCCGCCGATTGGTGGGCCCCGATCGCGGGCCAGGCCACATCGGAGCACCCCCCCCCCCCTCCCCCGGGTCGAACACCGCCCCCTCCCCCCCCCCCACAGGCCACCATGCGACCCTGCAACACCTAGATCCTGCCGGCTCAGAGCAGGTTAGAACGGCACCGGCGAGACTCGTTTCTTTCTTACGGCCGCTCAGGCCATCCGGGCAGGAGAATTGAGGGGGGGGGGGGGGGGGTCGCATAGAGCGGTCCGCAATCGCCGCGCCAACCACACCAGCGTCAATTACGCCGATTCTCTGCAGAGCGAAGAATCGCGTGCCGGCGCTGGGGCGGCGTAGCCCGGTCGCGGGGATTCTCCGGCCCGGCCCAGGGCTGGGAGAATCCCGCCCAGCGGGTGCAATTTAACAGGAAAAAAACAGAGTGCCATTTTGGGCACATTTAGCGGGTGTACCTCAGCACCTGCAGCGCCAAGAACAATGCCGCTATCAAACGGAACTTTTTTCTCTTATCTCAGCGAAAAAGCCCTGCCAAATCCGCGTTTATCTTTTTTAAAAAAAAATTTAGAGTATCCAATTAAGGGGCAATTTAGTGTGGCCAATCCACCTAAACTACATATCTTTGGTTGTGGGGGTGAAACCCATGTGGGGGTAAAACCCACGCAGACACGGGGAGAATGTGCAAACTCCACACGGACAGTGACACAGGTCCGGGATTCGAACCCGGGTCCTCAACGCCGTAGGCTGCAGTGCTAACCAGTATGCCACATGCTGCCCCTAATCCGTGTTTATCTTAATTTCCTGTGGGCTCATCAGTACAAGAAGAGATGGGAACTGCTGGTCCAATCTCTAAACCCTCCCCCACCCCCACCGTGGACTCCGGACCCCCCCCCCCCAACATCCCAACTTACTTGTTAGGGTTTTTCCTCGACTCCCCCTCACCCCACCACATAAGGGCAGGGCACCCCTGCGCCTGATCCCTGGCATGGGGAACCTGCCATTAGGGCACCTTGGCACTCCCAGCCTGGCAGTGCTACCTGGGAAACATGCCAAGGTGCCCAGGTGGCAGCAGGAGTGCCAGGGACCACCCTGCCCAGAACCCAACCACTTGGGGGCCTCTGATGGTCAAGGAGACACCACCCCCAGGTGCTGTTATGTTTGGTCCACGTTGGAGTAGACCAGTACTAAACGGCGCCATGGCGAAGTCTCTGAGGCTTGAGTGTTCAATCCCAGGCCTTGGGATACTCTGGTGCAGAGATATTTAAGTGAGTGCCTAACTGCTCAATTGAATATGCAAGTTTAGATCCCGCCAGTGAGGGTGAGATCCAAATCACGATGCCTCACAGGGCATCCCAAGCGTCGCAATCTCGCCAGAGGCCTCTTGCGAGATTTAACAGCCTCTAGGCCTCATGCTCGTGCCCATAAACTTACATATGTGCACATTTCCTGCCCCTTGCAAGTCAAATGCCCATGAAGCTGTATAAATACCAAATACATATTTTAGAGTCACACATGGAAAATAATTATGAAGAAACAAAGGTTAGATTATAGAAATTAAAACCTAAAAATTGGACAGATGTAAACTGGCTCTATACAGCCTGATCTCTCGGCTAAACTTTCCAGCAACAGATGTATCAGAATGAAAGGCTGGGATTTTTTTTGGAGGCAGCAAGTACCTTGCCACTGAGGTTGAAAGCAGAGGTAACAACTCACCTTTGGTGGGGTCTGGGGCCACATTTATGGGAAGCAGCCAATTGAGTGGCTGCTGACAGGCTCACTGGCCTGTTAAAGGTGACCTGCAACAGCTGTTGGTTCGGGAATGGTGGCCACTCCTGGCCTGGATCTGGAGGAAGTGATCATTGTTCATGGCACCCTCATAACCAGGCAAGTGTTGCGTTGGGATGACACGGTTAGCCAAGCGTGCCCCAATGAAGGGGCAAGCTCGCCAAGAGCAGGGGTGGCCCCAGGGGACCCCTTTGTCAGCCAAAGAGTCCCCTCTCTCAGAGCCAACTGTGAATCCATTAGCGGTCTCTAGTCCCCACACTTAAATGGCTCAATTGGGCTCCAGGTGGGCCGGCTATCTGCCATCTTTTCCACAGCTGGTGAAATGGCATAGCAGTGAGAAGACATCCATTTCATGCCATGTTATTTGGTCTAAGGCAGGGCAGAAACTGGAAGACTGGAACTATTCCTAATGTCCCTGAGCTGGGAGAGTCGGGCAGAAATTCATCCACTGTTTCTGCTCTTAATGGTTATCTAACAACACCTATTAAAATGTGCATGCTTGGCTTGGCTCTGATACTATACAGGGTTGAATGATTTGCCAATGCTCACTAATTTTGCTCAGACGTGTGGAGTAGTGTAAACAACTTTGGTACCTCGCACCTCCAGTAGCGGAGTGGTGGGCCAAGGGCGTAACTCTTTAAGGGAATTTCCCCCAAGGTCCATCGGAGAGCCACCTTCTCCCCACAATGCAAGGCCTGCCCACTCCACACCCACCAGAGACCCTCTAATTAAAGAGACCTTCCCACACACCCTCTAAATAAAGAGTCCCCCCACAAACCCCTTAAATAAAGGGGGCCTCCACAGAGATCCTTAAATTAAGAGGCCCCAAAAGAGACCCCTTAATTACCCCCCCCCCCCCACCCCACAGAGACCCCCTAAATAAAGAGACCCCTCCAGAGACCTTCTAAATAAAGAGACTCCCGAAATAGAGATCCCCCAGAGACCTCACAGACGAGAGACCCCGCTCAGGAATCCACCCCAGTAGAGAGACTCCTGTCTGGAAGCGAGAGAGAAGTCCAGACAGAAGCAGCAAAAAACAATCATTGCTTTAACAGCATCAGGGCAACACACCTGCTGGCTCAGACAGCACCTATCAATTCCTGGAAAGAGAAAACCAGTCAACTGTGTTTAAACCCCTCACTGCCTCTGTATGGACTGCTCACCCAGGTCAAACCAGCAGTGTCAGTGCACCACCCTACCCAAAGAGCATGCAGCTGGGGGCCTCCATTGCCCTGGGAGACCCCCACAAGTGCTGTTCCGTCAGTCCCCGTTTATGGGGACAGTGCTGAACAGCGCTCACCCGAAGTGAAGGGATTGAATCCTAAAGCCTCAGGTACCTCGGAAATCTGCACATTAGAGTGAGGCTAGCTGCCTCATTCTAATATACAGATTTGCTAAAAACTGATGCCGCCCATTGTGGGCAGGATACACATCGCAGCGTCTCGCGAAATCGAGTTGAATCTCGTAAGGCGCTGTGAGCTGTGCAGATCCCGGGATCGGGGTCTCCCGGCTTTAAACGGCCATGCTGCGCCATGGCGAACTGCTTTTGCAGCGTAGCGTGGTCATTGGATCGCGCCCAAGGATCAGCAGATCTTCTTTCCACCCTCCAAAAGTAAAAAATGCAGGAATAAACAAATGTGGTAAGAAATCAATTGTCACACATTCAGCTAATTTAAGTCTTTCTAATCAGAGACTAGGGTTAAGCAAGGTTAGATAGTAAATCTGAATCAGAATGATGAGAAAATCACATTGAACAGGAGCTGAACAGGACGGTCTCAAAGAAGAAATTAATGGAGATCCTGAAGTTATTGTGTAACAGTTAAGTAGGAGAGAAATTTTAGCACTTGGTGTCATGGAAGATTCAGTAAACTTGCGCAAAAGTGTATGTATGAGCTCATTCCAATGGATATGAGAAACACAGATCAATCAGAGCCACACCCTGTTGTGTAGAGATTGAAGGGCTGCCTACACCATTTGTGCTGTCTGGTGGGACATGTTTATTTCTAGCTGTGACTAGTTGTGGTTGCATAGGGATGATCTGAAGGGACTTTAAAAGAATATTTTAAAGCACGCATCAATAAATTCAAAACATCCCACAAAGGCACCAAACAAATAAGCACCAAATACCAAACATTAGCTTTTATTTTTCGAATTAACATTGCTGACAGTGTGAGAAATAAATGGCTTTGTCTAGTTACAAGTGCAGTTGGCTCTGCACAGAATCCGGAGAGACGCCAGTCAGTCAGGACAATATGACAAATTGCTAACTTTAGCATTGTTTCCCGTGAGGATTCAAATTCATCTAAGGAATCTAAGAACAACAGGGAAGAGTGAGAGAATCCAAAAATGCAAACTGATATTTGCATGGTAAGACGGTGGTGCAGTATTATTGTCACTGGATCAGAGATCCATAGGTTCTGGGTTCGAATCCCACCATGGCAGGTGGTGAAATTTGAGTTCAATCAGAAAATCTGAAAATAAAACCATTGTCGATTGTCATTAAAAAAAACCCATCATGTTCACGAATGTCCTTCATGGAAGGAACTCTGCTGTCCTTACCCGGTCTGCTCTTCATGTGACTCCAGTCCCACAGCAACGTAGTTGATTCTTAACTGTCTCCCACTGAAATGGCCTAGCAAGCCACTCAGTTCAAGGGGGGTTGTTGGGTTACTGGTATAGGGTGGATACGTGGGCTTGATTAGGGTGATCATTGCTCGGCACAACATCGAGGGCCGAAGGGCCTGTTCTGTGCTGTACTGTTCTAATTCTAATTCTAATTAGGACACCAAATGCTGGCCCAGTGAACGATGCCCACATCACAGGAATTAATTTTTAAAAATAAATAGTGAGACCTCATGTAACACAGGGGAAGGTGGCAGGTTGGATCCATTATTGGTTCAGTGACAGGGGAGAAAGGGGTCAATGAATGGAAAACGGTTTCCAGTGGTGTTCCACAGTGTTCAGTGCTCTTTGTTGTATATATTAATGATTTGGATTTAAATATCTCTCTAAATCTAAACCCTCAGAGATGGTGTTAAAATCTTACACTGGAGATGTGGTTCTTTTGAGGGGCAGTATTGATGTAACAGTACAATTGAATGGACAGACGGCAGATTTGTCCTTGCACATACTCAAAGGAAATTATTCCGCACTAATGGGAAGAACTTGGTTGGAAGATCAGGATAAAATGGTAGATATAAGCCTCATGACAGATTCTGAATCAGGCCATACCAAAATCCTGAAGAAAAACGCTTTTGTTTTCAACGGTGATTGAGGAAGGATGAAGGATATCTAGGTAGTGATAAAGAAAAGATCTTTGGGCAGCACAGTGGCTAGCACTGCTGCCTCACAGCACCAAACACACGGGTTCTATTCTAACTTTGGATGGCTGTCTGTGTGGAGTTTGCACTTTCTCCCCATGTCTGCGTGGGTTTCTTCTGGGTGCTCCGATTTCCTCCAAAGATGTGCAGTTTATGCAGATTGACCATGCTAAATTGCCTCTGAGTGTCTAGAAAGTTAGGGGGATATGGTGGGGGCTTGGGCCTAGGTAGGATGGTCTTTCAGAGGTTTGGGGTAGACCTGATGGGCCAAATCGCCTCCTTCTGCACTGTAGGAATTCTATGATTCAAAGATAGTCAGGCAAAATGCTTAAAGGCTAGGTCAGTGACTTACGCAACCATACATAAAATAGAGACAGAAATAGAGTAACTGATCAAGACAGGAATCCTAGAATCTGTTAACATCAGTGAATGGACTCCACCAATCATGCCAGTAACAAAAAACAGATTTGTGATGATTTCAAAGTAACTAGTAATCCTGTATTGTGTACAGAACAATACCCTTTACTCTGATTGATGACCTGTTCGCAGGGTTGGCTGGAGGTCAATGCTTTAGTAAGATCGACCTGAATCAAGCATGTCTACAAATGAGCGAGGATCATGCGCCTGTACGGTCGGACCGGGGTTGCCCGCTGTGGGAGGGGAGTTGGGGGATGTGGGAGTGTGGGGCAGGGGCCAGGGGACCCTCCCATGTTGTGTTCTGGCTGGGGGGGGGGGGCATGTATTTTGTTCGGGACCTCGAGATCAAGTCGCCATTAAAAATGGTGTCCAGATCTCACTACAATGGGGAACTCCAGCGAGCGGAGCTCCCCGTTGTAAAAAACGGGGCTATGTGAGGCCTCGATCACGCGTTCGATGTTTAGGCTCCTTATTCAAAGCAAGTTGCGTTGGATAGCCATGTGTTTCTCAGCACTGCAAGTGCTCGCTTGGGGATTTTGATCCATTTTGGGGAGATCACGCCCATAAAGTATGGGCTTGACTGGAGAGAAGCTCCCCAAGGCCCAAAAAATGAGGGTTGAATAGTGGTATGGCTCTCACCGCAAAAAGCCAGTGAGGAACACCCCGCCAAACTTGACCAAAATGACCCATGGCGATCTTACGACGGACAGGGCGAAAGAATCCAACCCTTAGAAAGGTTTTGGTTGAATTCGTCCAATACAAATAGAAAGTACAATTCTGAAGGGAGTGTAGGAATAATGCAAGTTACTTCATTCAAAAATCAACTGCAATGTAAAAGCCTATGTTATTTATATTTCTACCGAGTGCAGTGACTCCCGCTTTACTGAATTGGTTAGTAGTTTATTCCTGTTAATAGATTACAAAATGTATTGCTTCACAGTGCAAATTGTGCACACAGACCACTGCATGAATCTTCATATTTGAACAATCAAATACATGGAAGCAAATTACCCATTGCATGAAACACTTCCAATATGGCAAAGCACTGTGAGACAGAACGTTAAAGGTCATTACCGCGATCTAACCAAATTGCAACAGAGTCCCGTGACGAGTGGGTTTAGCTCGGTGTATCCCAGCACTCACAACCAGAGAAACAATACTACCTATCGGAACTTTGTTGCAATTCGGGGCCTCGGCGGGCAACTCCCCGCCAAAGCCATACTTAGTCTCGTTTTCTGCAGGAAGAGATCAGGACAGGTTTTTAAAATGGTGACCCGATCTCTTGACCCCCCCCCCCCCCCCCAAAGCCCCAACTCGCCAATAAGGCCCCCCCCCCCCCAGCTCCATCCCCACCCCCACTCCCACCAGGCAGGGCACGCCCTGAGCCCAATCCCTGCAGCAGGAAATATCCCAGCCTGGCATCCTGGCAGTGCCACCTGGGAAAAGTGAGGTGACACCCAGGTGGCACTGCCAGGCTGGCAATGCCAGAGTGTCACCCTGCCTAGAGGGCAACCACTTGGGGGCCTCCGATCCCCTGGGAGAACCCCCCCCCCCCAAGTGCCAGTCCTCCTGGTTCTCATCGGCACTCGCCCGAGGTCTCCATGGCAAAGGGACTTAATCCCAGGTCCTTGGTTGATCGGGGGAGTGCATATTAGAGTGACGCTAGCTGTCTCGCGCTAATATGTTGGTTTGACAGATAGTGATCCTGCCCACAATGGGTACGATTCAGATCGTGATGTATCGCGATATCACATTAGATCTTGCGAGGTGTGGCGAGCTGGGTAGATCCGGAAGAGGGATCTCATGGCACCTACCAGCCACGCTGCCTTTTGGACGCAACGCCGGGAGATCGCGCTCCACATCTGCTAACTGGTATAAAATTGAGAAGATACGTGATTCTTTTGATGCATGAATCAATATATGCAGCGTGTAGGGTTGTTTGCAATTGAGATTGTGAAAGGGGAAATCCATAGTGGATGTTAAACGGTTAAAAGAAGCTGGGTTGGATTCTCTGTCGGCGGGACCCTCTGCTTCGCCGTAGCACACTCACTTTCACGGATTACCCGACAGAGTGGGGTGGCCACAATGGGAATCTCTATTGGCCGGCTGCTGGGAAGGAGGATCCCGCTGCCAGTGGGGGCCCGCCGTGCCAGAAAACGAGTCTGGCGGGACGGAGAATCCAGCCCGTTATGTATTCACCACTAATTGGTGTCAGTGGCATAACATGTAAATTCTGATTTTTTTGGCCCATCTGTGTTTCCTGTAATGCGAGATTTTAATTGCTTATTCAGACAAGTGAGAAAATAAAAATTTAGTTTAAAATCGAATTATATAAAAACACTAAACACTGTTCCAGACTGAATTCCAAACATTTAAACTTAGTAAAAATAAACTTAAAGTTAATTTTAACTTTAGTTGAAATTCAGCTTTAACTTCAGTTAGAAAATAGAAATAGGGAAATCCATTTGAAAACAGGTTTTGGAAATAACTGCAAGTCTTCATTTATAGGCTGTAGATTAGAATCAATAATAGATATTGAGCGAGTGGGTACTTCAAAGTGTGTACCCTCGAGCCTGAGACAGTCTCCTCTATTGTCTACTCACCTCGGCTGAAATTCAAAACTATTACAAAATTCAGAACTTTTCTTTTAAGAAAAGCAACTTAATAACTTTTCTGGACAGTTCATTACGAATGCCGACAAAATGATGATGTATGGCCCCAGGGAAAAGGCAGCAGATGTTCGATTGTGTAGTATCTTTGGAGTTCAATTTTAATAGGGGTTCTCCCAATATTTCTAACAAATACAATAGAATTTGGACGGCACGGTGGCACAGCGGTTAGCACTGCTGCCTTTCCTAAGATGTGGGCAGCAGGGTAGCATGGTGGTTAGCATAAATGCTTCACAGCTCCAGGGTCCCAGGTTCGATTCCCGGCTGGGTCACTGTCTGTGTGGAGTCTGCACGTCCTCCCCCTGTGTGCGTGGGTTTCCTCCGGGTGCTCCGGTTTCCTCCCACAGTCCAAAGATGTGCGGGTTAGGTGGATTGGCCATGCTAAATTGCCCGTAGTGTCCTAATAAAAGTAAGGTTAAGGGGGGGTTGTTGGGTTATGGGTATAGGGTGGATACGTGGGTTTGAGTAGGGTGATCATGGCTCGGCACAACATTGAGGGCCGAAGGGCCTGTTCTGTGCTGTACTGTTCTATGTTCTATGTTCTATGTCTGTGTCCAGCTTTTCCTCCACTAGTGACTGTGTTGACAGTCGTGGGTACATCGTTTTTCTTTTCGCACAAAGTTTTTGAGTTGTAGGTACTCAAATTCATTGCCCCCTGTTAGTTGGAATTTTTCTGTTAGCTTTTCGAGTGTTGTTACCCTGTTGTTGGTGTACAGGTCCCTAACTGTCAGCATCCCCTCCATCCTATCCCCACCTTTTGAAGGAGGTGTCTGTGAGCCCGAACCTGTTATTGTTGCAGGTGGGGGCTTTGTCAGACATTTCGGTTAGGTTGAAATGTTGTTCCAGTTGATTCCATGTCTGGAATGTTGCCACCACGGGCAGCACAGTTGCACATTGGTTAGCACAGTTGTTCACCGCTCCAGGGTCCCAGGTTCGATTCCCGGTTTGGGTCACTGTCTGTGTGGAGTCTGCACATTCTTCCCGTTTCTGCGTGGGTTTCCTCCAGGTGCTCTGGTTTCCTCTCACAGTCCAAAGGTGTGTAGGTTAGGTGGATTGGCTATGATAAATTGCCCTTAGTGTCCAAAAAGGTTGGATGGGGTTACTGGGTTACTGTGATAGAGTGATGGTGTGGGCTTGTGTGTGGTGCTCTTTCCAGGGGCCAGTACAGACTCGATGAGCCGGCTGGCCTCATTCTGCACTGTAAATTCTATGAAATCTCTATGAAACCATCACTGGGCTGGTTGAATACTTCTTGAGTGGGGATGGGAGTGTCGCTGTGACAAATGCCCAGAGGGAGTGTGAGCACCCAATCGGCTTCCGGATCATTTATCCATAGACCCCCATGGATTTTGTTCTCTGTTGAACCTTCTTTGGGATTCGAGCATCACCCCCCTCTCCCCCACCCTTCCCCCCATCCCCCTCACACAAATGGCATAATTAGTTTGTCCAGTGAGTTGAAAAAGGCCTTGGGGATATAGATTGGGGTGGATCTAAGCCGGAAGAGGTACCTGGGTAGTACCTTTTGATCGTCTGCACCCACCCTACCAGGGAGAGTGGGAGTGTTTTCCATCTCTGCAGGTCCTTTTTTATTTCCTCTGTCAGGCTGGTCTGGTTCCATTTGTGGACCCCTATCCAGTCATGGCCTATTTGGATCCTCAGGGAGTGGAATTTTTGCTGAGCCTGTTTAAATGGCAGCCTCTCCAACTCTGTCCCTCCCCCTTTCGGGTTTACCGGGAAGATCTCGCGTTTGCTCACGTTGAGTTTGTAGCCCGCGAAGGCTTCAAACTCTTTCAAGAGCGCAATGGTTCCTTCCATGTTGCTTCGCGGCTCCAAGATGTAGAGGAGCAGGTCATCCGCATAGAGTGAGACTCTGTGCTGTCTGCCTCCTCTTCGAATTCCCTTTCAATTCTTTGCCGCTCTGAGCGTGATCACTAATGGCTCTATCGTTAAGGCGAACAGCAGTGGGGATAGTGGGTATTCCTGCCTCATTCCCCTGTGCAGCTGGAAGTACTTAGAGCTGATGGTGTTTATCCATACGCTCGCCGTGGAGGCGTTATACAGGCGTTTCACCCAGACAGTGGATCCTGTTCTGAGCCCAAACCGCTCCAGTACCTCAATGCGGTCCTTCCACTCAACTCTGCATCCAGGGAGACGAGCACGTCAGGTGTTCTCTCCCCGGATGGGGTCATGATCATGTTCAGCAGGAGCCTGATGTTCGATGTTAGCTGTCTGCTTTTGACAAAGTGCGTCTGGTCTTCTGCGACCACTTCTGCTACGCAGTCTTCTAGCCTTTTGACTAGGATTTTGGCTAGTACTTTTACGTGAACATTTAGTATCATAGAATTTACAGTGCAGAAGGAGGCCATTCAGGCCATCGAGTCCGCACAGGCTCTTGGAAAGAGCACCCTTCCCAAAGCCACACCCCCACCCCATCCCCATCCCCCAGCAACCCCACCCAACACTAGGGGCAATTTTGGACATTAAGGGCAATTTAGCATGGCCAATCCACCTAACCTGCACTTCTTTGGCGTGTGGGAGGAAACCGGAGCACCTGGAGGAAACCGGAGCACACACGGGGAGAACGTGCAGTCTCCGCACAGACAGTGACCCAAGCTGGGAATCGAATCTGGGACCCTGGAGCTGTGAAGCAATTGTGCTATCCACAATGCTACCGTGCTGCCCAACGAGATGGGTCTGTAGGAACTGCACTCTGTTGGGTCTTTATCTTTTTTAGATATCAGCGAGTTTGAGGCTTGTGCCAGCGTAAGTGGCAGTGTGCCCCTCGCCAGTGAGTCTGTGAACATTTCCCGCAGGTGCGGAGCCATTTCTGTTGCAAATCTTTTGTAGAAGTCTGCCGGGAAACCTTCAGGTCCCAGCGACTTCCCCGCCTACTTGGAGCTCCATGATCTCTCCCAGTTCTAGTGGTGCTTCCAGCCCCAGTTTCCTGTCCTCCCCCACTACCGGTATGTCCCGTCTATCAAGGAACTGCTTCATCCCTGAGCCCCCTGCTGGGAGCTCCAAGGTGTACAGACCCTGGTAGAAGACCTCAAATGCTTTGTTGACCTTGTCTGGATCTGTTGCTCGTGTGCCTCCGCTATCTCTAATTTGTGCAATCTTCCTTGTGGCTGCCTACTTTCTCAACTGGTGCGCCAGTAGGCGTCTGGCCTTGTCTCTGTGTTCGTATTGCGTCCTCCGTGCCTAGCGGAGTTGGTGCAACGTTCCCCTCGTGGAGAGCAGGGATAAGTCAATCTGTAGCTTTTTTTCCTTCTCCGCCAAGAGCTCTATGGTTGGAGCATCAAGAGTATCGCTGGTCCACTTCCAGTATGGAGTCAACTAGTTGTTGCCCAGCCGCCCTCTCCTCCCCGTCTCTTTGTGCTTTAAAAGCGATAATTTCTCCCCTGATCACAGCCTTTAGCGCCTCCCAGTACACAGAGGGTGAGATCTCCCCATTCTGGTTGTTAGTTTTATACTGGTCTGTGGCCTGTGACATTTTCTCACTAAAAGCCTTGTCGGCCTGTAGAGCCGTGTCCAACCTCCATGAGAGGTGTTGGGCACTGCCCATCTCCAACCTCACATCCTTGTAATGTGGAGCGTGGTCGGAGATTACGACTGCGGAGTATTCCACCCTTACCAGCCCTGGAAGCACTGATTTCCCAACTACAAAGAAGTTGATCCGGGAATAAATATTGTGCACTCCTTCTCCCCTGGATGGGGGATCTGCTCCATAAAAAGGCCAAGCTTTTTTGCCATGTTGGATGTCTTTCCTGCTTTGGGGCTCGACCTGTCTGTCCGTGGGTCCTGTATACAGTGAAAGTCCCCTCCCATGATCGGTTGGTGTGTCGGGAATTTCCGCCATGAGCTTCTTTATAAATGTGTCGTCCCAGTTGGGAGCGTAACAAGGACTACTGGTGCCTCATCCAGGACACCGCTGACCATGACATACCGTTCCCCCTAGGTCCGTTACTGTCTTTGTCACCGTGAACATTGTCCTTTTATAATAGTTACCCCTTTGGCCCTCATCCCATCGCAGGAATGGTAGGTCTGTCCTACCCAGCCCTTCCTTACCCGCAGTTGGTCCTTCTCCCTCAGGTGCGTCTCTTGGAGGAAGACTATGTCGGCTTTCATATTCCTCAGGTGGGTGAAGACTTGGGATCTTTTCACTGGGCCGTTAAGTCCCCTGATGTTTCTGATGACTATCCTAATGGGGGGTTTGTCCCCCCAGCTCCTGTGGGATTAACCACATTCACTTGGTGGACGATGCCCCTGCACTCCGGGGTTTCCTTTTGTTTGGGGGCCATCCAACATGGCCACAGTCACTGTTCTCACCATGAGGTCGGGCCCCTGCGCTCCGGTGTTTCCCTTTGTCCAGGGGACATCCAACATGGCCATGAACTGTGAGTCCGCAATGTGGAGAAGCTCCTGCACTCCAGGGTTTCCCTTTGCCCAAACACCCTTCTGGGTGCTTGCTTGCAGGGCCATTTTGTTCCAATCCACCACATGTGGCTTGCTGTAGCCAGTCTACCGTCCTCCATCTGTCTTTGACTAATTGTTTCTTATGGTGCCCCCCATCCTCTTTCCCCCCCTTCCAGTAGCCCGCTCCCCCTTTCCCCTTGCTTCTTTCTCTGCTTGCCAACCCATCCCTGTTATCTATCCCCCCCCCCCCCGGCCAGGTGCTTTCCAGCATTCCACATCTTATGCCCCTCCTGTACAGCGCGGCCTTTGCTTTGTTGAATTCGGCCCAGCTCTTGGCCATGTCAGCCCCACTGTCCTGGTATATCCGGATTTTTTTCCTTCCTAGCTGCAGTTTTTGGGCTGTCTGGCACAGCGCAGGATTCTCTCCCGGTCTTGGTACCAGTGCATTTTCACAATAATCGCCCTTGGCTGGTCACCGGCTTTGACCGCAGTGACCAGTGTGCTCTGTCTATCTCTGCTAGGTTGGGGAAAGTCTCCTTTCCCACCAGGTTACTCAGCAGTTAGGTCACATAATCTGTGGGGTCCCTACCTTCGATCCCCTCCGGTAGGCCCACGATTCGCAAGTCCTGCTGCCTCGACCGGTTCTGTTGGTCTTCGACCTTTCCTTTCAGGCTGTCTTGGGTCGCGACCAGCCTCACCACCTCTTTTTCTCGGGCGACGATCCGGTCCCTCTGATCTATTGTAGCCCTTTCCGGGTATATGTCCATCGCCTCCTAAGCCTCCAGTTACTTTTCGGCTTTGTCCAGGGCCAGTTGCATGTGTGCCAGAGCTTCGGCTACCGCGCCCTTCACCGCTGCCTGAATGTCCACCTTTGTCTCGTCTCTGTGCTCCCTCAATGTTCTTGAGAGGAATGTCCTCGAGCCATCCTCTGGTAAGGGAGGGCTTGTGCGCGGCTGGTCAGGCCCTCTCTCTCCGGTGAAGTACGGGTTTTGTTGCCTCGTGCGCCTATCGGCTCGTCTGTCTGTTGCTGATCCAGACTCTTCTCACTTCTGGTTTCTGCTCGACTCCTGGATTGGCTTTTGGTTGGCAAGGACGTGCCCATTAATGATATGCCAAAAGCGTTTACTGTACATGCAGCGTAGAATGCTTTCACACTGCTGTCAAAACACTGACGCATGGCATTCGGTTGGGCCGCCGGCGCCGGCCTCAATTTTAGGCTTATAAGCAATTCTCCACCCAATCATGTTTCCCGACTCCGCAAATCAGCCCCCCAGCCCCCCACATCAGCCCCCCACACAGCAAAATAGCTCCCCCCCCACCCCCCGCCATCATCACAGGATGGAGAATCCAGGCCAATATGTCCAGTTTTGCTGCCTTACTTTAGAAAATATGTCAAGATGATGGAATGGGTAAGGAAGAAATTCATCAAGATGATACCTGGGATGAGATGCTCTCGTAATCACTGAAGTAGAGAAACTAGGGCTATTAAGTCAAGAGAAAGTTTAATTTATGTGTTCAAAATTATGAGAGGCTTTTATTTTTATTTTTTTTTCCAATTAAGGGGCAATTTAACGTGGCCAATCCACCTGTCCTGTGCATCTTTGGGCTGTGGGGGTGAGACCCACACAGGCATGGGGAGAATGTGCAAACTCCACAAGTAGAGTAACCCCGGGCCGGGGTCGAACCCGGGTCCTCGGCGCCGTGAGATAGCAGTTCTAACCACTGCACCACCGTGCTTGAGAAGCTTTGATAATGTAAAACACATAACAAGAGGTCATAAGCACTACGATCATCACCAAACTGGCCAAGGCAGAGGTAGGGTGAGGTAAAATAGTGAATCTGGTCACCGTAATCCATTGCAGCGTTTCAAAGGAAATTGATATATTTTTAAAACAATACTGTGAAAGGACATGAACGGCTTGTGGCAAAGTGCTTCAGAAAACCAGCTTCAACACAATGGACTGAATAATCTCCTTCTATGCTTCGGTAGAAAATCAACTAAATGTACACAGTTGTTAAAAACTAACCTGCCTGACTCCAAGGCACATCATCACCTGAGATATACAAAGAATTATGTGTCTTCAGCAGGTGATTTAAAGTTTCAAAATACTGAGATCAAAAGCATTGAAAGTTGAAACCTAAATGGTTTGGCACATTAAAAGAAACAGAATGCACATCACAAAATGAAGAGGCAGTGCCACCTGCTGATATATCATACACACCACTGAATAGATTCTGCTTTCCCTCTATATTTCCCCTATTCCCAAATTTATTTCCAACAACGCTAATCCAACCAAAGCATGTTCGTTGGTCTTCATTTCAGGTTTCAAACAACAATGCTTAAATGCAAGCCAGGCATAAGGGGCGGGATTCTCCGACCCCCCCCCCCCCCCGCCGAGTTGGAGAATCGCCCGGGGCCGGCATCAATCCCGCCCTCGCCGTGTCCTGAATTCTCCGCCACCCGAGATTCGGCGGGGGCAGGAATCGCGCCATGCCAGTTGGCGGGTCCCCCGTGCTGATTCTCCAGCCCGCGATGGGCCGAAATCCTGACATTGACAAGCCTCTCCCACCGGGGTGGATTAAACCACCTACCTTACCGGCAGGATTGGAGGCGCGGGCAGGCGCCAAGCGCCTGGGGGGTGCGCGGGGGTGCCTAGCCCCTCAATGTGAGGGCTTGGCCCCTAAAGGTGCGGAGACTTCTGCATCTTTGGGGTGGCCCGACGCCGGAGTGGTTCACGCCACTCCAACACGCCGGGTCCCCCTGCCCCGCCGGGTAGGGGAGAATCCCGCCCAAGGTTAGGAACTCACACAACTCTGTAATAGGAGTAAGTTCCTCATAGAATCATAGAATTTACAGTGCAGAAGGAGGCCATTCGGCCCATCAAGTCTGCACCAGTCCTTGGGAAGAGCACCCTACTTAATCCCACACCTTCATCCTATCCCCGTAACACAATAACCCCACCTACCCTTTTTGGACACTAAGGGCAATTTTAACATGGTCAACCCACCTAACTTGCACATCTTTGGACTGTGGGAGGAAATCGGAGCACCCGGAGGAAACCCATGTGCACAGAAGGAGAACGTGCAGACTCTGCACAGACAGTGACCCGAGCCGAGAACCGAACCCAGGTCTCTGGCGCTTTGGCACAGTGCTAACCACTGTGCTATGGTGCCGCCCATCTGATAGTTAATGTACAGTATATGCTCCATTTCCAATATGCTCTGTATTCCATTTATAATAGAGGCACCTTCTTAAATGAATTCACTAGATGTAGGAGTCACTGGCGAAGCCATTTATTGCCCATCTCCAACTGCCTTTGAAAATGATGAGTGATGAACTGCCTTCTTAAACTGCTACAATCTATGTGTTGTCGGTACGCTTGCAGTGCTGTTAAGAAAGGAGTTCCAGGTTTTTGACCCAGCAACAGAGAACCAAGAAGGATATCTAAGTCAGGGTAGTAATCACGAGTTTGGGAGGTGATGCTGAAGGATTCTTGATGTGTTTTGCACCGTATGCTGGTCGTGATGGGAATAATTGTTTAAGGTGTTAGATGGGGTGCCAATTAAGTGGCTCCTTTTGTCCACAAAGGTGTCTACATTTCTTGAGTGTTGTTGGGGCTGGCAAGTGGAGAGTATTACATCAAACTCCATACTTGTGCTTGCAGATGGTGGACAGGCTTTGGTGAGTCAGGAGGTGAGCTACTCGTCACACAATACACAGCCGCTGACCCTGTTTTATAATCACCGGTCCAATTGGTAGGTCCACTTAGGTTTCAGGTCAATGGTGATCTGCAGAATGGTGATAGTGGGGCATTCGACAATTGAATGCCATGGGGAGATGGTTAGGCTCTCTCTTGTATAAGATAATAATAATAATCGCTTATTGTCACAAGTAGGCTTCAATGAAGTAACTGTGAAAAGCCCCTAGTTACCACATTCCGGCGCCTGTTTGGGGAGGCCGGTACGGGAATTGAACCCGCGCTGCTGGCATTGTTCTGCATTACAAGCCAGCTGTTTAGCCCACTGTGCTAAACCAGCCTCTCATCACCTGACACTTGTGTGGCCCAAATGTTACTTGCCATTTATCAGCCCAAGCCTAAACTTCGCGAAACCTGCATGCGTGAGTGCACAAACTGCTTTGTTTGGTGGCAGCATTCTGCCTCCGAAGACACTGGTTTGCATCATGGTGCATCATTGAGACACCTTTGTGGACATAGGAGCCATTTGATTGGCACCCCATCTAACACCTTAAACAATCATTCACATCACGACCAGCATATGGTGCATAACACACCAAGAATCGTTCAGCATCACCTCCCAAAATCGTGACTACTACCCTGACTTAGATATCCTTCTTGCTTCTCTGTTGCTGGGTCAAAAACCTGGAACTCCTTTCTTAACAGCACTGCAAGCGTACCGACAACACATAGAGTTAGAGAGCTTAAAAGTGGACAAATTCCCTGGCCCTGATTAAATGTTAAATATATCCACGGCTGCTGTGTGGCAAGGTGGGAGATTGCAGGGACTCTGACACTAGTTTCTGAATCCACTCTGGGAACAGGATATGTGCCAGAGGACGGCTAATGTGGTACAAGTAATCAGGAAGGGAACTAGGGAAAAAAGCCGATCCTTATAGTTCAGTGAATCTAACATTAATAGTAGGAAAATTATTGGAAGGAATTCTGAGGGACAGAATTAATCTACATTTGGGGAGGCACGGGTTAATCTAGCACAGTCAACATGGTTTTGTCAGAGGCAGATCATAGGAGCGATGCAGCAACACCTCGGCACCCAGCACAATCTGGGCGAGATCCAGCAACACCTCAGCACCCAGCGCAATCTGGGCGAGATCCAGCAACACCTCAGCACCCAGCGCAATCTGGGCGAGATCCAGCAACACCTCAGCACCCAGCACAATCTGGGCGAGATCCAGCAACACCTCGGCACCCAGCGCAATCTGGGCGAGATCCAGCAACACCTCAGCACCCAGCGCAATCTGGGCGAGATCCAGCAACACCTCGGCACCCAGCGCAATCTGGGCGAGATCCAGCAACACCTCGGCACCCAGCGCAATCTGGGCGAGATCCAGCAACACCTCAGCACCCAGCGCAATCTGGGCGAGATCCAGCAACACCTCGGCACCCAGCGCAATCTGGGCGAGATCCAGCAACACCTCGGCACCCAGCGCAATCTGGGCGAGATCCAGCAACACCTCGGCACCCAGCGCAATCTGGGCGAGATCCAGCAACACCTCGGCACCCAGCGCAATCTGGGCGAGATCCAGCAACACCTCGGCACCCAGCGCAATCTGGGCGAGATCCAGATCTGCATATTGGAATTAGCCTAACGTCGTATTTAAATATCCGGACGCCGGGTTCACCACGTGCCTGGAATTCCCTGGGAGATCTCACCAGGGTGCCATTTAGTTCTAGTCCCTGCAAACGCGGACCAGTCGTGATGGCACCTGGCTGGGGGGAGGGGGGGGGGGGGGGGGGGGGGGGGGGGTCTTCCAGGCCATTGGAGACCCCGGTGGTCGGGGACAGGGCAGGATGACATCCTAGCATGCCCCCTGGCACCTGGGTACCTTAGAATTGCCAGTGTGGCAGTGCCACCCTGGCAGTGCTACCATGGCAGTGCTACCATGGCCCTGCCAGGGTACCTGAGTGACACTCACTGCAGCCACCGAGAAATACCCTGCTGAACACACCGTTCAGCGGATTTTAATTTGAGTCTGTTGCATCGCGCTGCATATCTAACAAATTTGATTGATGGTGTGTAGATGAGGATTGTGCAGTTGATGCCATCTGCATGGAATTCAGTAAAACTTTTAACAAGGTCCTTCAAAAGAGACTGATCAAGCAGGTAAGAGCCTGTCGGATCCAGGGCACTTCGGCAAATTGGATCCAAAATTGACTTAGTGGCAAGAGGCCTGTGTCCACTGGTATTTTAAAAATTCATTTATGGGATGTGGGGGTCGCTGGTTAGGCCAACATTTATTGCCCATCCCTTCAGAAGGTGATGGTGAGTTGCTTTCTTGAACAGCTACAGTGTAGGTACATATACCCACTGAGCTGTTAGGGAGGGAGTTCCAGGATTTTGCCCCAGTGACAGCAAAGGAGCAGCGATATATTTCCAAGTCAGGGTGGTGAGAGACTTGAAGGGAAACCTCCAGTTGGTGGGGTCCCAAGAATCTGCTGCTCTTCTAGATGGTAGTGGTCGTGGGTTTGGAAGGTGCTGTCAATGGAATCTCGGTGAGTTACTGAAGTACATCTGAAGTACACACGGCTGCCACTGTTCATCCGTGGTGGAGAGTTTGAATGTTTGTGGAAGGAGGAGCAATCAAGTGAGCTGCTTTGTCCTCGATGGTATTGAGCTTCTTGAGTGTTGCTGGAACTGCACTCATCTAGGCAAAGGGATAGTATTCCATTACACTCCTGACTTGTGCCTTGTAAATGGTGGACAGGCTTCAGGGGGTCAGGAAGTGAGTTACTCACTGTATGATTCCTAGCCTTTGACCTGCTCTGGTAGTCACAGTATGGCTAGTCCAGTTCAGTTTCTGATTAATGGTAACCCCAAGATGTTGATTGTGAGGGATTCAGTAATAGTAATGCCATTGAATGTCAAGAGGCGATGGTTAGATCCTCTTTTGTAGGAGATGGTCATTTCCAGGCACTTGTGTAGCGCAAATGTAACTTGCCACTTGTCAGCCCAGCCTGCATATTGTCCAGGTCTTGCTGCATTTGGACATGGACGGCTTCATTATCTAAGGAGTCGCAAATTATGCTGAACATTGTGCAGTCATCCGCAAACATTCCCACTCTGACCTTATGACGGATTGCAGGTCATTGATGAAGCAGCTGAAGATGGTTCGGCCGAGGACACTACCCTGAGGAACTTTTGCAGTGATGTCCTGGAGCTGAGATGATTGACCTCCAATCACCCCAACCACCTTCCTTTGTGTTAGGTATGAATCCAACCAGCGGAGCGTTTTCCCCCTGATTCCCATTGACTCCAGTTTAGTTAGGGCTTCTTGATGCCATACTCAGTCAAATGCTGCCTTGAAGCCAAAGGCAGTCACCCTCACATCACCTCTGGCATTCAACTCTTTTGTCCATATTTGAACCAAGGCTATAATAAGGTCAGGAGTTGAGTGACCCTGGTGGAAGCCAATCTGAGCATCTGTGAGCAGGTTATTGCCAAGTAAGTGCGACTTGATAGCATTGTCAATGACTCCCTCCATCACTTTGCTGATGATGGAGAGTATACTTATAGGGCGATAATTGGCTGGGTTGGATTTGTCCTGTTTCTTGTGTACAGGGCACATCTGGAAAATTTTCCACATTGCCAGATGGATGCCAGTGTCGTAGCTGTACTGGAACAGCTTAGCTAGCAGTGTGACAGGTCTTCGTTACAATTACCGGAATACCATAGCCTTTGCAGTACCCAGTGCTTTCAGTCGTTTTTGGCTATCACATGGAGTGAATTGTATTGGCTGAAGACTGACATCTGTGATGCTGGGGGCCACCGGAGGAGACCAAGATGGATCATCCACTCGGCACTTCTGGCTGAAAATTCTTGAGTGCCTCAATCTTGTCTTTTGCATATATGTGCTGGGCTCTTCCAACAGTGAGGACGGGGATATTTGTGCAGCCTCCTCCTCCAGTGAGTTGTTTAGTTGTCCAGGGCCACAGCTGGATGTGGCTGGACTGAAGAGCTTAGATCTGATGCATTAATTGTGGAATCGCTTAGCTCTGTCTATTATTTGCTTCTTATGCTGTTTTGCACACAAGTAGTCCTGTGTTGTAGCTTCACCAGATTGACACCTCATTTTTTGTTATGTCTTTATTGCTCCTGGCATGCTCTCCTGCACTCTTCATTGAACCAGGGTTGATCCCCTGGCTTGTTGGTAATGGTAGAGTGGGGGATATGCCAGGCTATGAGGTTGAAGATTGTGGTTGAATACGATTCTGCTGCTGCTGATGACCCACAGCGCCTCATGGATGCCCAGTCTTGAGTTACTAGATGTCTTTGCATGGTGGTAGTGCCACACAACACGATGAAGGGCATCCTCAATGCTTTTCCCTCTTGTTGGTTCCCTCACCGCCTGCTGCAGTCCCAGTGTAGCAGCTATGTCCTTTAGGACCCGGCCAGTTCGGTCAGTACTGCCGAGCCACTCTTGATTATGGACATTGAAGTCCCCCACCCAGAGCATATTCTGCGCTCTTCCCACCCTCAGTGTCTCCTCTAAGTGGTGTTCAAAATGGAGGAGTACCGATTCATCAGCTGATGGTGGCTGGTACGTGGTAGTCAGCAAGAGGTTTCCTTGCCCATGTTTAACCTGAAGCCATGAATCCAGAGTCGATGTTGATGTTGAGGACTCCCACGGAAACTCCCTCCCGACTGTATATCACTGTGCCGCCACCTCTGCTGGGCCTGTGAGACAGGACAAACCCAGGAATGGTAATTGTGCTGTCTGGGATATTGTCTGTAAGGTATGATTCTGTGAGTATGACTATGTCAGGCTGTTGCTTAACTTGTCTGTGAGACAGCTCTCCCAACTTTGGTCAAACCCCCAGATGTTAGTAAGGACTTTGCAGGGTGGTTAGGGCTGCGTTTGCTGTTGTCATTGCCGGCGCCTGGTTTGATGCCTGGTGCGTCCAGTTTTATTCCCTTTTTGTGTTTTTGCAGCTGAATACAACTGAGTGGCTTGCTAGGCCATTTCAGAGGGCATTCAAGAGTCAACCACATTGCTGTAGATCTGTAGTCACATGTTGATCAGACCGGACCAGGTAAGGAGGATTTACTTCCCTAAAGGACATTCATGAACCAGATGGGTCTTTACGACAATTGACAATGCTTTCACGGTCATCATTAGACTTCTAATTCCAGATATTTTATTGAATTTAAATTCAACCATCTGCCATCTGCCATGGTTGAATCTGGGTCCCCAGATCATTATCCTGGGTCTCTGGATTACTAGTCCAGCGACAATACCACTACACCACCACATCCCCGTACCACAGGGTGCAGTTTGTCGTGTATATTAATGATCTAGATGTGAATGTGTGGGGTATGATCAGCAAGTTTGCAGATGACACAGAAATTAGTGGTGTGGTAAATAACGAGGAGGAAAGCCTTCGATTGCAGGATGATATAGACGGGCTGGTCAGAAGTCAGAACAGTAGCAAATGGAATTTAACCCTGAGATGATGCATTTGGGAGAACTAACAATGAACGATAGAATGCTAGGAAGGAGAGAGGACTAGAGGGAACTTCAGAGTCCAAAGATCCCTGAAGGCAGCAGGACAGATAATAAGATAGTTAAGAAGGCAGACGGGGTATTTGCCTTTATTAATCCAGGCAGAGCATATAAGAGCAGGAAGGTTCTATTTTTTTTTATAAATTTAGAGTACCCAATTCATTTTTCCAATTAAGGGGCAATTTAGCGTGGCCAATCCACCTACCCTGCACATCTTTGGGCTGTGGGGACGAAACCCAAGCAAACACGGGGAGAATGTGCAAACTCCACACGGACAGTGACACAGGACCGGCATTGAATCTGGGACTCCGCAACATGAGGCAGCAGTGCTGATCACTGCACCACCATGCTGCCCACAATAACAGGAAGGTTATGATAGAGCTGTATAAAACATTTGTTAGGCCACAGCTAGAGTACTGTATGGTTGCCACACTATAGGAAAGATGTGATTGCACTAGAAAGGGTGCAGAGGATATTCAACAGGATGTTGCCTGGACTGGAGTGTTTCAGCTATGAAGAAAGGCTGGATATGCTGAGGTTGTTTTCCTTCGAGCAGAGAAGGCTGAGGGGGGTCCTCATCGCAATGTACAAATTATGAGGGATGAAGATAGAGTAGATAGGAAGAAACTTTTATAGTTTTCCACCGAAATAGGAATAGGTATCACAAGAAAATTCGAGGAATTATTTCACCAAATTGACACCAATTTGGGGTTATATTTAATAGTAAGACTCTGATAAATACAAGAAAACATGAATAAACTTGCATGATGTGTGTGTAAATGGCAAATTAATTTTAATGCAGTTAAGTGTGAGCTAGTGCTCTTCGGTAGAATGTTGCACATTCCCTGGAAAATAGAAGTGGATGACTGGAGAGAAGGGAGCAAGTGACAAATCATTAAACGTACCAAGACCATAAAATTGCAAATACATTATTTAGAATAATTTCTAGACAAATAGAATTCAAAAGCAGGAAGCTTTGCTAAACATATACATAATCTTGGTTAGGCCATATTTAAAGTTTTGTGTACAGTTCTGATCTCGATATTAAAAATAGAAGTGGAAACAATGGACAATATTCACAAGGATGATACCAGAACTGAGTGACTATATCAGGAAAGACTGAACAAAGTAAGGCTCTTTTCTCGAGAAAAGAGGAAGCTGAGGATGATCTCATGGAAAGGGTTAATTTATGAAGGGTTTGATCGGTAGATTTAGAGAAATACTGGCAGAGATCAGTTGGGCCAAATGACCTGTTCTTTAGTCTATAACATGGGTGAGGATCATGACTGTTATTTATTACTATTCAGAGGGCAGCATGTGACGCAGTGGATAGCACTGGGACTGCGGCGCTGAGGACCCGGGTTCGAAACCCGGCTCTGGGTCACTTTCCGTGTGGAGTTTGCACATTCTCCCCATGTCTGCGTGGGTTTCACCCCCACAACCCAAAGATGTGCTGGTTAGGTGGATGGGCCTCGCTAAATTGCCCCTTAATTTGAAAAAAAAGAATTGGCTACTCTAAATTATTATTTTTTTAAATTATTACTATTCATGATTGTAACATTTGTATCATTTGAAACACTTTGAAGAACTGTCACATGATCTGAGTTTGTTCAAACAACAACATTTGATCTCTTTAATAAATTAATATACTTTTAATTAATTCTGTTTGGGGGCATGATTATATTTAAAATGTGTATTCAATTTTTCTTGTTCTCCTGAGGAGGAACTGAAGAATTTTGGACTTTTCAATGTGAACATTTTTGGCTAAGACCAAGTGTGGTATCTGCTCTGCCTTTTGGCTCAGATCTGGTATGTCTCTCTTGTGGGGACCATGAATTGGATTCAATTTGAATTGGTTTTTGGAGCAGGCAAGGAGCTGGATTAGGGGTTCGTCCCTGACCCACACTCTGAGCCCTGGCTTTGTAACTCAGAAAAAGTAATACCTGTGTTTCAGACTAAATGAAAGTGTTTATGCTCAGATTACTTGGTAATATTAAGTAATGGGTTAAGAGACATTCCAATTAGTTGTCTCATTTATGTTAAGTATCCAATAATTGACACTGATATGTAAAGAGGCTTCAGGTGGCCTTTGTGTCAGGTGATGTGAAGATAGAGTTTTGAGCAGAGTCTGTTAAAGTGAAATAAAGGTGTTTGTGAAAAGAAAAAGAACCTTTGACTCTTTATACAACAGCAACTAAATGTCTAACAAATGGTAGCAGAGGATGGTTGCTGTGCAAATGTGAAGGGTTGAAAGATACAACTTTTCCAGACCAAACCAAGGAGTGAGTGAAGAGAAAAAAAAAAGATATATGGCTGAACCGAGGATAAAGATGGCTGGATATGACTAACCCCCCTTATTTTCTGAAAGGGGATTGTACAATCAATGAAGAAATGCAGTAGTTATGTGGACTAAGGGAATGAGAAAACAAGGTATGGTATTGACTCTTTCTCTACCTTATGACAGTAAAATCCGAAGCAAAGTGTTTTCTGAGCTGGAATTGGAAGAGTTAGACTCAGAAGGAGGTCTGGAGACTCTATTACGTTATATGGATAAGATTTATAAAAAGGATGACTTGTTAATTCATACGAAGCATGGTCGGATTTTGATAGGTTCCAGAAAATAGAAGAATTCTCCATTGAAGAATTAATGGAATTTGGCAGAAACACAAAAGGCTGCAGAAACACAACCTGGAATTTCCACAGTCTGTGTTGACCTTTAAATTACTTGACTGTGCTCGCGTGAGCAAGATGGATAAGCTCCTGGTTTTGACAGAAGTTCAGTTTGCGGATAAGGATACCTCATTCGATCAGATGACAGAAGCTTTAAAAAAGTTTCTAGGGAAACATTTGATTCCGATGGCTCTGATGACTCAAATAGGTCAGTCTTCAATAAAGCAGAATATGGAAGATACACTACTAACAGGATGATAAAATCGCACGGCTACAAACAGGTTCCAAGACTATAGAAGGAGATCGTGACCCGGAAGTTATGAAGACAGAAACCCAGACGAACCTACAAGAGAAAGATGAACCCCAGAAATGCCCGGGGTATGATAAATCAATGTTTTCGATGTGACTCTCAATACCATTATGCTTTCAACTGTCCAACACGTTATAATAGTGTTTGAAGTGACACATGACACGGAAGAATCAGAAGAGGAAATCGATAGTGACCAGAAAGAAGGCATTTTCCTATTAACAAGCAGTTTTACGCCGGTAATGAGGGTGTTGGTTGCAGAATCCTTCAATTGTGCAGTATTGGACAGTAGCTGCACATCTACTGTGTGTGGAATTGACTGGTTAAAATGTTATCTGGACTCCTTGAATGCTGAAAATCGTAACAAATTGTGAGGAATTTGAAAGTTCCACAAGTTTCAGGTTTGGGGATGATAATACTCTGAAGTCGCTGAAAAGAGTGGTGATCCCTTGCAATGTTGCTGGAGTGAATCATTTCATTGGCATGAATGTTGTATCAATTGAGATACCTTTGCTTCTGAGCAGACCGTTGATGAAGAAAGCACACATGAAACTGGATATGGAACAGGATAAGGCAACAGTTTTTGGAAAGACGGTGGACTTACAATTTACACAGTTGGGACACTATTGTATTCCATTACTGACAAATAATATTTCAAGTACAGTTGTTAAGGATGTGTTAATGGCAGTTGAAAATGGGACTTTAGCTGATAAAAAGCTTGTTGTATTCAAACTGCTGGGGCAATTTGCGCATCCGTCTCCTCGGAGACTGAAAAATGTATTAAAGGATGCAGGGGTAAGGGATGAAGACTATACTAAACTGATAGAAAGGTTAGTGATCGCTGTGAAGTTGGTAGGAAGTACAGCATGACAAATATATTGTACTGGAAATCGGACAGACTAAGTTAGGGGCATCTTTACGTCAGCAATTTTATTTGGAAAGCATCAGCCCAATAGCAATTAGTTGTGGCCGGGTTTCGCAAAAAGACGTAATGGTTTCAAAGGTGGAAAAAGAGCAACTGCGAAGTTCAATTGGGCAACTGAATTGGTTAGGTAGACAGACTAGACCGGACTTGAGTTTTGATGTCTTCGAGTTGAGTACAAAAATGAATGATCCCAAAGTGGAAGACATAATAAGAGCAAATAAAGTGTTGGTCAAACTAAAAATGCAGGAGTGTGTTTTGAGGTTCCTGGTTTTAGGTTTCCTTAGGCACTTGAAACTCATAGTTTATAGTGATGCATCCTATGCAAATTTATGTGATGAGGTTTCAAGCGCAGGAGGTTTTATACTTTTCCTGTTGGGGAACAATGGGAAACAAAGAAAATAAGGAGAGTGGTCAAAAGCACTTTGGCTGCTGAGACATTAAGCCTTGTAGTTGGGTGGATATAGCCTTTTATATATCTCGGATATTGACAGAAATTTTGGGATTAGGGGATTTGGGTAATATGCCTATTGAATCTCACATTGACAATAAGTCCCTGTGGGAAAATGTGCACTCTACAAAAAGTGTCAATGAAAAAAGGTTAATGATAGACATCGCAAGTTTGAAGCAGATGTTGGACAGAGGGGAAATAGCAAAAATTAAATGGGTCGACAGTAACTATCAATTGTCAGACTGTTTTACAAAAAGAGGGGCTAGTTCACAGTAACATTCAGATATTGTTAATGAAGGGCACCTGTTTCTGTGACTGATTTTTTTCTTCCAAAAAAATGAAAAAAAATGAGAAGGGAGGAAAATGAGAGGAAATTGCGCGTGTGTTTTTGAGTTTCTTGTAATTTTGTTTACACCTAATTATTATTTTTTTCTCCAAGGAAGGGGAGACTGTTAAGTAATGGGTTAAGAGACATTCCAATTAGTTGTCTCATTTATGTTAAGTATCCAATAATTTACACTGATTATGTAAAGGTGGCCTTTGTGTCAGGTGATGTGAAGATAGAGTTTTGTGCAGAGTCTGTTAAAGTGAAATAAAGGTGTTTATGAAAAAGAGAAGAACCTTTGACTCGTTATACAACAGCAGCTAAATAAATAGGGGCTGTTTAGCTCACTGGGCTAAAGCGCTGGCTTTGAAAGCAGACTAAGGCAAGCCAGCAGCACAGTTCAATTCCCGTAACAGCCTCCCCGAACAGGCGCCGGAACGTGGCGACTAGGGGTTTTTCACAGTAACTTCATTTGAAGCCTACTTGTGACAATAAGCAATTTTCATTTCATTTCATTTCATTTCTAACAGGTAAAAAGGATGAAACTTTAGCTTAATCAGAATCAGAATGTGTAATTTTCTTTGCTTATTCTCCAGGTTTTTTGGAGGGAGGAAATATGTGGCCGCAAGACTGAATGGAGCCCTGGTAAGCTCCGAGAAAGACTTGCAAATAGGACTTGAGAAACTCATAATCCTGACAATTGTAGAGCTAAGAAACAAAATCTGAGGAGCAGGTAAGATACTCTTAATGTTAGAACTGAAAGTAACCCAAATTACATATGCTCAGAGCAAACTTGAAGGAAAGCATAAATAGCCGATTCTGCAAGAATTGTCAGGATAACTATGCATGACACAGGAACCAGACATCTTCGGAAAGTAAAAGTTTATTCTCCAAAAGAACTGAGTCAATTCTTTGGTCTTGGGCTGAACTTGTTAGAAAGATTGGGTAAAAACTGGCATCTGTATATCACAAGTAAATAACTAATATCTCAATTGAATCATAGAAGTCATAGAATTCCTACAGTACAGAAGAAGGCCATTCAGCCCACCGAATCTGCAATAGCCCTCTGAAAGAGAGGCCCACCCCAGCCCACTCCCCCACCCTATCTCCATAACCCCACCTGACCTGCATACCTTTGGACCATGGGAGGAAACCGGAGCACCTGAAGGAATCACAAACAGACATGGGGAGAATGTGCAAACTCCATACAGTCACCCAAGGCCAGAACTGAACCCGGGTCTCTCGCACTGTGAGGCTGCAGTGCTAACCGCTGTGCAACCATGTTGTCCCGATCATGATCTTTCTTATTCTGAACAAGAGAGAGGAGAATTGCTATATTGTTGTTTCATCCTAATCCTTTCATTTGCATAGCTGCACTGAAAATTGTACAGGCACATCTTTTTGCAGCAGAAAAAGGTTAAAACGTCCAATGAAGCACAATATTGACCAGGTAAAACAGTAGCATTTGTTATTCTGTTGTAACTTTGGCAGACACCCCAAAAATGGCGATTGCATCTTTAATCCAGAGTTTTAATAACAATTTCCCCAAGGTACAGCAGGCAAGCAGGAGAACCCCACAGAAACTCACTCCTTGATATTTACAACTCACACATTCTTCAACAATGCATACAATCACCTTCTTACAGTGTTACCTTTCTTCTTTTTTTTTTAATAAACAATTTTATTGAGGTAATTTTTGGCTTTATAAACAGTTACAGACATCATCAGAAAGAAAGCAAAAAAGGCAAAAATGTGCAAACATCCACGTACTTTCAATACTTCCATCGTAACATATTGCACAAGCCCGCTCCCCTCCCACCGGTACTACCCGCCATATTTTCCCTCCTACTCTACTCTACCCCCTCTCCCCCCACCCCCTGCAGACGCTCACTCTCCCGCAAAGAAGTCAATAAATGGTTGCCACCTCCGGGTGAACCCCTGTACAGATCCCCTCAAGGTGAACTTAATTTTTTCCATCCCCAGGAAACTCGACATGTCCGCAAGCCACCACTCAGTCTTCGGGGGCTTTGAGTCCCTCCACGCCAATAATATTCGTCGCCGGGCTATCAGGGAAGCAAAGGCCAAAACATCGGCCTCTTTCTTCCCCTGGACGCCCGGGTCTTCCGAAACCCCAAAAATTGCCACCCCTGGACTCATCACCACCCTTGTTTTTAGCACCTGGGACATGACCCCCGCAAATCCCTCCCAGTATCCCCTCAGCTTAGGGCATACCCAAAACATGTGAACATGGTTCGCTGGTCTTCCCGCGCACCTAGCGCATTTGTCCTCTATCCCGAAAAATTTGCTCATCCGAGCCACCGTCATATGGGCCCGGTGAACGACCTTAAATTGGATCAGCCCGAGCCTAGCACATGTCGCGGTCGAATTTACCCTACTCAGGACCTCTGCCCAAAGCCCATCCTCCATTTCCCCGCCTAGCTCCTCCTCCCATTTAAGTTTCAGTTCCTCTGTCTGGGACCCTTCCTCCCTCATGAGCACCTTATATATACCCGAGACGCTGCCCTCCCCTTCTTCCCTCCTAGAGACTATTCTGTCGAGGATCCCCATTGGCGGGAGGTGTGGGAAAGATGGGACCTGTCTACGAAAGTCCCGCAATTGTAGGTATCTAAAATCATTTTATTATGTTGGTCAAAGAAGAAAGGTATACCCATACCAACCCAAATTTCTCCTCCAAGCTCCTCAAACTCGTGAAGCTCCCTTCCAGGAACATATCACCCACCCTTCCCGCCCCCGCCCGCCGCCACACTCGGAACCCCCCATCCATACTCCCGGGGGAAAACCGATGGTTGTCGCAGATTGGCGCCCAGACAGACGCCCCCATCTCCCCCACATGCCTCCTCCACTGGCCCCATATCCACAGGGTCGCCACCACTACCGGGCTGGTGGTGTACTTGGCCGGCGGCAGCGGTAGAGGAGCCGTGACCAGGGCTTCCAAGCTGGAGCCCCTGCACGAAGCCGCCTCCACCCGCTCCCAAATAGACCCCGTACCCACCATCCACTTCCTTATCATAGCGATGTTGGCTGCCCAGTAAGTTACCTTTCTTCTTTGACCAACATAATAAAATTTAGAATGCATGTATTCTATTTACTTAAGATTGCATATTATTTATGATGTAAATTATGTCCGCTATCCATTACACACAATATTCTGTTTTGATTACATTTTGGGCTGAATTCTCCACATTGCGATGTCAGCAGGGTACTGGTCCCATTCGGATGCTCTGATACCCCACTGGCATTAGGATTGAGGTTCACGCCCCGAGTCAGCGGGAGGATGCAAATGGGTCATTAAGGCACATTAACGGGCCGGGCACCATAATATCCAGGCCCGCATGATTCTCTGGTCCTCCCATCCCGGGCACCACTGTCGCTTTATTTGTAATGCTCACTGCCAAGTTAAATGCTTGTGGGCTGAGAATTTCAATGTGTTTTCTTCTGATTGCCTTCCGTAACTCTGGCATAAGATTGTAGAACCATCACAGAATTAACATGAAGGGATATTTTTCATAATTTCATTAGGGTTTTCACCTATCTTCTGAAAAGTTAACCATGAGCTATCAGACAAATTCGCGGAGAAAATTCCAGACAATGATGTTCTATTTAAACTGCTGACAATCTTCTATTTGCAATGCATCCAACTTGCTTACAATATACATAATAATTTACAATAGGCATGTTGCCAAAACTGGGAATTCACAACCATTCACTTGTTTGACGCCATCATTGTTCTGCACCGCTACCCTTACCACTGCAGGTATTTTGGCAGCAGTGAGCAACAGTGTCAAAGGATTTGATTTAGGAGGTCGATTTGCAGCACTATTTGAATAATAAGGTAAATATTAAAATGTTTAGCTTGAAATTAATAAATTATATTATTTATACCAGAACAGTTTGGTGGATCTGCAACTTAATAGTTGAACAATGAACAAATCAATAATTGTTCATGAGCTGCCAGCAGTAAATCACTTCTTCCAAATCCCCCTCCATGGCCACAGTGAATCAGGCTGAATTGACAATGCAACTTGAGTGTCACCTTGTTGCATAAAGTACTTCAATGTAAATTTAATTTCCAGGTGGGAAGCCAATAACCTTATCCACGTTGGAGCCTCCATGGAAAGCCTCAGTTGATGTTAAAGGAAGGGTCTTATTTCCTTTCCAGCAGCTATACATAGAACATAGAACAGTACAGCACAGAACAGGCCATTCGGCCCTCGATGTTGTGCCGAGCCATGATCACCCTACTCAAACCCACGTATCCACCCTATACCCGTAACCCAACAACCCCCCCTTAACCTTACTTTTTAGGACACTACGGGCAATTTAGCATGGCCAATCCACCTAACCCGCACATCTTTGGACTGTGGGAGGGAACCGGAGCACCCGGAGGAAACCCACGCACACACGGGGAGGACGTGCAGACTCCGCACAGACAGTGACCCAGCCGGGAATCGAACCTGGGACCCTGGAACTGTGAAGCATTTATGCTAACCACTATGCTACCGTGCTGCCCCTATCTGCCTTAATTCACAACAGAGATGGAAAGATAGCTGACCACATCTGGCAGGTCAAAATTGTGGGGCTTGAGAGCATCAAAGGGGAGAACTTTTGGGGGTGAGAAGCAGCTGCAATTCAGGCCTTCTGTGGGGCCCAGAAGAATACTCCAGCTCCTTCTGACCTCATGATGAAAATCTTTCGATTCATCGTTGGAGGGCCTCCTATTCTTTCCCATCATGTTTTATGAGATTGTGTGCCCTCCATGGACACCTGGTTCAGCACACCATTAAAATGTCATGGGGTACTATGGATAATGTAGGATTTTGATTGGCATATATTACTGAGGTTCCCACTCAAATACCGAACAAACGGACCCAGTTAAGATGCTGGTATGCAAGATTCAAGCAGGAGGGGAGTTATAGGGCTTCACACAGCATTATTGTCAGCTTGGTTGGGTTAAAATTCTTTATTTTGTCTCAAAATAGCAACATTCCTCCTGTTGAATTCAATGCAAACTAAAAGGGAAAAATATTGCAACATTGCTTACCGACTGTAATGGTGTTTTCATATCGTTTGGTAACATCGAAGGAGTTACGTATGTTTCCATCAGTGATGCGGAACACAATCTCTGGCTGGACACTGGGAAAAGCTGGAGATGCAGCTCGGAGGAATATGATCTCTGCAAAACAGAAAGATCAAGTCAATTACTTTCCTCTGTGACCCCTGCAAATATCAGGGTTAGTTTCAGGCGACATAGTCACATGTTCTTTGCCTGTACCATGTTGCCATGCCACCTGATTGACATAAAAAGAGTGAAATAAAGACAAGCATGGCTTTAAGAATGAGCAGTCACAATACCCGAATATCTGAAATTACACTGCATCACCAACAGGCTTCATTCCACTGGAAGCAAACTTGGACAAGAATTTTTGTACAATAAAATCTTCTCGGCTTGAAATCTTATTGGATCAAATGATGCCTTAATTAAACACTCTCGGCCAGATTGTCCATTCCTGAGACTAAATGTTACCATCAGGTCAGGATTAGAGCAGTTCTACGACAACAAAACTGGTGTCGCACCTGAATCGATTCAACGACTGTTAAAGGCTAGCACTGGCTTCACATAGAACACAATCAATTCCAATGGGAAATGGTGCTGGATTTGCTGGATCCATGATTGACACTCAGGAGGGTGACAAACTGCAGCAGCTTATATGCACTTTACTCCCCACACACCATCCCAGCTAACAAGATGGCAGTAAGATGTGCGACCCAGAGATTCACCGTCGCGGAACTGGAGGCCCTGCAGCACTGTCCACCCCCCCCCCCCTGCTCAGCCAGAGACTTCGACGGCACCCGGCCCGGCAGGTCCTCGAATAACAGGTACACACATGCATGCAGCACCTCCTTTGCACCTCCTCCTCGGGCTGGTGCGAGGCTGGCTCTCCACCCAGGCCAGCCCCTGTTCCTGTGGGGCATGCTCCGCTGCTGTATGGTCATCCTCCTCGAGCAATTCCAGCTCGTTCAGCCTCAGTGCATCTACCAGGGCTGCGGCGACCAGAAGGAAGGCCACCATTCCTGGCTCTATTCAAATGTCCGTTGTCTGCAGAGGTGAAAGGCCGACGTATTAGCATGGTTCGTAACCCCATGCCCAACCAGGTCCACCAGGCTACACAGTGGCCCTGGATGGCACTGCGGACCCTGACCCCGCTTGTCTTCAGCCACCCCCGAATCCCCGCAGCCTTGCCCCATCAGTGCCCAGCCATTCCTGCTGCCAGGCGTACCATCGGCTGGCACTGCCCTTGTCAAAAGTATGCTCTGCGGCCCTCGTCCAGAGCCCCCTGTAGGGGCTAATCTGGGCGTTGCCCTTGGGTGGGCTGCATGATGCACCGCCTGCGAGAAGCAGCTGGTTGGGGGGGGTGGCATAGCAGAGGGTGGGGTGCAGGGATAGGGGCTGGTGTGCGGGTGTGGTGGGGTTGGGAGAGTGGGAGCTAGTGTGTGGAGTGGGTGTTGTGGGCATCCATACAGCTGGTGTCACTTTGCAAAACCAGGAGCCAAGGTGGGTGGTCAGCAAGATGGCTGCCTTGCAGGCTATGGTAATGGTTGTCAGTGCCTGGACACTACCCCAGTCCCGTGGTGATCCTACAGCCCATCCCCCCCCCCCATCCCAGCCAGTGTCAGGACCGGCAGCCCATGGTCGTGTTTCTGCATATCCTACTTCCTTACTCTCCCTCATCAGCCACGGCGCCTGTTTCCCGATTTTTAAAAGCACAAGTGAAATTTGCCGTCGGGAATTGACCCTGGTGAAGGCGGAGCATCGTGGAGGCCCGGAGAATGCCGGGCCAGACCCACTGATGATATGCAAACGGCGTTTACTCTATGTGCAGAGTCAAACGCATTGACGCCGCCGTCGAGGCACCAGAGAATTGCGATTTGGCGTGAACCCGGCGCTCGCCACGGTTTCGGCATCAAAACCAACTCTCCGCCCAATCACCTTTCCCGATTTTGGCATCGTCCAACGGAAAATCCTACCCTCGCAGTATTACATTCTTATCTATTTTTAAAGATATCTATTTAGGTTTCCTCTTCTATCGAACATCCTTATCCTTGTCTCCGCTGTTTCTGCTCTTAAAGCTGGTGCAGGGTGAATTTCATTTGTTGGATTGACTGATTGATTGATTGATTTATGTCACATGTACCAAAGTACATGTGACATAAATCACATAAAGTGAAAAGTATTCTTCTGTGGCCAAGGGAACGTACACAGTAAGCAAAAAGAATAATCAACAAAGTACATCGACAAATAAGTAATTGGTTACAGTGCGGAACAAGGGCCAAACAAAGCAAATACATGAGCAAGAGCAGCATAAGGAATCATGAATAGTATCTTACAGGGAACAGGTCAGTTGAGGAGTCTAGTAGCTGTGAGGAAGAAGCTGTTCCTATGTCTGGATGTGCGGGTCTTCAGACTTCTGTATCTTCTGCCTGATGGAAGGGTCTGGAAGAGGACAAAGCCTGGGTATGGGGGGTCTCTAACAGTGCTGCTTGCCTTCCCGAGGCAGCGGGAGGTGTAGATAGAATCAATGGGAGGGTGACAAGCTTGTGTGATGCGTTGGGCTGAGTTCACCACACTCTGCAGTTTTTGTGATCTTGGGCCGAGCAGTTGCCATATCAAGCTATGATGCAGCTTTCTCCTTTTATCAAGCTTTTTCACAGGACTTGGCACTTTCCTTCAATACAGGACAGACCACACACCATTCTGAAATCCTTCCTTCCTCTCTCTTGCCTCCCACACACATACATTACTGCACCTGAAAATGTGCAAGATCAATGTTGTATGTTCACTGAAGACCCCGCACATCCAGACATAGAAACAGCTTCTTCCCCGCAACTCTAGACTCCTCAATGAGTCTCCCTCAGACTGATTTGTTCTCTTGCAGCATATGGAAAAGTTTACCTTCTTCCCCTCTCTTGATCTAGACTCAAAAAGGGCATGTTGCCGCAGTAGTTTCCAAATGGTTTTGCCAGGATGTTTGTATCAGAGAATATATCCTTGCTGGTAAAACATCACATGATGTTTAGTGACATTAGCAGAGTGTTTGTGATGGCTTTGCAGTTCTCCATTTTATATTGTATGAGCTACACCTCTTAATAAAACCTCTCATCGTGTTTGAAAGAATCCAGAGTGTGGGCATCTCTGTACCTTTTATCTTTGCAGCTGACAAATAATTAGAACAAAAGAGAAAACTGGCGATGAGGATTGAGGCAAGAATAATCGCTGAAGAAAAGATTTGTCAACTAAACAGTGGACACGGCACCGGGAGCAAAAGAAGATTCTTGGGACCAGACTCGTATACACGCACACGTCAGGCAAAGTACAGGCACCAGTGCTGAAGGTTTAAACAAAGAAAAAACTACAACCATGAGTAAAGAAGAATGACAGTCGGGGAAATCTGCTTGCTATTGAAGTGAGTAGGGTCTGGGCTGCAGGGACCACACATGTAGCGAAGTTAAATGGGCTACAGGGAACCAGGCTCCTGTAGTCTGCCCACTCTGCACAGGCCACTACTAGGGGAAAAGTCGAACCACATTTTCCACTGGAATTGGAAGGGCGGAAGTTGATTGAAGTACAGACCCTAGGGGCTGTGATCCGAAATGCTAGGAAAGACAGGTGCCATGGATGCATTAGATGAAGACAGTGAGATGTGGAAGTCATATGAGGAAAGATTCCAATTATATCTCATAGCAAATCAGACACTGGAGCACCTAGAGGTTGCAACATTTTTCAATTCGGAAGGTCATAAACTTTTATGCTGCAACAAAATTTAGTTCACCCAACTAAACCGGGAGATAAGTCCTACATCGAATTAATTAAAATTTTAGAGGGGCATTTTTCTCCCAGAGCATTATTGATTGCAGGAAGGTTTTGTTTGCACCACCGCAGTCAGGAAGAAAGTGAAAGTATTATATAATTTGTCGCAACTTGAAGAAGGTTACAAAATATTCTGAATTTGGTGCATCACTTAATACTCTTCATCATAGGCAAGTTGTGGATTCCACAATGAAACTGTTCAGAGGAAGTTGCTTACTGTAACTTGAAAAGCTGCTGTAGAAGTTGCCACATCTATGGAATGAGCAACAAATGAAGCTTCACAGATAGGGACTGGAGCAAAGATCCAAAGAATGGATAGCACAAGGAACAAGGCTGCAAGTGTGCAACCGTATTGGATTGGATTGGATTTATTTATTGTCACGTGTACCGAGGTACAGTGAAAAGTAATTTTCTGCGAGCAGCTCAACAGATCATTAAGTACATGAAAATTAAAAAAAATACAGAATAGGGCAACACAAGGCACACAATGTAACTCCATAGACACCGGCATCGGGTGAAGCATACAGGGGTGTAGTGTTAATCAGTTCAGTCCATAGAGGGTCGTTTAGGAGTCTGGTAACAGCGGGGAAGAAGCTGTTTTTGAGTCTGTTCGTGCGTGTTCCCAGACCTTTGTATCACTGATGTACACAGGTTGGACATTCAGCAGGGGAATGCTGGAGGAAATCAAATATATGCAAGAACTGTGGCAAAAAGGGCCATATCACCACGGCATGTTGGGCTCAGAAAATTTCTACAAGAATGTGCAAGAAAAAAACACACATCTGAACAAACTAGCTGTGTCTATAAATTAGTAGATGAAGTTCAAAGCCACTTAGATGATAATGTAACAGAGCTACTGCAGGAGCTGAAGTTAGGCGTCTTGTCAGTGCAGGGCGATCAACAAAGTTTTGCAGGGGAAAGTCGCCAAAGCATGAGAGGGAGAGATAGACCGGGAGGGGGTGGGACAGCTAAACCTAAGAGGAAAGAAAGGCGAATCACAGGGGGGGGGGGGGGGGGGGGGGGGGGGGGGGGGGGTGGGGGGGGAGAGGAGAACGAGGGAGGTGGACGAGGGAGGTGGGGGGGAGGCAGGGAAATGAGAGCCGGAAGGAAGGCACAGGATACAATAACGATCATGGCATCTCCAGGAGCAGAGAACGAGGAGAATAAAGACAAAAGACGGGAGGAACGGCAGAAGTGGAGGTGAGCGCGAGACGGCAGTGAGATCCGTCCAGGAGAAGCAAGCGACAACACCAACACCAAACCCATTTGAGTATTGTCCACTGTAATTGTTTCTCCGGCACCCAAATGTATATTCACCTCCCCAGTCTCCACCACCCACCCCCCCCCCCCCCCCCCCCCCACTCCCCCCCTCCTGTCACAGTCGCCCACTTATGTGTTGTAAATAATTTCCCAGGTGTACAGAGTTGCTGCTGTTAAGCTGGTGCACAATACCCTAC
Source organism: Scyliorhinus canicula (assembly GCF_902713615.1). Classification (NCBI taxonomy): domain Eukaryota; kingdom Metazoa; phylum Chordata; class Chondrichthyes; order Carcharhiniformes; family Scyliorhinidae; genus Scyliorhinus; species Scyliorhinus canicula. Next base: position 56,755,563 of record NC_052165.1, on the reverse strand, counting down.
CAGTTATTCTATTTTATTTTTTATTGTTTTTTTTATTATTTACTATTTTCTTTTCTTTGGTATGTTTGGGTGTGCCCTTCTCTTCTTTTTTTTGTATATATGTCTCTTATCCTGTGTACATAACGGTAAATATACGTTGTTCAAAAACCCAATAAAAACATTTATTAAAAAAAAAAGTTTTGGGGCATATTCAAAACTTGAATGTCATGAAATTAAAATGGGAGCGGATACAGGTGCAGCTCTATCATTAATATCTGAGACAATTTATCATCAAAAGCTGAAGCATCTTCCTTTAAAACTGTCAAATGTGATCCTAAGGACATACACTGAAAAGGTTGTCCCATTAAAAGGATGCATTATGGTGAAAATAGAAGCAGATGGACAGAAGACAAAGTTGCCTCTTTACCTTGTTAGTGGCAATTTATTTGGTATAGCATGGTTGGCAAAGAATGGGCTTAGCTGGGAAGCACTAAATCAACTAGTGGATTCAAAGAGAAACTTGCAACAATATCTGATGAAGTCTGAGAAGGTGTTCAAAGAGTATCTAGACTCCATGACTGGAGTTGAGGTGCATCTAAAAATCAAGCCAAAAAATACACCCAAGTGTCTCAAAGCTAGAACCTTACCATATGCCATCAGGCCAAAAGTTGAAGAACTAGAAAGAGTAACTTCCCAGGAAGTACTGAAAGGAATGGGGACATTTCCAAGGTCTCAAGTAGCCAGGTTCCAGAAAGTTGAATTCAATCCAAAAGGAATAAACATCCACTTTAGAGACGGTCTTATTGAATTGCATATATGCATAAAGACAATGCAGAGGGAGGGTTGTTATGTACCAGAGAATACATCCCTGCTGGTAAAACGTAACATGATGTGTAGTAACGTCAGCAGAGTGCTTGCACGGGCTTTGCAGTTCCACATCTTAGATTGTATGAGCAACGCCTCTTAATAAAATCTTTCATCGTGTTTGAAAGAATCCAGAATGTCAGCACCTCCATACCTTTTCTCTTTGCGGCTAAAAAGAAATATAACACAGGACCCAGCAAAACATTAGTTGGATCAGAGCGGGCGTGGCCATGCAGTACAGTTATACGATCACCATTGCCGTCCTTCTTTCATGCAGCATTACAGAAAGTATGACTGTGATAGGGAGAGTTCTGGAGAAACTTCCAGGATAGAGATTGAGCAGGCTTTTGCTTGCCATTGTGCTGTCATCGGTAGGTCTGTTAAACAGCTGTTATTGGGAGAAGTGTGGCCATAAACAATGTTGGTCAATGTGAGGTTTGTTACCCTGCATTGCTCACATTGGAGCTTGCAGGAGGACTTGGAGTTACTTTGGACAGCCGAATGTATTTTCCACTGAACATGTCACCTTGATGGATTCCTGATGGAAACAAAGGCAGCTTGGGGAAAAATTAATAGATAAATAAATTCATCCAACAATCAGGATTCTGAAAACATAAGTGCCAGCTGGAAACAAAGGACACAAACAAAGATCTTTAAAAGACCAAGTGTGGATTTCCTGTAAGTATAAGCACATCATAAATCTCTCACACCTACCAGTCTCCTAGATTTTCATCCTTCTATCTCACTGCAGCCTGAAATTGGGGTCGTCGTGAGTCTATAATTGAATCTTCAGGCTGACAGATTTCACCTTGAAATCTAGTCTTGAAACACACAGCTTCAAAACCCTGAATTTCTTCTTGTACTCCTCCATCTTTCTAATTTGCTCAATTTTTCTCTTCATCCAGAATTGTAAATATGTGAAAACAAGATTAAGCCCAGAATGACTTATCCTCTTGTTTTTCTCTCGTCCCCTTAAATGACTCCTTCTTCAGGCAGGTGAGAGATTTGAACTTTCTCTGGAGGGAAAGCAGCAGCAGAAATTTGTACAATATGGTACATTCTACCAGAATGACAGGGAGTGGGATAGCTTGATCTTGGTTTCGGACAATGCTCGGCACAACATCGAGGGCCGAAGGGCCTGTTCTGTGCTGTACTGTTCTATGTTAATATCACTCCCAGGGAACAACGTGCTCCTCAAGTGAACTTTGTCTATGTTAACCTTGTTAATGCAGTCCTAGAATGAGTAAATGGTAGGTGCATGAGAGAAGGTCAAAGCGAACCCCCTATTCATCTTTTCTCCCTTCCATTTTGGAACATACCTGTAGCTTGCTTGAGTTACTATTTTTCTCTGGTCAAGTTGAGATTTCCTTTGCATCTTAGATTGCAAACAGTGTGCTATAGTTTATTTCCAGTAAATAGACACGCAAAGACCTTGGCCTAGAAATTCATTTGCCTATGATTTTGGCGGAAGAATCATCTGCCTGCACTGATTCTATTAGAGGTTGGCAGCATGCTCCCACCTTACTGTTGTATGGGATTTTATTCAGCCACAAACAAGTCCAAACCGAGTTGGTCAAAAGAAAACTTGTTTTTTTGCAAAGCAATTATATTTAAAATATACATCAGATCCTGGCCGGATCCCCCCTGTGGTTTCCATGTCTGGCTGACTTAGTACTGAACTCAATCATTATTGTCCTTGGGCTCCCCACCCCCTTCGCGGGGTAACATGTATTCGGCGAGACTCACACGAAGACGGATTGCTCCAACCTTATAGGACTCGTGCGGGTTATAACATCCTTCCCCGGCTGAGGTCAGAAGACTTTTCTGATGACTGCGGAGTAAGAGGGCGCCAGATTCTCTTTGCCTCTTTCTGTGCTTCCTGCACTCATGGCACTGGATCTGGCCGTGTGTACCTGGACGACGAACGTCACTTCCATGTGGAACGTCGTGGTGGAGGCACTGTCTGAGGCTGCTGCACTGCTTGTTCCCTGTCAGATACTTCCAACGCTTGGGTTTCCATTTCAGAATCCGCGAGCGCAATTCTCCCAACGGGAGACTAAGTGCCGACGCCGGAGTGAAATCCGGAGTGCTTCACTACGGCATTGGAGGCCGCTCCTCGCCCCCTATTCTCCCACCCCAGGGGGCTAGGAGCGGCGCCGCGTCAATTTCGCGTGCCGGGTCTTGGCGCCGCGTCAAAGCGGCGCCGCATAAACGACGCGGCCGGCAGCGCTTAAATGACGTCACCCGCACATGCGCAGGTTGGCCGGCGCCAACCCGCACATGTGCGGTTGCCGTCCTCCCCGCGGGCGTCCCGCAAGACATGGCGGATTGATCTTGCGGGGCGGCGAAGGAAAAAGAGTGCGTCCTTTAGAGTGTCTTTAGAGTGGGCACCGATCGTGGGCCAGACCCCTCCTGAGCACCCCTCGGTGCTCGATCCTCCCTCCCCCCCCCCACAGGCCGAACAGGCGCGCTGTTCACGCCGGCAGCGACCAGGTGTGGTTGGCGCCGGCGTGAACTGGTCAGATTGGGCAGGCCGCTCGGCCCATTCGGGCCGGAGAATCGCCGCTCGACTGGTAGAAACGGTGAGCGTGTTGTTTACTGGGTTTGAGGGGGTGGGGGGGGGTTCGATATATGCGTTGCTACGGTCTTGGGGGTGTTATACTTATTATGTTGTTTTATTATTGCTTGTTACTGTTTGTTGTTATATTTTTTGTAAAAAATGTCAATAAAAATTATTTTTAAAAAAAGAAACGGCGAGCAGCGATTCTCCGAGCGGCCTGTTGTAAAACTCGGCACGCCGTTTTGAGGGGGTGGGAGAATCGCGTGCGGGTGCCAGGGCAGCGTGGCGGGAATCGCCCGGCACTCCCGCGATTCTCCCACCCAGCGTGGGGGTCGGAGAATCATGCCCCGCATCTACGATCTCTATCATTTCATCATCTTGACCTGCTTGGGGGTAATACTCTAGCTTCTGCTGGCATTGGATTTGGTTCAACAGTAGTTTTCCACTTCCGAGGAATTTTCCACAAGACTTGTCTTCTGGACGTTATGTGATTGAGATCTTTCTCATGACATGACCTTGTGCCTGGACCTGATAAGATACAGGACCTGTCTGGCAAACGATGGTCCCTGTGATCCATTGGGCGGCATCTACAAAGTTTTGAACATAGATTGCATCAACTGGTACAAACAGTCTGAGCGGTTTCATTTAACAGGGCAATGCCCTTGTTGCTCCTGGTTAGGGCATAATTTCCTGCCAGTATCAGGGAAGGCCAGACTAAGACCGATTCAAAGCTTTCGGCCCATTAGCAATTCGGCAGGTGCTAACCAGGTAGTGGCACGCAGAGTGGTGCAATGATCAAGAACCTGGCCAATCTCGTGTTCTGTGACCCTGAAGTCTGTTTTTTCAGCCCTTGTTTGAACATCTGTACCGTCCGCTCTGCTAACCCGCTGGAAGTCAAGTGATATGGGGTCGTGCAGATACCCTGTTATTCTTCAGGAACCCCCCAAATTCTTCACTTGTGAAAGGCGTTCCATTGTTCATAACTAATACTTCTGGGATTTCACGCGTACTGAAAGACAGGCGCAGTTTCTCAATGGTCGTCCTAGAGGTGGTCGATGACATTCTGTGGACTTCCAACAGTTTAGAATGGGCATCTGTCAGAAATAAGAAGATTGAGCCTTGAAAGGGGCTGGCTAAGTCAACATATAACCGCACCCACGTCCGGCCAGCCATTCCCGCGGGGTGAAGAGGCGCGGCTGACAGAAGCTTTTGTTGTTCCTGTCATATGCCGCATTGTGGGCTACCCTGATCTCTGCTCCTAAGCCCGGTGTAGCTACAGGCGAGCATTTTCATTTTGGACATCCCCAGGTGCCCGTTGAGCAGATCAAACAGAATCAGGTGTTGGTCTTTGCCTGGGATGATGATATGTGTGCCCCATAAAAGTCTTCTATGCTAAACTCTTATGGGCGGCATGGTAGCACAGTGGTTAGCGCAGTTGCTTCACAGCTCCAGAGTCCCAGGTTCAATTCCTGTCTTGGATCACTGTCTGTCCGGAGTCTGCACGTTCTCCCCGTGTCTTAGTGGGTTTCCTCCGGATGCTCCGGTTTCCTCCCCCCATAGTCCAAAAATGTGCAGGTTAGGTGGATATGCCATGCTAAATTGCCCCTTATTGTCCAAAAATTTTAGGTTGGGTTACTGGGTTGTGGGGATAGCGTAGATGTGTGGGCTTGGGTTGGGCGCTCGTTCCAAGGGCCGGTGCTGACTTGATGGGCCGAATGGTCTCCTGGACTGTAAATTTTATGAAACTCGGACATTACCGTCGAGAATGCCCGTAACTCATTTGGCAGACTTCTATGCTGACCCACACGCAGGACTATGTGTTGCACTTTCAAAAAGACCACGTCGGTCTGTGTCCACTCGTGAATTTGAGACGTGGTGACCGGCAACAAATCCATAAAGTTGAGTGAGGCCACTACCTCGTGAGTCCTGGGAGGAGAAGGAAGGTGCGGAGGCAAAGGCAGTCAGCATAATGTATTCGCATTAGTGATCGGGGTACCTGGATGATGTTCAAATGAGTTCTCATCGGTGGCCAGCAGGAGGGCCCAATGCTGTATCCTGGTGGAGGCAATGGACAGAATCTCCTATTCTTCATGAAAAAGACCGAGCAGCGGTTTGTGGTCCTCTTTCTCAATTTGCGCATAATTGCGCTCGGCCACGACCAATATTGGGGGATGAAAGCGATTGGCCTCTCTCAGCCATCTTCCATGCAGTGTGATAAAACGATGCCAATGCCGTACGGTGACATGTCACACCTGACTATTAATTGTTTGGTGCGTTAACAAGCCCGAGGAAGACAATTGTTTTTTCACTTGTGTGAATGCTTCTCCTGTTGTTCATTCCACGCCTATTCCTGGTTCTTTTTCAGAAGGTGGTGTAGGGAGGCTAACATGGTCGCAAGGCTGGGGATAAACTTGCCGTAATAGTTCCCAATCCTAAAAAAGACCGCAACTCCATGGTGTTTTCAGGCGTAGGAGCTTGCTAAATTTCCCGTACGTTTTCCACGACCGTAGCAACCCCTCGCAGTCCACTTGGAAACCTAGGGACTTAACCTCTCTCGCGTAGAATACGTATTTTCCTCTCCTCAGGGGAACACCCATCTCTGAGAAACGATGGGGAACTTCATCCAAATTACTTAAATGTTCCCGCTCAGTTTTCCCTGTGACCAAAACGTCATCCAGATACACTGCCACTCGTGGCAAAACTCTCAATATGTTTTCCATTACCCTGGAATATAGCACAAGCTGATGACAATCCAAAGGATAGTGTGGTGTACTCATATAGGCCTCCATGGGTATTTATGGTATTTAAGGAAGGCAGGGTCCAATTCTAACTGCACGTACGCATGGCTCATATCGAGCTTCGTAAATGAGTGTCCACTGGCCAATTTTGGGTAAAGATCCTCGAGTGGGTTAATGATACAACTGGGAGGCCCTGTTGACCGTCAACTTATAGCCCCACACAGTCTGACCGCCTTTTCCGGTTTGAGTACCGGGACCACTGGTGCTGCCCAATCAGCAAATAATAATAATCTTTATTAGTATCACAAGTCGGCTTATATTAACACTGCAATGAAGTTACTGTGAAAACCCCCGAGTCAACACACTCCGGCGCCTGTTCAGGTCCACTGAGGGGGAATTTAGAATGCCCAATTCACCTAACAAGCACATCTTTCGGGACTTGTGGGAGGAAACCGGAGCAAACCCACGCAGACACGGGGAGAAGATGCAGACTCCCCACACTCCACTGACCCAAGCTGGGAATTTGGCGCTGTGAAGCAACAGTGCTAACCACTGTGCTACTGTGCAGTATAATGGTCTAATGATTCCAAGGCCTCAACTTTTGCTAACAAAGCGTAAGGAATTGGGCAAATTGGCAAGCCCTGATGTACCTTGGCTGTGCGTCTGAGTTGGCCTGAACTCTTGCCATGGCCTCTTTAATCTCCTGAGTCATGGTTGGAAAACCTCAGGGTATTTTTCTATCTCTTCATATAGGCCCCCAGATCCCTTTTGTAAAATTTGCTGCCAGTCCAGGTGTAGGAGTTTTTTTTTTAAATTTGCTTTTATTAAGGTTTTTCTCAAACAGATTTAACAAAACAAGGTGGCTATTTTCATTATACACAAAGAGAGTATACAGTACCCCCCCCCCCCCCCCCCCCCGCTTGCCACCCGCCGAGCGAATCCCAGCAAGGACCCTCTCAAGGCAAACTTTATTCTCTCAAGACTAAGAAACCCAGCCATGTCACTAACCCAGAACTCCACACTCGGGAGGTTCATGTCTCTCCACATTAACAAGTTCCGTCTCCGGGCTACCAGGGAGGCAAAGGCCTGGACATCGGCCTCCTTCGCTTCCTGCACTCCTGGATCTTCCAACACCCCAAATATCGCTATCTCCAGACTCGGCTTTACCTGAGTGTTCAAGACCTTGGACATAGCCTTTGCAAAGCCCTGTCAGAATTCTTTAAGCGCCGGGCATGCCCAGAACATATGGACATGGTTTGCTGGGCTTCCTGAACATCTCGCACAGCTGTCCTCCACCCCAAAGTACTTGCTCATTCTCGTTGTCGTCATTTGTGCCCGATGTACCACCTCAAACTGAATTAAGCTGAGCCTGGCACATGAGGAGGAGAAATGTACCCTGCCTAGGGCATCAGACCACAGGCCCTCATCCAGCTCCTCACCCAGCTCCTCCTCCCATTTGCCCTTCAGTTCCTCCACTGGGGCCTCCTCCGCCTCCTGCAGTTCTTGGTAAATGTCTGACACCTTCCCCTCCTCTACCCAGATGCCAGAGACCACCCTATCCTGTATCCTGTGAGGGGGTAGCAATGGAAATGTCCCCACCTGTTTTTTGAGAAAGGCGCGGTCCGCAGGTCCTGGAGGTATCTGAAGGCGTTTCCAGGGGGCAGACTGAATTTCTCCTCCAGCGCCTTCAAGCTAGAGAAAGTCCCATCTATGAACAGGTCCCCCATCCTTTTGATGTCTGCCCTGTGCCAACTTTGAAACCCCCCGTCTATCTTGCCTGGGACAAATCTATGATTATTCCGTATCGGGGTCCAAACTGAAGACCCCTCCTCCTTTCTGTGCCTTCTCCACTGACCCCAGACCCTCAGTGCCGCCGTCACCACCGGGCTTGTGGTGTATCGTGCCGGTGGGAACGGCAGCGGTGCCGTTACTACTGCCCCTAGGCTGGTGCCTTTGCATGACGCCACCTCCAGCTGCCCCCACGCCGACCCGTCCTGCATTACCCATTTCCTAATCATGGCTACATTATCCGCCTAGTAGTAGCTACAGACATTCGGTAGCGCCAACCCCCCCCCCCCCCCGCACCCCCCCCCCTCCCCCCCCGCCCCCCCCCCCCCCCCCCCCCCCCGCCCCCCCCCCCCCCCCCCCCCCCCCCCCCCCGACTGTGCTCCAGAAACAGTCTTTTAACTCGCGGGGTCTTGTTTGCCCACATAAATCCCGTGATAATCCAGTTCACCTGCTTGAAGAAGGATTTGGGGATGAAGATAGGAAGGCACTGGAAAACAAACAGGAATCTGGGGAGGACCGTCATTTTCACGGTCTGCACCCTTCCCTCCAGGGAAAGCGGGAGCATGTCCCACCTTTTAAAGTCTCCCTCCATCTGCTCTACAAGCCGAGATAGATTGAGCCTGTGTAGGGCATCCCAATTCCTAGCCACCTGTATGCCCAGGTACCGAAAGCTTCTCTCCACCATCTTGAGCGGGAGTTCTCCCAGCCTCTTCTCCTGACCCCTAGCGTGAATCACGAAAAGTTCACTTTTCCCCATGTTCAACTTGTACCCCGAGAAACTCCCGAAGACCCTTAAGATCTGCATGACCTCCCTCATCCCCTCTAGCGGGTCCGAAATATACAGGAGCAGGTCGTCTGCATAGAGCAAAACACCCCCCCCCCTCCCCCCCACCGAACCAGCCCCTTCAAGTTCCTAGAAGTCCTCAGTGCTATGGCCAACGGCTCAATTGCCAGGGCAAATAGTAGCGGGGATAGGGGGCACCCCTGCCTTGTTCCTTGGTGTAGCCTAAAATACTCCGACCTCAGCCGGTTCGTGGATACACTTGCTACAGGGGCCTGATACAGTAGTTTGACCCACCCTATGAATCCCTCACCAAATCCAAACCTACTTAACACTTCCCACAGGTACTCCCATTCCACCCGGTCAAAGGCTTTCTCTGCATCCATTGCAGCCACTACTTCTGCGTCCCCTCCTTCTGAGGGCATCATGATAATGTGTAGGAGCTTCCTCACATTTGTGTTCAGTTGCCTGCCCTTGACGAAGCCTGTCTGATCCTCATCAATCACTCCTGGGACACAGTCCTCTATTCTAGTAGCCAAAATCTTGGCCAGCCGTTTGGCATCTACGTTTAGGAGCGACATCGGTCTGTAGGACCCACATTGTAGCGGATCCTTCCCCCCCCCCCTTGAGGATGAGCGAGATCGAGGCCTATGCCATCGTCGGGGGGAGGGCTCCTCTCTCCGTAGCCTCGTTAAAGGCTCTTAGCAGGAGCTCCGAGAATTTCTTGGAGAATTCTACAGGGTAGCCATCCGATCCCAGGGCCTTGCCCGACTGCATGCTATCCAGGCCCTTAACTATCTCCTCCAATTCAATCGAGGCCCCCAGTCTCTCTACCAGATCCTCGTCTACCCTTCGAAACTTCAGTTGGTCCATAAAGGGGTGTAGGAGTTTTAGCCTGTCGTGGCCTACCAGGCTGAGGCCATAACTCCTAAACCATGGTCAACGGAAGTCCCACCAACTGTTGCCCGTAAACCACCGGGGTCATTGTGGTTCCACCAATGGCTAACGGTTCACTGGTGTACGTTGCTAATCGTGCCTTGGTGTCCCGCAGATCCAGCTGCTGTACCCTCATTTTTATCCTGTCGGAGGTCTGCCTCCCAGTAACTGAAACCACAGCCCCCCCGTGTTGAGTTCCATGTCCAATGAATGCCCATTAACTTCTGCGGTTATCTTGAAGGGGCTGGTTTAGCACAGTGGGCTAAACAGCTCGCTTGCAATGCAGAACAAGGCTAGCAGCACGGGTTCAATTCCCGTACCGGCCTCCCCGAACAGGCGTCGGAATGTGGCAACTAGAGGCTTTTCACAGTAACTTAATTGAAGCCTAATTGTGACAATAAGTGATTTATTATTATTATTATTATTATTATTAAGGGTGCCACTTGGGGTGCTTCAATACAATTCGGCTGCATGCACTCCTCTGGCTGGTCCAGGTAGAAAGTGCAAGTCCTCGGTTGGCATCTGGTGGGGCGCCAGGGTTGCTGGCTGGCTCGTGCCTTGTTCTTACATTGGCTCCTGGGTCCACATGCCCCATAATCCCCAGGCTTTCCCTCTACAAACTCTGGGGAGGTATCCCACCAGGATGGTTTGTTCCTTGACCAATGGACTTGCTCCTATGGTACTCGGTCCAGGAGGAGGTTTCCATCTGAGGGGGGGTGGTGGTCACTCGCTGGGGGGGGGGGCACATCCTAGGGTGCTTACCTCCATCCCCTGGATCTCTTGCACTCCTCTCTCAGTACTTTCACAGGAAAGCAAAACTTGGACGGCCTGCTGAAGGTCTAGAGACGGTTCTGTTTTGTTATGCTCTTGACGTAGCATAAGCTGCTTCCTTGATGTGCACTCTGACAAAGGAAGGTTCAGACTTGGAGATAGCTTTAACACATTTATTAAAACTGTTAACAATTCTCCTACTTGGATTCGACTCTCCTGTTAATCCTGCTGCAGCTACTCAGACTGACGAACCAGTCTGCTACAATCCAGGTGGTGGGTGTGATGTGTTGAATCAATCCTGTGTATACACTGAGTGTCTCCACTGGAAAGAGGAAGATCATGTGTGCTGTGTCCTTTTTTATGGGTTGGTGTAATGCCCTCCTGTGGTAGTGTCACCTCTGTGTGTATCGTGAATGCCCATTGGTCATGTCCTATCTTACTGACCCATTGGTTGAATGTCTGTGTGTCATGTCTCTGGTGCTCCCTCTAGTGTCTATCTAGTCTACGTGTATTTACATTAACCCCTTGTGTATCTACAGTGATGCGAATCACCACAGGTTCGGCTAGCAACTTACTTTGTGTAGCCATGTTATTTGCACTGCAGACCAAATGATTGCACAGCATTTCTGAAAGGAAAGTTCCACATTCACAATATTCGGCTTGTTTACGTAGCTTCATCAAAGACTCGGGTATGGACTCTCCAGGGATCTTCACTGCCGTATTAAAATGGTACCTCTGTACTATAACAGATGGTTTAGGGTTGAAGTGTTCTGCTACTAGGGCCACCAATTGTTCGAGAGTCATAGAGTCTGAAGCTGCAGGGTATGTAAGCTTTTCTGTCACTCCATAAGTATGAGCTCCACAGGCAGTCAGCAACATTACAGTCTGTCAAACATCTGTGATCATATTCACCCGGAAAAAGTAAAACATGCATTCTGAGTACTGTGTCCAATCCTCTAAGCTTGCCTTGAACACATTCAATCTTCCAAACAAAGGCATATTTGTAAAAATAAATTCTCGAACCTTAGTCAACCGGTTTAAGGAAGGTGCCAGTGTAGCAGCATCGACAGTATTCCAGTCTTACCTTTGTCGTCAGTTTAATAGGCCACAAATATGTCCGAACCGAGATGGTCAAAAGAAAACTTGGTTTATTGCAAAGCAATTATATTTGCGATATACATCAGATCCCAGTTAGGTTCATCCCATCGGTTCCATGCCTAGCCGACTTTATGCTGAACTCAACCATTATTGGCCTCGGGCTCCCCGTCACCTTAGCGGGAGAGCACTGATTGCACTTTGGTCGCGTGTGGGTTATAACAGGGACTGAGCAAGTTCCTTGCTACTCTCTTCTTATTTTCATTGCTGACTGCCTCTGCACTTAGCAGTGGGGCAGCATGTGGTGTGACCAACATCCTGACCTTAAAGGCAGACTGTCCCCATTAAAGGGAAACTGCACTAAATTAAGATTTCAGAAATTTAAAAGAAAATAGTACACCACGACAGAGAGAACATGCCAGGGTGATTGCCAGACTCCAGGCATGGGTGAGGATAACAGAGGCCTGAGATGCACTAAAAATGATATAAAATCCCTAAAGTGCAGAAGGAGGCCATTTGGCCCATCGAGTCTGCACCAATCCCACCCTATCCCTGCAACCCCATAACCTAATCTTCACATCCCTAGACACGAAGGGGCAATTTAGCATGGCCAATCCACCTACCCCGTACATCTTAATAATAATCTTTATTGTCACAAGTAGGCTTACATTAGCACTGCAATGTAGTTACTGTGAAAGGCCCCTAGTTGCCACATTCCGTCGCCTGTTCGGGTTCACAGAAGGAGAATTCAGAATGTCCAAATTACCTAATAGCACGTCTTTCGGGACCTGCAGGAGGAAACCGGAGCACCCGGAGGAAACCCACGCTGACACGGGGAGAACGTGCAGACTCTGCACAGTGACCCAAGACTGGAATTGGGTCTCTGGTGCTGTGAGGCATCAGTGCTAACCACTGTGCTACCATGCTGTCCCCTGTGCTGCAGTGCTACAATTGATAATGGTAAAGTACACAATGACACCTTCATGCAAAGGTGTTTATTTATACTCCAAATCCCAGTGCAAAAAATTTACAATACACCACAAAACATGTTTTGACAGACCAAAATAACAGACAATTAATCAAACACAAAACATGTACTTGGCCAGTATGACTTCACAGGTATGAACTACTGTCTCTGCATCAACTGTAAAACTGTCTCTTTTGCCACCAATCAGAACATCTTCTTTTACACAGAATAAATGCTTCAAAACCATATTCCATTCTAATTACATGCAAATTAACAATCCAGGTTTTAGATGCACAAAACACAGAATAAACGTAAATACAAATATAATGAGTTATAACACACTTTCAGAAATACCCCCGATAATGGAATATCCCAACCACAGAAATCAGCAAATGTGCAACTTTTCGACAGGCAAGGCGGAAAACACAAACAAACAGAGCAGGACTTGCCAGCAGTGAGGTGCAGTGTGTGTATGTATATGAGTGTATGTGGGTTTTCAAAAGGGCGCCAGGAGGCCGGTGACAGGGTTTTCCATCCAGGTGATGCATGTGGTTCTGGATGCATTAGTGGTGCTGTAAGCATCAGGAGAGGTGTCACGTCTCCACATAGGGGCCAGGAGGCCCTCAAAGACCACCCTCAGAAGAGAGTGGGAGCAGATGGTCAGCAAGGTCAACTCTCAAGAGGTTGGACCCAAGGACCTGGCAGCAGTACCACAAAAGGCCTAATAACCTCACAGGGGTGGTCTAGATCAGTGAATGCATCTTCACACCTCTCACATTGCTCAGTGCACCACACAACCTTTGTTCACTGATCAGCAGTCCCTGGCATTCAGGGCTCATACCCAACATCCAGTGACTCTGGCTTAGCAGTACGTGGCTATCCTTACATCCATTTCTCACTGGTTCCACATGAATCCAGCTATTCAGTTATGGAATGTAGATCACTCAACCACAACCAATGACGTTCTGTCCTCTCTCTTGCAAGACAAGTTGGCACACAAGATAGCAAAGTAAAACTGGAAGAGAACATGGATGCCTGTATCTCCTGAGCTTCACATTGGAGATGGTTCTCAGCATACCTAGGCCAGCTGCAATGGGCCCATGTATCCAGCCTCACTGGCAACACCGAAGATGACAGTATGTCCCTGAGTTATGCAGCAATCACCTCTCAGCGCACCTTATCCTGCTATCTGACATGTTGATCAAGCTACTGATTGTGTCAGCAGGTGCCTTTCTCTTTTCACAAAACCCTAACTTATCTCACATTAGCCTTCCTCTTCCTCTTTTCTGCTTTCAGAGACCCAGGAACTGCTGTATGCCTAGCCACAGCAGCTCAAGAAGGAAAAGAGAGAGCAACGGTGCAGCACTGATGAAGTAGCCCCATCACTTGGTCTGAAACTTGCAGAACAAGCTGAGATATTAGCATCGCTCACATACCTTGGAGGTAAGAATAGAGTTTGGATCAGCCCGTGATGAGTCACAAATGAACTGCAGAAGGGAGAGGATAGTTTGTTTGCTAGCTCAGTTGAGGGGGTGATTGCAGGTAAGTTCTCTTACAGGGGACTCAAATGAAGCCCTCTGTGTGGCTGCATTGAGGAAAGCATTGGCATGCAAACTGAGATGCTTAGTGCATTGCTGCCTTGTCAGAAAGCTTCTCGTTTTTGCCTACTTTGTTCCTAAGCAGCCAGGGGGCATTGTGCAGACCTTTTATTCTCCACAGCCTCTAATCTGTCTCCCTGAGATGTTGCACACCTGATGTACCTTTTTCAGCCTTTGTGTGCACAGATCATCTAACCCTTTGTCCTTCCTGGGGATGCAGCAACAATGCCTGCCAAATACATGAACTCACAATATCACCTCCAAAACTACTTCAGAATACTTCCAAAAACACTTTTCAATAACAGAAGTTATTGACTGCAGTTTAGATATCTGACCCTTTAAGGAACAGAACCCGTCTTGCAGCTCAAACTCTTGTTTGCAGAGTAATGTACAAATACATTTCCTAGATCTGCATACTTCAAATTTAGTATCCTGGCTATACATTAGTTGAGTGGGCTGCATGACATTGGGGTAGTGTCAATTCACAACCTTCCAGCGCTCACAAGGGGTGTACTTTATCCCCATGCGAGCCACATAGGAAGCAGTCAGTGGAACATCTCACCTTTGAAGTTTCACCAGGCCTCCATAATTCCACGCAACAAATTGAATGTTCCTTATGCCTTACTGACAGTACTTGTCCGAACTTTATTCCCAGTAAATGCTCTCACCTATTGGTCCAATGAATTCCCTGTAGGTTGGCAGAGAAATTACAGTGTAGGACACTGTATTAACAGGGTCTAGTATGCAGTTTGTATCAGCTGGGCGGCAGGACTTTATGCATCGAACAGTCGCTGTACTATCTACTCTCAACCTGTAAAGAAAGAGATACAGTTAATGGAGAACGGCAACAGCTAGCCAGAATTCACATGATAAGAATTTCATTGAAACTGATCGTTCATTTATTTCTGCAGAAGCTGGTTCACTGTCAGTGATAGGCTGTAGCTGCTACTCAGAGCTCTTCAGGAAATATAAGAAAAATTCAGAAATACTGAGGCAGATCTTAAGTGAAACCCTTATAGCATCAATTTAATGTTTTCTGTTTGAGACTTTAATCATTCGTGCTGTCTCTTAATGAGATCAAACATTACAATGGAAATAAAAATCAAGAGAAATGTAAAACCAGCTGCTGACTCACAATTATCCATTATACATGACTACACAAAGTCAAGAGCTCCTCTATAATTATTTAAAATTCAGGCAGCCAGGTTGGATGGAGACTGTGCAGTGTCATTGGTCTGGGTGAAGGAGCTGTGCTTCGAAAGCTAGTGATTCGAAACAAACCCGTTGGACTTTGACCTGGTGTTGTCAGACTTCTTGTGAGGGGAGTTGCTCTTTGCAATTAAGGCATATTGGGAATGAATAAATCTTAATCTATTTCTGGCTATTATGCCTCATTTGAAAATACTCAATTCTGATGATAATTACTCAAAAATAGAAAAACATTCCATTCCAGCAACCAAAATTACTGAAAAATATTATTAAAAAAAATCATTAAAAAATATTTGAATCCTGTCGCATTGGCTGGATAACAGTTTCCAGATTCCCAGGAAATAAAAGGGGCAAGATTCTCCGACCCCCCACGGGTGGGAGAATCGCCGGGGGTCAGCGTGAATCCCGCCCCCGCCGTCCTCCCAATTCTCCTGCCACCCAAAAACTGGCCCGGCGTGAGTCGCACCGCCCGCCTAGGAGAATGGCGGGGTCCAGCACGACTCAATGGGCGCCGGGGGTGCACGAATTCTCCAGCCCACGATAGGCCAAAATCCCGCCCGTCTGTAGCTGGTCCTGCCGGCCTAAATTAGAGTAGGTCCCTTACCGGCAGGACCTGGCGGTATGGGCGGGCTCCGGGGTTCCTGGGGGGGTCGCAGGGATCTGGCCCCGGGAAGTGCCCCCACGGCGGCCTGGCCCGCGATCGGGGCCCACTGATCCGCGGGCGGCCTGTGCCATGGGGGCACTCTATTGTTCCACACCGGAGGCTGTGGTCCTCTGCCGTTCCCGGTGCGGAACCGATTCTCTCTGCGCATGTGCGGGGCTGATGCCAGCACGCGCTGGCACTCCCGTGCATGCGCTGACTCGCGCCGACCGGCGGGGGCCCTTCGGCGCCGGTTGGCGTGGCGCCAAGCCCCTATTCCGCTGGCCGGCGGGGCGTCAACCACTCCGGGGCGGGCCTAGCCCCTGAAGGTGCGGAGGATTCCGCAACTTCGGGGCGGCCCGACGCCGGAGTGGTTCATGCCACTCCGTCCCGCCGGGACCCCCCGCCCCGCTGGGTATGGGAGAATCCTGCCCAATCTCTACATGAGCATTGAATTCCTCGATTGACAGGGACAACAAAAATTGTTAGAAATGAAAAGCACCACATTGGTTCAATAAGGGTTCCTGATCAGAAGTTAGAGCTATAAAGGTTATTATTGGCAGTATAGATGCCCACATCTAACCTATTCTGCTTCTGACCTGAAAGTGTTCAATCCCATACATAACAGAAAGGCACATGAAGGGGGAAACAAGCATGAAAGGGGAAGATGCCAGAGCCAGTCAGTGGAGACTCCATTATTCCACTAAGAGGCTAGTTTAGCTCAGTGGGCTAGACAACTAGTTTGTAATGCAGAACCAGGCCAGCAGCACGGGTTCAATTCCTGTACCAGCTTACCCGAACAGGCGCCGGAATGTGGCGACTAGGGCCTTTTCACAGTAACTTCATACTTATGACAATAAGATATTACTATTATTATTAACTTTTACACAGTGCAAGAAGAGTTTCAATGACTTCACAAGATTAGCTGAGGTAAGTGAAGACACTATTCCCGATACCCATACTATAAAGATAGAGGCAGGGCTCTTTTCCAATTACCTGCAATCCTGCACCTCATTAGCAGTTTGAATGAAAACTTGTGCTTTCAGCTAATAATGGGACTATTAATGTTGACACTATAACACTGTGTAAACTCACATTGCCTGCCATAATGGTGTTGTTCAAGCCTTGAAGTAGTGACGTTAAAGAAATACAACAGAATTAGAATCAGGCATTTGATAAGATGCCACATCAAACGTTGGTACTCAAAATAAGCACTCACTGTGTAGGGGATAACATTAGCATGGGTAAAGGATTGGTTAGTGTTATAACCCGACCCACGGCCATGGGGTCTGCACCATCAGGTTCCCCGTGGCCGGACCTGAGTGTGATCTTCCCAGGTGAGGGGACGCAGCTACACCCTTAACTAGGGGACTTTGGGACATAAATACCCTGGTCCTGGTGTGGGCAGAGCGCGGGAGTAGAAGTATATTGAGTAGGTGATTAAATATTGTCGGTGGAAATCTCCATTTCTGAAACTAAGTGATGATGCCGCCGCAGGATTCGTGGAGTTCCATGACAGCAACATTGGTGCCGCACCTGGACCGATTCAGCTACTGTTAAGGGGCTAGCACCGGTGCCACATGGAACACAATAAGAAATGGTGCGGGATTCGCCGTCTCGTGATTGACACTCAGGAGGCTGACAAGCTGCAGCCCCATATACACACTGCACTCCGCACACACACCATTCCAGAAAACAAGATGGCAGCGAGGAGAGCGGCACCCCGTTTCACCGCGGAGCTGGAGACCCTCCTGAACATGGTGGAGGAAAGGCGGTTGACCCTGTACCCTGGCCCGGAAGGAGACTGCCACCTGTCACCATTGGCCATGGCTGGGCACAGGTGGCAGAGGCAGGTGAGCGCCGTCAGAAACACTGTCCAGACGGGTCAATGGTGCCAAACAAAAACTGCAGGGCCTCCTCTTGGCAGCTAGGGTGAGGGGCCAACAGTGTGCCTCTGGCACTAACCCCTGTCCCACACATCCATAACCTTACCCTACCTGCACAGAAACCGGAGGGCGGCCGAACCCCACAAGCCGGCACCCATACTGCCCGCCATGGCCGGGTGCCCTGGCACTGAGGCCAACAACTACCCACCCCCTTGGCTCCATGCGTTGTCGGAATGTCTAACAGTGTTATTTTCTATCCCCCCCCAGCCAAGGAAGGCCGTTCATAACCACCGGGAGCAGGAGGAAATTGGAGGGGGACCACCAGACCTGTGGCCCCTGGCCACACCACTCTCACCCCCACACTACTCTCACCACCCCCATACGCCCCTCAACCCCCCCCCCCCCCCACCCCGCCCCTACACGACTCTCACTCTCACTCCTCACCCCCAATCCCCCCGGTCTGCGGTATAATCTTGTGTCTTGCAGGACCTGCTGGTGATGGGGCGGATCGATATGGCATATCCTGCCCCCAGGCAGTGTCACAGCTGGAGACCGCCCCCTACCATGAGCTGAGCACTGACGACAAGAGCAGGAGGAGGCGCAGGACACCCCGGAGCTCGAGTTGGAGGATGACATGGATTTCCCGTCACAGCTGTCTCCAAAACTCTTCACCATCCCAGAGACACTCACCTCGGTTGGGCACTTTAGTGAAGAGTCCCCTGGGACATTATCTGGTATGGACCACACAGCTGATGCGGTACAGCAGGTGGAGGTAGGAGCACCCGAGTAGAGATGGCCGGAGGGCGGGCCAACCCCAGGGTAGAGCTGCCATCCAGATTGGTTTGGGGCTTCAGGAATGGACAGGTCAATCGATTGTGGAGTTGCAGTTGCAGAGACGGGGACTACATGAGGGATTGCCGGCAAGCATCCAGGACCTGTAGGTACAGTTGGAGGAGTCCAACCACGTGCAGCAGCAGGAGGTTGTGCCGACAATGCGTGCCACCCATGCCAACACCACAAGCGTGGCGGCCGCGGTGGAGGCATTGGGGACGATGGTTTCGGCTATGAATCAGCATGTGCAAGGCTTGGAGTATTCTGTGCAGGCACCAGCCAAGATCCAGGGCAGGGTTGCCGCCTCACAGTCAGCCATGTGCCAGAGGGAGCTGGACATCGCAACAGAGCTTCTGAGAGTGGCCCAGTCACAGCAGGCAATTGCTGGGAACATCAGCGGCATTGCCCAGACGCTGGCAGACGTGGTGCAGACACATATGGAGGTGGCCCAGTCCCAGAGGGAGATGGCGCAGTCACTGGCTGAAATGAGACAGACCTAGAAGGTGGTGACACAGTCAATGGGTGATGTAGCACAGTCGCAGATGTAGATGGTCCACTTCCTATGCTCCATGGCCGCCAGCATGCGGACTCTGGCCGAGACCAGACTGGCCTCTAGGACTGGTAGCGCCAGGTGGTAGGAGAGCCTCGGGGGATAGCTCCGTTCACACTCCCCTCCCATGGATAAGCCCAGGGGCCATTGGGCACCCAAATGGAGGAGGTGATGGAGCAGAACCGAGCAAAGAGGGGAAGGATTCCCCCCTCCAGCCTTCGCGATGGGTGGTGTATAGGACTTTGGGAAGGATGTATAAACCGGCCCAAGGTGGGCCAGGTGCAGGAGTCTTTTCAGGGAGTAGGGGCGAGTAGGTGAATAATATTGTATTTTTCTATATCCGTCATCATTTCCTCATGGTCGCTCGCCTGGAACTTTACCGCTAAATAACAGGAAGCGGAGAGGAGGGATAAATGGGTAATTCTTAGGTTGGCAAGCTATAATTTATTTATCTTTTTAAACTAAATTTAAAGTACACAATTCTTATTTTTTCCAAATAAAGGGCAATTCATAATGGCCAATCCACTCTTAAAGTTGTAGGGATGACACCCACGCAGACACGGGGAGAATGTTTAGCTGGTTTAGCTCACAAGGCTAAATCGCTGGCTTATAAAGCAGACCAAGCAGGCCAGCAGCACGGTTCGATTCCCGTACCAGCCTCCCCGGACAGGCGCCGGAATGTGGCGACTAGGGGCTTTTCACAGTAACTTCATCGAAGCCTACTCGTGACAATAAGCGATTTTCATTTCATTTCATGTTCAAACTCCACACGACAGTGACCCGGGGCCGGGTTTGAACACGGGTCCTCAGCGCTGTGAGGCAGCAGTGCTAACCACTGCACCACTGTGCCGCCCGACGAGCTATAATTAGTGGAGTGCCACAAAAATCAGAGTTGGAGCCTCAACTATCTACGATCTATATCAATGACTTGGATGAGGGGGCTGAATGTGTGATCAGTAAATTTGCCAATGACGTCAAGGTAGGTGGGAAAGTGAGTTTCCAAGTTAAGATAAAGAGCCTACAAAGGAATACACCAAGGTTAAGTGAATGGGCAAAAATTTGTCAGAAAGAGTATAATGTGGGAAAATTTGAACTTGTCCATTTAGACAGGAAGAATCAATAAACAGTATCTAGAGTACTGTGCACAGTATTTGTCTCCTTATTTGAAGAAGGATATAATTGCATTAGAAACAATCCAGAAAAGGTTCACTACCTGATTCTTGGATGAAGGGCACATCTTATGAAGAAAGGGTGAACAGGTTGGGCCTGTACACATTAGAGTTTGGGACAGTGAGGAGTGATCTTACTGAAGGTCCTGAGGCGTCTTGATAGTGTGGATACCCGGAGGATGTTCCTCTTGCGAGGGAGACTAAAACTAAAGGACACAGTTTCAAAATAACAGATATCCCTTTGAATACTGAGGCTCTCAGAGACTCATTAGTCTGTGGAATTATCTTCCCCAGAGGGCAATGGAGGCTGGGTCATTTAAGTGAGGTGGATTATTATCACTGGGGAGTAAAAGGGCATAGGGTCAGACAAGAAAGTAGAGTTGAAGCCACAATTAGATTAGCCATGATTTGATTAAATGACAGAACAGCCTTGACAGGCTGAATGGCCTACTGCTTCTAAATCATATGTTCATATAGAACACAGGCAGCAAACACCTGTCCGAGATTTTAGATTATATCTCACCATCAATTCACAACTGGAAGATCAGGGGTGGGATTCTCCAATAATGGGGCTATATCCCCACACCCTTGAGAAAACGGTGCGAATCCAGAAAGTCCGGGGTGATTCTCCATATTTAAGGGGGCTTGCAGGGTCCCGGAGTAATCCACGCAGCTCCTGCTGCCGAGACGGGGCCTGCACTTCTGGCCGTGGGTCCGCGCTTACGCGCGCTGGCCCCCTGCGGCGCCTGCCCCGCACGACATGGCGGACCCACACAGTGGGCAGGTGCTGAAAAAGTAGGCCCCCCCAGATCACGCGCGCCCGCCGATCGGTGGCCCCTGATCGCGGGCCTGGCCATCGTGGAGGAACACCCTCCCCCCGGGTGACGGATCCCCCCCCCCCCCCCCAGCTAGGATGGCCACGAAGCCGCGACTCCGAGCTCTCGCCGGGTGCAACCATGTTAGAACCATGCTGGTGGGAATTCGGCCAGTCGTCCGCGGAGAATCGCTGCGGGGGCATCTTTCAATGCTCCCCAACTGACGCCTCCGATCGCCGGAGAATCCCGCGAAGACGTCATGGGTCCAACGCCCCATTCTCTGACCCCGCGCCAGGCGCCATTGCGGCCCGAAGGCTTGGAGAATCCCGGCCCAGATTTACCATTCGTCATCAGTAATTTCATATTAATCAGGAATTCTCCAGGTACTGTCTCGGACTGAACAACCTCCATGTTTACATGTAGCCTATTAACTCCATAATAATATGATTCTGGTATCAGAACCACAGTTATTCTAACGGAAAGTGGACCAAACGTAAAAATGAAGTTTACATTGTATACATTTCCAGATCTATGGAACTAATTTTAAATCTGTACAAGTGAATGGATTTTGGGTGAGTTGAAATCTCACCCTCTAACTTTATAAACACACAGGTTTATGCTGTGATCCTGATTTCTGGGCTGTAAGCTGGTCTGCTCCATTGCCTTAACACACAGAAAGTGGAAAATCAACACAACAAAGTTGTACTGACAAAGTGGAACAACTCAAAGGTAATTTCTGGTCCTTGAAAGCAATTGTTCTCTATTGATCAGCTACCACCATAATGCATAATTTTAATTATTCACTCGTATGATCCTTGCTGCCAGTATAATTCAAATTAATCCTTGTTTGTTATCAAGGGAAGTAATGCTTTATAATGCCTGTTGTTTACAGGTGTATTTCTTTATTTTTAAATTCATGCACGGGATATGAGCATCGCTGGCTGGGTCAGCATCCCTAATTGTTCGTGAGAAGGTGGTGGTGGGCAGCCTTCTTGAACTGCTGTAATCCATGTTGTGTAGGTAAACCCACAGTGCTGTTAGGGAAGGAGTTCTAGGACTTTGCCCCTGCTACAGTGAAGGAACAACGCTATAGTTCCAAGTCAGGATCGTGTGTGGCTTGGAGAAGAACTTGCAGGAGGTGGTGTTCCCATGCATCTGCTGCCTTTCTTCGCCTAGGTGGTAAAGGGGTGGGTTTGGTAGGTGCTGTCAAAGGAGCCTTGGTGAATTACTGCAATTAATCTTGTAAATGGTACACATTGCAGCCACTGTGTGTGGGTGGTAGAGGGAGTGGATGGTGAAGGTGGGGATGGGTGCCAATCAAGCAGGCTGCTTTGTCATGGATGGTGTTGAGTTTCTTGAGTGTCATTGAAGTTGCACTCATCCAGGCGTGGAGAGTATTCCATCACACACCTGACTTGTGCGTTGAACATGGCCAACAGGCTTTGGGGAGTAGGGAAGTGAGTTACTCTCTACCTGTTTCTTATTTATATAGCTCATCCAGTGCAATTTCTGTTTAATGGTAACTCCCTGGATGTTGATGTTCAATGATTGTAATGCCATTGAATGTTAAGGGAGATGGTTAGGTGCTCTCTTGTTGGAGCTGACCATTGCCTGACACTTGTGTCATGAATCTGCCTAGTAACAGCAGTGAAACAAATTTAACCAAGCATGATAGGATGTGATCAGCCCAGCACCAAGGAGAAATCTGCCTAGCGACAGCAGTAGCTTGCATTCAAAAGGCAGGATGAGATGCGATTTTCCTAGTAACAAGATTCGCAGGCATTTTGATAGAATCAAGCGTAAATCATCCTATTAGTAGAAAGAGCTTACTTAGCTGACTGAGGGATCACATCCTAATTTATAGAGTCTAGGAATTTGAAAGAGGCAGACAACCAAATACAGAGAATGAAAAATCAAACGGGAAGAATGCTATAATTGCCAACCAACATCAGAGGCCATTCACAACTCACAGCCTGGAGACTAGGCCTGTACCTAAGTCTTAGAGCCAAGGCAATGCAGAAACATTCATAAAGGCAGTTTAAATATCTTCGCTGGACCAGGAAAAGACATCCCCAGACTAGATTATCAGCCCTGTATTGTGTGTGAAGATAATCTGCCCTAGACAGCATGGGAAAGATAATTGGACACCTTAGGGAATTTGGCACTTTCTAAGGTCACAAACTCAACATGTAAGAGCGACATCTTCCTGGTAAACCCCTGAGAGAGATGCGGAGCTGGAGGAACTACCGTTTAAAGTAACCCAGACCAAGTTCAGGTACCTCGGGATCTAAGTGGTCTACACCAGGAGGACGCCCCACAAATGGAACCTCTCCAGCCTGGGGGAGAAGGTGAAGAGGGACCTGGAAAGATGGGACTCACTCCCTCTTTCACTAGCCAGAAGGGTACAGATGATCAAAATGTCTAGGTTCCTCTTCATATTTAAATCCTTCTTCACCAAGGTTGACACACTGATAATGGCCTTTGTCTTGGGGGAAAGAGTACCTAGAATATGGAAGTCCTTTTACAATGAGGGAGGCACATGAGGGGGGGGGGGGGGGGGGGGTGGCTGGGCCTACCAAATCTTCTGTTCTACCACTGGGTGGCCAATGCGGAGAAGGTGAGGGGTTGGCCAAGGGAGCCGGAGTCGAATTTGGTCTGAATGGAGGAGGCCTCCTGCATGGGGACCTCTCTCCGAGTACTGGCCACTGCACCGCTCCTGGTCCCCACACACACATTCCAGCAGCCTGGCGGTAGTGGCCCCCCTTAGAATGTGGAACCAATTTAGATGCCATTTTGAACTGAGCGAGATGTCCATGGGAGCCCCCATCTGCAAGAACCACAAGTTCACACCGGCAGGGACAGATGCTACCTTTGGGACGTGCAGTGAGGATGGAGGAATCCCAGACAGTAGAGGATGGGCGGAGGAGAAGGAGGAACCCCAGACATTAGAGGACGTGTACATGGACGACAGTCTGGCGACCCTGGGGGCGACCCTGGGGGAAAATCACAGAGATGCTCCAACTCCCGAGAGTTGTTGATTTGTACTGCTCCCAGTACAAGCTCAGATATCTGCAGCTTCCCATCTCCAAGCTCTCCTCCAATGAGAGCACAAGATTCAAGCCAAAGTTATTAATATAAATGAGAAACAGCAATGGAGACTTCCGATGGCGGCGATGACGTAGGAAGCCACACATTTGGGAGCTCCCATTTTAAACTGACTTTTCGGCTCTTTTTAGAGCCCAAAACGGAAATTTTTCAACGTCTCCCGGTGGGAGAAGGTGTGCTGGATGACTTTCCCCGCAGTTCATGACTCGAACTCGGAGTGGAAAGGGGGAAAAAGCGGCAGCAGCTCCCCAGAAAAAACGGGGGAAGGGATCCAAGATGGCGGCCGGCGGAGCTCCAGAGGAGTGGAAGCAGTGGGCCCTGGAGCAACAAGCTGCTCTCCTGCGCTGTTTTGCAGATTTCAAGGCTGAGGTACTGAGCTCTCTGCAGGAAACGAACAAAAGGCTCTCGGAGATTCAGACGACCCAGGGTGCTGCCATCAAGGAGTTGCAGACGCAGGCCACTGAATGAGCGGAGGAGGCCGGGATCCTCGTGAGTAAGGTGGAGGGACACGAGGCACTCCACAAGAAGTGGCAGGACCGCTTCAAGGTGCTTGATCACCGTATGAGGCGGAAAAATCTGCGGATCTTGGGCCTTGCGGAGGGGCTGGAGGGGTCGGACCTGACAACCTACGTGGCTGCGATGCTGAACTCGCTAGTGGGGGCCGGGTCTTTCCATCTGCCCTTGGAGCTGGAGGGAGCCCACAGAGTACTGGCCAGGAGGCCTAAGGAAAATGAACCCCCGCGTGCGGTGCTGGTGAGGTTCCACCGGTTCAGTGATCGGGAGTGTGTGCTGCGCTGGGCCAAGAAGGTGAAGAGCAGCAATTGGGAGAATGGGGTAGTACGGATCTACCAGGATTGGAGTGCGGAGGTGGCTAAGCGGCGGTCCGGGTTTAATCGGACAAAAGAGGTGCTTTACAAGAAGAAGATTAAGTTCGGAATGTTGCAGCCTGCGCGCCTGTGGGTAACTTATTCGGACCGGCATTATTATTTCGATTCCCCGGAGGAGGCGTGGGCCTTCGTGCGGACGGAGAAACTGGACTTGAACTAGGGGTTGGGGGTTGCAGGGTCGGTTGTAATACTTTATTGCTGGATTCTGCTGTTGCTGTGTTCTCTTTTTCTGTACTTTTGCAATTTTGATATGGTTATTTATGGGGGTGTTGTTCTGTTATGTTTTTTGCTATGGGGCATTGTTTGAGTTTTGTATCTTGCGGGGAGGGCTGGGGGAGTTGTTGTATTCTATGTCGGGTTGGGGGTATGGAGTGGGGCTGGTATTTGGGAGCTGCGTCAGAAGGGTGTGGTGGGGCAGTGCGAAAGCGCGGGCTTTCCTCTGGATTCCCGCGCTGCGGGGCTGGGGGGTGGAGAAGATGTCGGGGGGAGGCGGGGCCTTAACTGGTTCTTCCCCGCGCTGGAGCGATGCCTGGAGGAGGGATAAGATGGGGGATGATCCCACTTTGGGAGGGGTCGGGTTATTGGCGGGAGTTTCCGGGGTCAGCAGAAGTTAGCTTACCTACGGAAGTACAATGGAGGACGGTTCGCGGCTAGGAGGGTTCCTAGCCAGGGGAGGGAGGGAGGGGGGGAAAGGGGAATACCGGGTTGCTGCTGGCAGGGTCAGGAAGGAGCTGGTGGGGGCCGGGGGGACAGAGGTGAGGTGTTGTCGCTGTGGGGACTGGGTCGGGCAGGGGGTGCTGGCCTGGGGCGGGCAGTCGATGGGCTATGGCTAGTCGATGGGGGAGGAGGGCGGGACGCCCTCTGATCTGGTTGGTCACCTGGAATGCGAGAGGATTGAATGGGCCGGTGAAGCGGTCGAGGGTACTTGCTCATCTGAGGGGGCTAAAGGCAGATGTGGCAATGCTTCAGGAGACCCACCTGAAGGTGGCGGACCAGGTCCGTCTGAGGAAGGGGCGGGGGGGGGCAGGTTTTCCACTCCGGGTTGGATGTGAAGAACCGGAGAGTGGCGATTCTGGTGGGGAAAAATGTGTCGTTTGAGGCATCGGAGGTGGTGGCGGATAAGAGGGGTAGGTTTGTTATGGTAAGGGGCAGGCTACAAGGAGAGAAGGTGGTACTGGCTAGTGTGTATGCCCCAAATTGGGACGATGCGGGCTTTATGAGGCGTATGCTGGGACGGGTCCCGGATCTAGAGGCGGGAGGTCTGATCATGGGGGGGGGGACTTCAATACGGTGTTGGATCCTTCACTGGATCGGTCCAGCTCTAGGACGGGTAGGAGGCCGGCGGCGTCCAAGGTACTGAGAGGGTTTATGGACCAGATGGGTGGGGTGGATCCATGGAGGTTTGTGAGGCCGAGGGCACGGGAGTACTCTTTCTTCTCCCACGTACATAGGGCCTACTCTTGGATAGACTTCTTCGTGGTGAGGAGGGGACTGATTCCGAGAGTGGAGGAGGCCGAGTATTCGGCCATTGCAATCTCCGACCACGCTCCGCATTGGATAGAGTTGGAGATGGGGGAGGTGCGGGACCAGCGTCCGTTGTGGCGGTTGGATGTGGGGTTGTTGGCGGAGGAGGAGGTGTGTAGGAGGGTCCGGGCAAGTATTGAGGGGTACCTCGAGGTGAATGATACGGGGGAGGTTCAGGTGGGGGTGGTCTGGGAAGCCCTGAAAGCAGTGATTCGTGGGGAGCTGATATCCATCCGGGCACACAGGGAGAGAAGCGAGAGAAGTGAGAGGGATAGACTGGTGGGAAGGATGCTGGAGGTAGACAGGAGGTACTCAGAGGCACCAGAGGAGGGACTGTTGGGGGAGAGGCGCAGCCTGCAGGCTAAATTTGATCTGCTGACCACTAGAAAGGCGGAGACACAGTGGAGGAAGGCACAAGGGGCAGTGTACGAACATGGTGAAAAGGCGAGTAGGATGCTGGCTCATCAGCTCCGCAAGCGGGATGCGGCAAAGGAAATTGCTGGAGTGAGAGACAAGAGCGGGAATGTGGTGCGGAAGGGGGTAGAGGTGAATGAGGTCTTCAAGGACTTTTACGGGGAACTGTACCGGTCGGAGCCGACGGGGGAGAGGAGGGGAATGGAGAGGTTCCTCGACAGGCTTTCTTTCCCGAAGGTGCAGGAGGAGCAGGTGGAGGGGTTGGGTGCGCTGATTGAGCTGGAGGAGCTAGTTAAGGGGATCGGGCAGATGCAGTCAGGGAAGGCACCGGGGCCGGATGGGTTCCCGGTGGAATTTTATAAAAAGTTTGTGGACCTAGTGGGCCCCTTGCTCGTGCGGACACTTAATGAAACATGGGAAGGGGGGACTTTTCCCCCGACGATGTTGCAGGCGCTGATCTCGTTAATCTTAAAGAGGGACAAGGACCCCCAGCAGTGTGGTTCATACAGGCCCATGTCTCTCCTCAACGTAGATGCCAAGGTGCTGGCAAAAATCCTGGCCACCAGGATAGAGGACTGTGTGCCAGGGGTTGTACACGAGGACCAGACAGGGTTTGTGAAGGGAAGGCAGCTGAACACGAATGTGGGGAGATTGCTTAATGTCATCATGATGCCGGCGATTGAGGGGGAGGCAGAGATAGTGGTGGCGCTGGATGCGGAGAAGGCCTTCGATAGAGTGGAGTGGGGGTACTTATGGGAGGTTTTGGGGAGGTTTGGATTTGGTGAAGGGTTTATTAGATGGGTGAGGCTGCTATATGAGGCCCCGATGGCGTGTGTGGCCACGAATAGGAGGAGGTCGGAGTACTTCCGGCTTTACCGAGGGACCAGGCAGGGTTGCCCCCTGTCCCCCTTGTTGTTTGCACTGGCAATCGAGCCGCTGGCGATGAGGGATTCAGAGAGGTAGAGAGGTTTAGTGCGAGGTGGGGAGGAACATAGGGTGTCGTTGTATGCCGATGACCTGTTACTGTATGTGGCGGACCCGGTGGGAGGGATGCCGGGGGTGATGGAGCTGCTAGCTGAGTTTGGGACCTTTTCAGGTTATAAACTAAATTTAGGCAAGAGTGAGGTGTTGTGGTGCACCCTGGAGACCAGGAGGAAGGAATTGGTAGGTTCCCGCTTAGGCGGGCAGGGGAGAGTTTTAGGTACCTGGGGGTGCAGGTGGCCAGGGACTGGGGGGACTCTTCACAAACATAATTTCACCAGACTTGTAGATCAGATGGAGGAGGAGTTCAAGAGGTGGGACATGCTGCCATTGTCGTTGACGGGGAGGGTGCAGTCCATCAAAATGACAGTGCTTCCGAGGTTCTTGTTCCTCTTTCAGTGCCTGCCCATCTTTATTCCCAGGGCCTTCTTTAGGAGAGTGACTAGCAGTATCTTGAGCTTTGTGTGGGCACATGGGACTCCGAGAGTGAAGAGGGTTTTCCTGGAGCGAGGGAGGGATAGAGGTGGGCTGGCGCTGCCCAACCTTTTGGGGTACTATTGGGCGGCAAATGTGTCAATGCTGCGTAAATGGGTGATGGAGGGGGGAGGGGCGGCGTGGAAAAGAATGGAGATGGCGTCATGTAGAGGTACGAGCCTGGGTGCCATGGTAATGGCGCCGTTGCCGCTCTCCCCTAAGAGGTCTACTACGAGCCCAGTGGTGGCGGCGACCCTAAGAATCTGGGAACAATGGAGACGGCATCGGGGGGAAACAGGGGGCTCGATGGAGGCTCCACTGGGTGGCAATCATCGGTTCATCCCGGGGAACAAGGATGGGGGATTTAGGGGGTGGCAAAGCGTGGGCATCAGTAAATTGAGGGACCTGTTTATTGGCGGGAGGTTTGCGGGCCTGGGGGAACTGGAAGATAAATTTGGCCTTCCCCAAGGGAACATGTTCAGATACTTGCAGGTAAAGGCGTTTGTTAGGCGACAGGTAGAGGGATTCCCTTTGCTGCCCTCGCGGGGGACGATGGACAGAGTGCTTTCGGTGTGGGTCGGAGAGGGGAAGGTGTCTGACATTTATAAGGTAATGCAGGAGGTGGAGTAGTCGTCAGTGGAGGAGCTGAAGGCTAAATGGGAGGGGGAACTAGAGGAGCAGATAGAGGACGGGACTTGGGCAGATGCCTCGGAGAGAGTCAATTCCTCTTCATGTGCGAGGCTTAGTCTCATCCAATTTAAGGTGCTGCACCGGGCCCACATGTCCGGGACTAGGATGAGTAGGTTCTTTGGGGGTGAGGACAGGTGCACCAGGTGTTCAGGGAGTCCAGCGAATCATGTCCATATGTTCTGGGCATGCCCGGCACTGGAAGAATTCTGGAAGGGGGTGGCGGGGACGGTGTCGAGGGTGGTTGGATCCAGAGTCAAACCAGGATGGGGACTCGCGATTTTTGGAATTGCGGTAGAGCCGGGAGTGCAGGAGGCGAAAGAGGCCGGTGTCCTGGCCTTTTGTCCCTAGTAGCCCGGCGGAGGGTCCTGATGCAGTGGAAAGATGCGAGGCCCCCAAGTGTGGAGACCTGGATCAGTGACATGGCGGGATTTATAAAATTGGAGAGGGTCAAATTTGCCCTGAGAGGATCAGTACAAGGGTTCTATAAACGGTGGCAGCCTTTTCTGGACTTCCTGGCTCAAAGATAGGTATCTTGGTCAATAGCAGCAGCAACCCAGCGGGGTGGGGGGGGGGGGGGGGGGGGGGGGGAGAGAGAGAGAGAGAGAGAGAGAGAGAGGGGGGGGGGGGTTGGGGGCAAGGGGGGGTGTTCCTTACTATAGTTTCTATATTTTGTTCGCTACGGTTATGTAACTTAACACTGTGTTAACTTAAGTTGTTGTTAATATGTTGGGTTGTTCATTGAGGAGGGGCGAAGGTTCATGATTGTTGTCATTACTGTTATCGTTGGTATTTTAGTATGGTTTGATGTTGTTGTATAAATTCAACATTTTCCAATAAAAATTATTTTAAAAAAAAGAAACAGCAATGGAGCCAACACCAATCTCTGGGATACTTCATTAAGTACCCCTCTCACTTGGCACCTAATATGGTAGCGTGTGTTCTTGGAGGCCTATTTGATTGTGTCTGGATAATAAAACAGGTCAACTGTTAATTAATTGCAAAATGAATTAGCTTGAAACAAGGTCGGCATCATGATACAGAGAGTAAAGGGCCATAGTGTGTAATGGACAAACAGGAGCAAGCAACATTTCATAAGGGTGCTGTGAGAAACTTATTTTTTGAAATCTATTTGGATGGACACATAGAGACTATAAAAACCCTATGTCCAGAAGAGAGGAAATACACTTTATTGAACAATGTGCAATAAAATGGAAGAACATGGAATTACAAGTTTAAAAAGCCTCCACTGCTAAATTTCATTTGAATAGTGTCAACTGTACTTGGTTAATCAATATTAATTAATAATTAACTTGGTATGGGAATTAACCTGTGAAAGGAGCATCTATGGGGCTGGGCTTGGAATCAAATGGCACCACAACTGGATTGTAGGAAGATGTGATCTTAGTTAGTCCTAGCAAAGTGTTGTCAAATAATTCATAAAACCTCTGACATCCATAGGCTGGAAATAGGAGGAAGCTTGTTAACTATCGCCAATAGATTGCCCATTTTGGTTAACTGTGTCCAGTCTCATTTCATATTGACATCAGACAATATCGTCAGCCAACTATTGTTACAATTGCTGCAAGTTGGCATTCATATGTTTCGCGCCCTGTGTAATTAAAAACTGGGAACAGTTAAGAAAAGCAAACATTTGTTGTTAATCTGGCTCAAGTAATTCATAATTCTGTGCAGTATCTGTTTTACTAAAAAGCACCCCACCTTTCAAAACAGAAGAATATGAATGTTTTCAACCAAACTAATTTAGAAATGTTTACTTCGCAAAACGGCAGATGATTCAGTACATACATTTCAGTAAAAGTACCAACTTATTACAATTTTCAAAATAACGGTACTTGAAGAGTGAATCATCTGAAACACTTAAAAAGACTGACATAAAATGACCAAATTTAATAGCAGTTCTTTGATAATTCACAACATTATGACATTGGAGTATTCTGCTTGTCAGCATAATTTAGACCTGTTGTGATTGGTTTGCATCTGTAGTGTTATAATAAGTGGAGAGCAAGTACTTAGGCATGTGAAATGCATAACAACAAAACAAAACTCCTTATGTGATTCCTTTAAAATTTAATATATGGCAAACAACTTGAGAATACACTTAACAATAATGCATTCCTGCACACAAACCAAAGGGAGTGAATTTCTGCAGAAATTCTGCTTGTCCATCATACCAGAAGAGCTGCAGTAAAACTGATAAAGTAGCTTTATTGGATGTATACCATTTCTATGGTTCTTCCTTGCAGAAGTGCAGGAGAATCCCTCAAAATTTTTAATTGATGCACAGGAGCCATTTATTGCTCCAAACATGTTGAATGGGATTCCCAAATTGATCGCTTTGACATGCAAGTGTGGACACATTAGAAAAATAAGAAATAAAAGATGTTCTCTACAATATCAAAATAACTTTGATGATATTAACTCTTCGCAAAGATCTAAGTATCCTCGTTAACTTCCTCCAAGAGGTAAAAATATTTTGTTTTATATCGGGGGGGAAAAGCAGAATTCGTTTTGGTGTTTGGTATTTACATTTTCATTTGAGTAATGATGATTTAATAAGAACCCACAAGATGATAATTGATGTGATGGTTTACTCTTTGAATAAAGACCTCATAACTTACAAGTGACAATGCCCGAAAGACGGTTATCACATAAAGTAATTTTTGTGTTTCGCACCTTTCTTAATGTTACACCTTCCTTGTGTGCACAAAGAGACAGAAATCATGCAGTGAGATCCATCATTAAGTCACTGAGCATGCATTATAAAGGGGAGGAGGGCAATGTATTATGAAACTTTGTTGTCTTTAAAACAATTGAAAACAAAAAAAAATTGTAGAAACTTGTATTCTGAGCTACTTGGCATGCGCAAAAAATATAAGTAAGACCAGATTTCATCTTTTGCCAGTCAGCATATCATAGGGTCAAATGGGGTAATAATAGTAATTATTGCTTTGACTATTCACCAAGTAATGGTCATCAAATCACAGTAGTAACAACAATGTAGATCTTTGCTATAAATACGTTGGTAATTCCATGACGCAAGAGCTTCATTTCAACGGTAAGAAGAAAATCCCTGGATTCTGTGATTTGCTGCTGCACAAACACAACTCCGCCGTGATTATTCAGTTCTTGTGTGTTAAAGTAGTCGTCCTCATTGCCATGCGTGATGGAAAGGAGAACGTTATCTCCAGCAACAGCGTGAGAGGGCCCGAAACGGAAGACATTGGTGGGCACTTGGATGTTGGTGGGGAAAGTGAGGTAATAGTAGGTTATTCTTAAAGGCAGGCTTTGGCACTCCTTATTCTCATTGCAAGGCAAGCGCTCACAGCGACTGGAAGAAAGTGAGAGAGGAAAGAGGGGTGTTAATGAACATAAGCAAAGCCAGCAAGTCAGTGCAGCAGAAAATAAAAGAATTACCTACACAATGGAGGTTAATTCCCATAATGGTTCTTCTATGTATCTATCCTAACTTCAGTTAAAGAGCCGTGAAAATCTCAGAAAAATGGGAAACAAGCAAGAAAACCCCCAAGAAAATTCATCCCCAACGTTTCCACTCAGAATTTCAGATTTTGATCTTTGACCAATGACAATTTGACAAGTTTTTTCTTCTATTACAGAATAAGCAGCAAGTAATGATATCACAGGATAAATTTCTAATGGGGTGTCTCCTTGTTTGCCTTACTAGTGAAAGAGGAAAGTGACAGAACGGCAAGAAAAAAGATACAAAAACATTGGTCAGAATTTTACGCCCCCCCCCCCCCCCCCCCCCGTGCAGGTTCTGAAGCAGGTAGGGGGAACATGAAATTGCATGGAGGGGATTCCTTGCAGGATCCCGTCCACCCTGACGAAGTAGCAACTTTACAACGGGATGGGCAGGACCTCAGATAGGAACCTATCCTCATCTCAATTAATGGCCACTTCCAGTCCTTTTCCTGCTCAGCCTCAATCTTTAGGTTGGTGGACGGGTAATAGATTGGGGGGGAACCCATAATTGAACAGAGTTGGATTTCAGATAGGAAGGAGGGTCACATTCATTAGAACCCCTCTTCCAACTGGGGGCACCCTCATCTTTAAGGCCCGTTGATCTCTGGACTATCTACCCTCCCTAGGTCTATTCCCTGAGACAACGATAGCCCCCTTTGCGACCCCGCAGGTGTTCCCTAACCACCCCTCTTGGGACCCCTACCATTTACATGCCCTCAGTGCCCAGCACTTAGGTCCACCCAACTCTCCATCAGCCACTGGAGCGCTGTGCCTGAACGGATTGGAGAGCTGCCAGTCAGTTGTTTTGCCAGCAGCTCTCCAAGGCAGGATTTTCTCCCGAGGGAGAGTAGACGTCCTGCCTTATGCAAATCAACGCTTGTTAGAGCATGAAATGGCATCGGTGCTGCTATAGTCGGTTGGGATGTGACCCCTAATTCTTCAGAGCCAAGCCACTGTAATCCTGAAAATTCAGGCCATTGTTTTTGCAGGATATCTGTGAATCTTCCACAAATCCTACAGCAAACGAGTAGGAAAACCTTCACAGAAATTCACCTCATCCCCATTCCACCTCACATATTGAATATGGCCTTTCTGAAACCCTTATTTTCCTTATACTTTTGTCTTAATAACAGTGTAGCAACAAACATTATAGTTGGCCATTTAGTTAAGACATATTTGGATATCAATAATATTGAACTTCCTGCTCGCCACCATATCTTTGGCAGAAAAGACACAGAAACCCGATAAATGCAGTCAGAGAAGTGCTAGTATGAGACATAGCCAAGCAAATCCATTCAGAACTTACATATGACTAGAGCACAGGAAAAAGCTGAGCACACTATTAACTACAGCATGCGAGACAATGAAGCAATCTGGATGAAATAGTGACCACATGGCTGGTTAATAATGTCAGAGGGATGACATACAAGATAAGCTAAGGTTCTTGAGAATTCTATTGAGATGGGTCAGAGGGAACATTGTAGAAGAACACAATACATAACAGATAAATAAATGTCTGTGCAGAAGGACAAGAGGAATTGAGTTTGGAATTGTGAAGGAAAAAGGGGAGGACAAATGTCAGCAAATATTATTCTAGATAGAGAGTGATTAAGTGTTGAAACAGGGAGCTGGTAGATTGGCTGAGACCAGGGTACAACTCATTTAAATATTTACTCTTTTTTAAAATTCTTTCATGGGATGTGAGCATCGCTGGATGGGCCAGGATTTATTGCCCATCCCAAATTGCCCTTCAACTCCAGAGGGCATTTAAGAGACAACCACGTTGCTGAAGGCCAGACCAGGTAAGGATGGCATATTTCCTTCCCAGAAGGACATTAGTAAACCAGAAGGATTTTTACAAAAAAAATTGACTATGATTTCATGGCCACCATTCGGCTTTTAATTCCATATTTTTATTGAATTCGAATTTCAGCATCTGCCATGGTGGGATTTAGACCCAGATTCCCAGAGCATTACCCTGGGTCTCTAGATTACTAGTCCATTCTCCCTGTATCTGCATGGGTTTTGCCCCCACAAACCAAAGATGTGCAGCGTAGGTGGATTGGCCATGCTAAATTGTCCCTTAATTGGAAAAAAATTAATTGGGTACTCAAAATTTATTTTTTAAAAGATTACTAGTCCATTGACTATACCAACCCTCCCACCCCTCCCCCCTTACTGCAATGGGGAAATTGAAGGGCTAGTTTTCAGGAAATATGAGCACAAATTAGCCTTCGCTACCTGAATCTAAACTATCCATTTTTAAATGTGGCACCATGCAAAAACACAAATATTTGTGACAGCCAAATAAATCAAGAGTATCTGTCCCCCAGGGTAGTTACCATTGACCAGAAACTAAACTGGACTGGCCATATAAATAACGTGGCAACAAGAACAGGTCAGAGGCTAGGAATCCTGCAAGAAGGAACTTACCTTCTGATTCCCCAAAACCTGTCCGCCCCTACAAGTGTGATGGAATACTCTCCACTTACCTGGATGAGTGCAGCACACAAGAAGCTTGACACCATCCAGAGCAAAGCAGCCCACTTGACTGCAACCTTCCAAACCCATGAACCCTGCCATCCAGAACGACAAGGGTTGCAGACACATTCTACCACCTGCAAGATCCCCTCCAAGCCACACATCATCCTGACTTGGAAATATATTGCCTTTCCCTCGCTGTCACTGAAGCAAAATCCTGGAATTCCCTCCCGAACAGTGCTGTGGGTCTACCTTCACCACATGGACTGCAAGCAGTTCAATAAGGCAGCTCACCGCCATCTTCTCATGAGTGATTAGAGATGGGCAATAAATGTTGGTCTAGCCAGCGAGGCCAACATCCAATGAATGAATATCAAAAAATACTCAGTCAAATGCTGACTTGAGATTACGGGTCGTCATTCTCGCCTCCTGCCTTGAATTAAGTTTTAATAATCAACAGGAAAGCGTTTCACTCTCTCACTGTGCAATTAGTCTGCAACCACAAGTAGATTATGCTGGTATGTGCACAATACACTGGAAGCTCCCATAACTCTTACATTGTGAGTCACTCACAGGTGTCACAGACATTTGAGAGTCCTAAGCACATCCAGGGTTGGCTCCTTGATGACAAAGAAACACATGGCTAGTGATGCCCATTTGGTGGTCACAACTCCCTTTAGAGGAGAGGTACAATGCTGCCTATTCTGCAGCATCAGAGCCTCGGGTGTTGGTGGTTATATACACCATACACAAGGCTGACAGATATCACATGGAGGTCAATGAAAGATGCACTGATTGTACTGCACATTACCATTCAATCCTCTGAGGTCCAATTTGACCACTCTTCAGTGCAGAAGCAGCATGAGACTAAACCAGCCTGTAGCTTCTATACTCATGAGGAACACTATATGAACTTCTGAAGCAGGTCTCAGAGATGCATTGCCAACCACCAAGTTCTGAGAGCCAGACACTTCACTCATGTTTCTACTGCGCAGAGAATGGTCAGGTACTGTAATGAGAAGGTGCGATACACAATGCCTGAGACACACAGTGGGACATTTGTTACGCTTGACTGACCACAGAGCTCTTAGGATTTCTTAACTTTTCTTACCCTACTGCTATGTCCTGGTGCATCCCAACAGACACAGGAGAAGTGGAGGCAGCCTGCTGACTGTTACTGTCTGTTGTCTGTGATAACATTGGTGGGAGTCCTCTGGAAGGCTGAGGCCTGGAGAGCCCCTGCCTGCTTTGGGCCTCCTACTGTGGGGCAGGTGCACCCTCCTCAGCCTGTGGAGCTGGAGCTGATAGGGTCACAGGCAGAGGGGATTGGATACAGCTGAACATACACAGAATCACATTGGTGGAATGTCCCGTGGGAGGGCGAGTGTTTCTGGCTGATGCTCCTCCCTTTCGGGTGCCCATGGGCCCTTGGATGACTTCTTGAGGATAAGGGGCATCTGGAGTTAGGAGAAGGGAATCTGGACTGAGGTCAAGATGCCTCATCTCCTCTCCTAGCCACTGATGGACCCTACCTATGGCTAGAGCAATGGACTACAGGACCCGGCACTGATCAGACACAAAGTCCTGGACCAAGTCTCCATGGCAATTTCCATCTTACCAATGTTGACCTCAGTGCACTGGCATGTTAGGGCGATGACATCAGATTGAATGGGAGCAGACTCACCCATCCTCAGTTCTAATCTGGTGACAGCCTCTGAAAACCCTACCTGATATGCCCATATCTGTCTTTGCAGCAACAACATCTCTGTAACGGCTGAGTCCACAGGCTCATCATCTGGTTCAGACTCAGCAGAGATCTGGCCTCCAAGTTGTCCCAAGTGCCATTGACCTTGGATGTCCCTGCCTCTGCCTGCTGTGGACTAGAATCTGTGCGCACCAGATGGTGACCACAAGCCTGCTCTAAAACCTGGTCCTAAACACCGTTGATGTGTGATTCTGCACTGGTGGAGAGTGCGGGTGAAGGCCGTGATGGATATACATTTAGTGGGTCCTCAGAATCTTCATCTGAGGTGGCCTGGGGGCTGGGACTGAGGGGCTGACTGCCAGTGGTCCTGTTCCTGCTGATGCCTGTTGAAGAGAGCAGAGATAATGAGTCATTGGCTGCATGGTCTGGGATCTCTCGCTGTTGTAGGCGATCTCCTGCACAAAGACAGACTGTGAACAAGACGGATGTCACAACAGATGATAAGCATGCTTTCTGTGGATACCGAGTGCACATCTGTAAGGGCTGAGAACAAAGAGCTGTACAGGATGTAATAAGAAATAGAGATGAAGGTGTTGAGTGTGAGAGAATCAATGGCGATGTTCCTTGTGCTGGTAATGTGTGAGATACATAGGAACTAGGAGCAGAAGTAGGCAATTCAGCGCTTGCCACTCCAGATTCCCTTCTCCTAACTCCAGATGCCCCTTATCCTCAAGAAGTCATCCAAGGGCCCATGGGCACCCAAAAGGGAGGAGCATCAGCCAGAAACACTCGCCCTCCCGCGGGACATTCCACCAATGTGATTCTGTGTATGTTCAGCTGTATCCAATCCCCTCTGCCTGTGATCCCATTCAATACGATCATGGCTGATCTCTTCCTCGTCTCAAATTCACCTCCCCACCTGTTGCCCATATACCTTCTATCCATTTTTTAATCAAAAATGTATCTATCTCATTCTTGAAAAACATTTAATGACTCAGATTCCACTGCACTATGGGGCAGCAAGTTCCACAAATTCACCACCCTCTGGGAGAAGTTGTTCCTCCTCATCTCAGTTCTAAATCTACCGCCTCTTAACTTTTCTCATTCTAGATATCCCCACAAGGGGAACATTTGGTCTATGTTTACTTTATTAATCCTATTTAGTATTTTATATACCTCAATCATATCCCCTTTTATCCTTCTAAACTCCAGAAAATATAGGCCCAAGCTGTTTAATCCCTCCTCATACATCAACCCTTTCTTCACCAGAATCAATCTGGTGAACCTCCTCTGAACTGCCTCCAATGCCACCACATCCTTCCTCAAATAAGGAGACCAAAACTGGACACACTACTCCAGACGTGGTCTCACCAACACCCTAGACAATTGCAACATCACTTCTCTACTTTTATACTCCAGTCCTTTTGCAATAAATGCTAACATTCAATTTGCCTTTTTAATTACATGCTGTACCTTTCTGCGATTCATGAACAAAGACAACAAGATCCTTCTGCCCAGACTCATCTTAAATCTGCTTTCCAGTTAGATAATAATTTGCCTTTCTATTTTTTGGGCCAAAATGGATAACCTCACACTTATCTACATCAAACTCCATCTGCCATATTTTGGCCCAATCTCCTAGCCTATCTATATCTGTCTGTAAAATCTTTATCTACTCTTCACCGCCTGCTTTCCCATCTATTTTAGTATCATCCTCAAATTTTTCTCTGTTACACTCTGTCCCTGCTTACAGATCATTTGTATAAATTGTAAACAGTTGATGTCCGAGGACTGAACCCTGTGGCACCCCACTAGTTACAGTTTGCCAGCCAGAGAAGGACCCATTTATCCAGACCCTGTTTTCTGTCAGTCAGCCAATCCCCAATCCAGTCTAGTACTTTACCACCAATCCCCCGTGATCTCATCTTCTGGATCAGTCTTTTATGCAGCACGTCATCAAATGCCTTCTGGAAGTCAAGGTACACCATATCCACAGGTTCTCCATTATCCACCTTGCTGGTTACGTCCTCAAAGAACTCAAGCAAGTTCGTCAAGCATGACTCACCCCTCATAAAACCATGCTGACAATATTGGATTGAGCTTTGTCTTTCCAAATGTTCAGTCATCTCCTCCTTAACGATTGATTCCAGCAACTTACCCACCACAGAGGTCAAGCTAACCGGTCTATAGTTTCCTACTTTTTGTCTCTCTCTCTTTTTGAATAGGGGCATTACATTAGCATGTTTCCAATCCACCAAGACCCTTTCCAGAATGCAGGGAATTCTGAAATATCATGACTAATGCATCCACTATCTCCGCAGCCACCTCCCTTAATACTCCAGGTGCAGGCCATCAGGTCCCGGAGACTTATCTGCCCTTAATCCCATCAGTTTATTCAACACCGTCTCTCTCGTGATGGTTATTGCACTAAGTTCTTCTGCATTAACTGCAGTTTTTGGATATTTTTGAATATCTTCTACCGTGAAGACAGAGGCAAAATATTGGTTCAGTGCCTCTGCCATCTCTGTGTTCCCCATTATTACCTCACCAGTATCATCCACTTAAGGGCCAACATTTATTTTAGCTGTTGTCTTTCTCTTTATATACTTGTAGAAGCTTTTGGTAACAGAGTTTATGATTTCTGCAGAGTTTCCTTTCTTAGCTCATCTTAGCTCTTTTGATTTTATTTTTAGCAGCCTTTTGTTGAACCTCTCCCGATTCTCCAACTTACCACTAGCTTTTGCAGTTTGGTATGCCCTAGTTTTTACCTTTATACCTTCCTTGACTTCCTTGTTTAGCCATGGAACATTTTTCTCCCTTTTACAATTCCGCTTCTTCTCAGGAATATGCTTTAATTGAGCGGTTTTTAATATCTCCCTGAACATCCGCCATTGTTCCTCAACTGTTGTCCCTCAATTATCTCTTCCCAGTCTACTTGGGCCAACTCTTTCTTCAGGCCTGCATAATTACCTCTGCCCAACTCTAAAACTCTTGTATGGCATGCTGTCTTCTCTCGCTCAATCTGATACCTGTGGACTGTAACCCTGCAAATACCCGATAGGCTTCTGAGAGTGTAAGTTGAGAGTAAGGAGAAAGACTTACCCTGGTGGAGCAGCTGAGATTGTTCATCCCCTTCCTGCACAGGATGGTACTTCTCCTCTGGGGGGTATTAGCACTGACTGCACTGGCGACCTGCTCCCAAGTCTTCGTGATGAGATTGGTGGACCTCTGGCTCCCATCACAGGGGTAAAGTATATCCCGCCAGTGTTCTACTGCCTGGAGGAGTGCCCCAGGGTGGTGTCACTAAAAGTCAGAGCAGTGTGCATACTTCTCTTAAGGGCCATTCTGCTGGTTGGCACAAGATGTCCAGGACTGCAGAGAGTGATGTGCGCGTGCATGAAGTTTAAACATGGCACCTGCAAAGGTGAGCCAATGAGGTAACGGCGGGGCAGACAAATCCCATCCTGCCCCGCTATGACGTACAACGTGCTTCACATTCATGTGCATATAATGAGCTAAAAGCGGGCAATCTGGCATGGAAATGTGCCACAATGGCTGGCGGGTTCCATGCCATCTTTCCCGCCCGCCACCGCACTTAAGTCTCCAGAGTGGAAATGTCTGCTTTTGATCTCTTTAATAATTAATCGGAATGTAGATTATAATTTATTTTAAATATGATTATTATTAGTTTAACTCATTTTTATCTGCAGTCAGAGCTAAGCTGCATGTTAGCCTACTAAATGACTAGCAGGACAAGGGATCTCTATAAGGAAATACTTTAAAAACTCCAATGTTAATGACCTGAAAGCTTTTTAAAATCCTTTACTTACGCATCTCCAGACTTTCGATAGTTTTCTGGGCACTCAAAGATCAGGCAACGGAAGCTGCCCTGGACATTGAAGCAGGTCTCTGTGCCAGAGCAGTTATGCCTCCCTGTGATACATTCATCGATGTCTGTGGGAAAGGAAACAGGTTTTAGGTTCGGGAATATAATTTTACAAGATTCTAGATTGTTGCTGTATTCAAACTGAGCTTGGAGTTCCTGAGGAAAAGCCAATGCTGAACTTCAATGTACTGAGGGACTCCCTGTTTTCCAATGAAATTTTTACACATAGAAAATCTAATGCTCATTAATAAAAGTGAAAAGATATTAAACCAATAAAAACAAACGGTACAAGTTTTTCTAATTTTGGTAAAGTTACTCCAGAGCAGTAGCAATATTTTGCTCTCAGTGGGCTGAATTATAGCAGTTACTCGCCATTCAAAAATCTTCATGTCTATCAGGCAAGTTTTACCATTTCTCTTCTTGTACTCTCCTTTTCTTGAACAGTTTGGAACAGTTATAGGGAATCAAATCTATTGCTTGCTTTTGGGAATCCTGAAGGCCCCATCGCAAACCATAGAATGACATTAACAAGTGAATGAAGAATTTGACAGGCATTTTCTACTTAATAATAATCTTTATTAGTGTCACAATTAACACTGCAATGAAGTTACTGTGCAAACCCCCTCGTCGCCACACTCCGGCGCCCGTTCGGGTGCACAGGGGGGAGAATTCAGAATGACCAATTCACCTAACAGCACGTCTTTCAGGACTTGTGGGAGCAAACCGGAGCACCCGGAGGAAACCCACGCAGACACGGGGAGAATGCTCTTGTGGTTTATATTTAAAATGCAGCGTTGTTTATCCAAATAATAAACTGTCACACTGGAGGAGTAATCATACTCTTTATGAAGGAGATGACACTTGGATAGTTTTTAATAAACAGTTGGATTCCACTTAGTCCCTTGCTGCCTTCCTGCTTGAGCTCCACAGGCTATCTGCTGTAGAGCAGCGCATGTCCTTAGACACAGAATTTCAGAGTGATTGCAACCTACATGGCTTCGCTTTACCTAAAATAGATGTTTGCATGGCCTCTGGACTTGTGAAGCGAAAGCCAGTGCCTTTCTAGTTATTTTTGTTTGGTTACACAGAGGGAGAATTCAGAATGTCCAAATTACCTAACAAGCACATCTTTCGGGACTTGTGGGAGGAAACCAGAGTACCCAGGAGGAAACCCACACAGACACGGGGAGAACATGCAGACTCAGTACAGATAGTGACCCAAGCTGGGAATCAAACCCGGATCCCTGATGCTGTGAAGCAGCAGTGCAAACCACTGTGCTACCGTGCAGCCCAGATGGAGTCCTGCGGAGCAAATTGTGGTGAGAGTTTTATTTATCCCAGTATCCTACCCTTTGACAGCCAACTGATTTCCATTGATTCCCTGAACAGGCGTCGGAATGTGGCAACAAGGGGCTTTTCACAGTAACTTCATTGAAGCCTACTTGTGACAATAAGCAATTATTATTATTATTGAATTTGGTGCTTAACATATTGAATGTTATGTACGATTCCTATTTAATTGACCGTTGACATATTAACATAATTTTATAAATTACATTTTGTATATCACAAGTGTTTTAATTCACTTTCAGTAAATCATAACAACGGCACAAGACTCACTAATTCATTCAGGAAATGATGAACACGAAGGGATGTGTTTATCGATGTTCTGTTCTTATGCAGAATCCCTTTATAAAAGTGCCCATATTTTCCTCCAATTGCATGTTCTACCTGAGGGAGCACTGGGTTAGGATTTTCAGGCTGGGAAATTGGACAAGGCCAGAAAACAGAAGTGGGGATTGAGATGCAGGATTAACCCATGCCCGTTGTTTCTACTGCAGGGAGCATACAAACTTTGCGCTGTTTTCTAATTTAAATGATTATGGTGTGCAGTCAGCACAAACTATGCTGCTGAGCGGCTGAGTGCTTGAGTAGGAAGTGCGAAATCATGAAAGGCTAGAGCGGTTTAAATGTAGCCTGCACCACTAATAGCCAGCCTGCATTCTTCAAAGAGGACCTACATTGCAGCTGGAGCAAGTGCTGCAAGTCATTTTGGATCGCATTCTGATATCATCTGATAATGCAAGAGTGTGGATGTAAAGGTTTGCCAACACTGGAGGCCTGAGAGCAGGATGTGGATAAGAGCAGAGATGTCACCTATCCACAGATACCCAGAGGCTCTCCAAACAAAGTTTGCAAAAGCAGTGGGACCAGATAAACATGGCAGTTAATACCAGGAGGCAATGCCACTAGGAGTTCAAGGACCTCAACAAAAGTGGTCTACGTCTGTGAATGTATCTTAAGTTGCCTGATCCCATCAACTGCACAATTGATCTTGAATACAGCTCAGTAAGCACACCCCGATACTCACTTACCAACAATCTCTATCAAACAAACCTCATCGTGAACATTCATGGGCTGGAATTCTCCGGCCACTCTGACGGTGGGATTCTCCGGCCCTTCCGGCAACACACACCCACCCACGGGTTTCTGAGCAGTGTCGGATGGCTCCAATGGGAATTCCTATTGACAGCAGAGGGACCAGGGAATCACGCTGCCATGAACATCGTGCCACCTCCCGTCGCTAAGAAACACATGTCTGGGAGGCTGGAGATTCCCACCCACAGTTTCACTTCACCCTTCCACAATTCACACAGCTGCAAACATACACGTCTTTTACACACACTGCCAGCTATTTAACTGTGACAGCTACATCACCCAAACAAATTGCACGACACTCACTGACACACTTCCCTATCTGTTTCAGGGTAAGGTGGCGTCTAACCAGAAGCAGCATCACCTAACTTGTTGAAGCAGAGGCACAAATTCATGTCCTTACTCCAACGGAGGAGGTACTGGTCGCAATCACTGGTGATCACAAAATAAGACCATGGCTACTGGAGGAGGTGAAAGCATTGATGTACCATCAATTGTACGCGAGGCGAGTGATTTACCAAAGTCTGGCTTTAATTGACTAGAACACAGCTCTGCGATCGTCTACAATGGAAAGGACGATCGTCAGGCGTCTGACCATTTATACCTTGTTAATAGAGGCGTGGTTAACTCAGCCTCTCGGCCAATCGGTCGAGAGGCACATGACCGACCAGGGCCAATGGTAAGCCGACGTTCTGGCCCAATGGCAGACAGGTATGCAGATCATATCACCACAAGCATCAAAAATGATTATATACTTATTCCAAATCCGTCTTGTCACCTCCCACTTTCCTCGTATTTTATAATCTTCTGGTTTACAAGCTGCAGATAGTCTTAAGAGTTTATAAATAACCTTCCTCTTCTGCCTTTCCCCTTTCAAAAACCCAACAACTGCAACCTGGCCACGCAGTGGTAGAAGATCAAGAAGTGGAAGAGCAAGAGGGTAGTGATGAAAAAAACCCACCGGCACTGATGCTCACATACAGCCAGCAGCTCAGCTTCTGACACTGTGCATACATTTGAGAATGGCTTAGAGGGAGTGGTCTGTGCAAGATAGACTGAATTTAATGGTCAAGGTAATGGCCAGAAAGCTGGGAGCAACCCCGATGCGAATATTGTTTGGAAGCCCAGACACAGTTAATTGCCTGGTGTTGTAGTTTCCACCCATTTGACGGCAGAAGTCTGGTGTCCAAGAGCTGCTGGCCAATCGGATGGCCCAGCAGTAGCACCAGGAGTGGTGGCCACTGCGGCAGCCAGTCCCAAACAACAAAGGTCGGGGAGAATCTGGAGTGAAAGTGTGTTGGTGGGGCTCACGGGGGCCAGTCAGGCAGGTCGGGCGGGGGGGGGGGGGGCATTGTGGAGGGCAGGGGTACTTTCACCGAGGGCTCTGTGGGCCACAGTGGGCTACATCAGCAAGACGCTTCCCTCCAAACCCACAAGAATGTTGCTAGCTTTTACTCCCCATACGGCATTCTGACCCCCCCTACTGCTGATACCAGCAGGGGTGAGGTGAGGTTCTTAAGTGGCTTTTAATTGGCCACTTAAGTGCTCAATTGACCTCCAGACAGGAAGGAAGCCCATCCTCAAACATTCCTGCTACTGATTTAATTGAAGAAAGGTGAAAAGATGATTGGCACTTCATC
Organism: Scyliorhinus canicula; assembly: GCF_902713615.1. NCBI lineage: Eukaryota > Metazoa > Chordata > Chondrichthyes > Carcharhiniformes > Scyliorhinidae > Scyliorhinus > Scyliorhinus canicula. Next base: position 56,710,662 of record NC_052165.1, on the reverse strand, counting down.
GACCCGCTATCCCTCCAAATTCAAAAGGTCTTCCCACCCTCTTGGCCTGTTCCCGAACAAAATTAAACTCTGCCTGATGGGACATTGGGAATGAGTGACCTGCAGCCAGGAAGAGAATAAATGAATACAGGTACCAGCTTCCCAGAGATTTCAAAAAGTTGACAGAAATACACTAGTGACTAGGGAATTACAGAACAATTTGTTGTCAGAAAATTACTGAAATCTATAATTAGTGATGGAGTGGACTGAACACCTTGAAAATGTCCAGCTGATCAGACAGAGAGGCAGCATGAGTTTGCAAAGGTTGGGTCATGCCTGATGAAAGGTTTTGAAGAGGTGACTAATTAGTTGACAGGAGAATGCCCATGGATGTTATTTATATGAACTTCTTGATGACATTTGATAAAGTTCCTCTTAAGAGACTGTTGGCTGAGGTTGAAGCCCATGGAATTGAAGGCAAGTTATTGACCTAGTTATGAAATTATTTGAGTGGCAGAGGAATATTGGGCATGGAATCTAACTGGCAGGGTGTAACTAGGAGTTTCCTGCAAAGATCTGTCTTAGGGCCTCAACTATTTTTCATTTTTATTAATTATTTAGATATTGGATTATAAAGCCGCATGTCCAAATTTGCCAATGACACAATGATAGGCAACATTGTTAGCAGTGTATATGGAAGCATAAAATATCAAAGAAACATTGCCAGATTAAGTAAATGGGCAGAACTGTAACAAATGGTTTCAATGTAGGCACATGTTAGGTAATCCATTTTGGAACCACGGTGGATCGAACATGATACTTTTTAGATGGGAAAACCAGAAAAAGAAACATTTCTACATATCAAAAACAACTTATATTTATATAGCACCTTTCAGTTAATAGTATGTCCCAAGGATTTTCACAGGAACATTATCAAGCAAAATATGATCCAAAGCCACAAAAGAGATATAGGACGTTATTTAACGGGAAAATTTTTGAGTGTCATTTTGGGCACAATTGGCAGGGTGTTCCTTGACGGACGCAATGGCAAAATTGCGGCTGGTTTTTAATGGCACTTTGTGGCGGAAATGAGCCCCACGAGCTTTTCACCATTACTGGCTGCCTTGCCGTCTGATTCGCCAGAATCGCGCTTCAGCATCTCGCCGCTAAGAAGGGGGAGGTGCTTTTAAATGCTCCTTCACCATTTATTCCCAGTCAACACACAAGTATGTCAATGTGCAGACCTGCTCCTCGTTTTCGGGATGCCGACCTGGCCAAGGTTCTCAACACCGTTGATACGAGATGGGACATCCTGGGCAGGATTCTCTGACCACCCCCCCCCCCCCCCCCTCGCCCCCCGCCGAGTCGGAGACTCGCCCCGCCGCTCCGACGCCGGCTGACGAATTTTCCGGCGCCATTTTTTTGATGGGGGCAGGGATTGCCCCGCGCTGGTCGGGGACCATTGCCAGTTCTCCGGGTCTCAATGGGCCGAGCGACCGCCCGTTTTCGGCCAGTCCCGCCGGCATGGATTAGACAAGGTCCATACTGGCGGGACCTGGCTCTGAGGGTGGCCTGGGAGTCCTCGGGGGGGGGGGGGGGGGGGGGGGGATCCGGCCCCAGGGGGGGCCCCCACGTTGGTCTGGCCCGCGATTGGGGCCCACCGATCTGCGGACGGGCCTGTGCTGTGGGGGCACACTTTCGTTCCGCGATGGCTGTCGCGGAGAAGAAACTCCCTGAACATGCGTCAACTCGCGCCGGCCGGTGGAGGCCCTTCGGTGCCAGTTGGCACAGCGCCAACCACTCCAGCGCCGGCCTAGCCATCGGAAGTACGGAGGATTCCACACCTTCCGGGCAGCCTGACGCCAGAGTGGTTCACACTGTTCTTTGGCGCCGGTACGGCCACCCCGCCGGTTGGGGGAGAATCCCGGCCCTTGTTCCCCCAAGTGGGTTGGAGGAGCTGTAAGGTTTAAGTTATCACTTCTCCCTTGCCATCAGTCACCCCAATCCCAAATCCCGCCAGCACCACAAATCACCGGCTGACATCTCGCACCCTCCCCACATGCGATCTTCATGCTTGCTCTTCAGAAACCACTGGCAACCACCATCATAACTCCTTTATGCCCAGGTGTTATAGACACCCCAGCGCATCAAGTGTGCAGCACACAAGGCCCGCTCTTTGTTCCTGCTGGAGACGATAATCCATAATAAGCAGGAACAGGCCAAGTTGGTGGGCAGAGTAAGTTGGCCGGAGCCCGACGGCTGCCAAGAGCATAAAAGACCACAGGGCACAAGGAGCAGGCTGCCTGCATTTCTTATGTGCGTTGTGGCTGCTGAGAGAGAGAAAGAGAAGGTACCGAAAGTGTCCAACATCGCTATAGTTTGCAGAAAGCTGTACCACTGGCCGGGGGATTCTGCCAGGGAGAGTAGCGGAGGGTGGCCAGGAGGTGGCTGTGAGGTCGGGGTGGATGGGCACGGAACACCGTTACCGCAGCGGGAAAGCAGCCATGCAGCGACACAGGCAGCTAACAGCCCACTCTGAACTTCGGGCCATGGGTGCCCTACCCAGGCCATCCCCCTAGCTGCCCTCTGGCCCCAGCCGACCCATCAGCTGTATGGGCACTCTCCAGCATAATCAGTGCCATCTTATTGGCTGGGATGAGTGTGTGTGGGGATTGTAATGTGTATGTGCAGCTGCAGCTTGTCAGCCTCCCTAGTGTCAATCAGTGACCCGGCGAATCCCGCACCATTTTTCATTGGAATTGATCGTGTTCCACGTGGCGTCAATGCTAACCCCTCCACAGTTACTGAATTGATCCAAGTTTGGCATCAGATTCGCTTTTGTGAAAGCCCACGAATTCTGCCCCGGCATCTCAGAAATGGAGAATCCTGCCGCTGGTGTGGAACTATGAGAAATGAGAAAGTGGGATTCCATTTAATTGGGTTACATAAGTGTGGTGAATGTATTCACCAGATAGGTGATATGTCTTTAAGGTTTGGTGTGATATGCCTTTAAGGCTTGGGTTGGAACCCCGGTGGGCTCTGCCTCTGGCTCCGCCTCCCCAGGGCTTTATATAATGTTGCGTCTATTGGGTGGCGCTCAGTTTGCACTGAAGTCTCTGGCTAGCTAAGTTCTTTGCGTGTTAAAGACTTCATTCACTTGATCTCACTCGCGTGTCGTAATTGATGGTTTATCAATTTAATACACAAAGAACGACACTATGGACCCCGCTCTCAAGCCAGAGAAACTCGATCTAGATGCCCATGCGCCAGAAGCCAAGGAGATCTTCTCGCACTGGCTTCACTGCTTCGAGGCATATATAGGCTCCTCAGAAGCACCTAGCCTCGAAACTCGCAAGCTGCACCTCCTCCACACCCGGGTGAGCCACAGTATCTCTGTTTTAATTGAGAAGGCGGCCTCGTATGATGCTGCAGTTGAGATTCTAAAGAAGCGCTTTATCAAGCCCGTCAATGAGGTGTTCGCGCGGCGTCTACTCTCTACCCGCCGGCAGCGCTCCGGGGAATCGCTGGTGAGTATTTGGAAAAGCTCACCATGCTCACCAGAAACTGCAATTACCAAGCTGTGAGGGCTGAGGACCACATGAAGCTACAGATCCGGGACGCCCACGTGGCTGGAATCCGCTCGAACTACAGCAGGCAGCGACTCCTAGAAAACGGGGCAAACGACCTGCAGGAAACGGTAAAATTAGCCACCTCGTTAGAGGTGGCCTATCAGAACCTCGGCGCGTTCCCCGTGGACCCTGCGAGCCCCATGCGGACTTCTCCAGACCCGACCACGCCACAGGCCTGTGCCGCGCGGCTGCCCGCCCAGACCGTGTGACCGTCGTGCTACTTCTGTGGTCAGGGCCAACATCCAAGACAGCGTTGTCCAGCCCACTCCGCAACATGTAGCGACTGCGGCAAAAAGGGGCATTTCGCTAGAGTCTGCCTGGCAAAACCGAAGGCCCAGAAGCAGAAAACTCACCAGGCCCGACCAACAGACTCACAGGCCCGCAGGCCCCGCAACGTGCCTGTTTGCCTGCCGGACACGCCCTTTTCCGACGCATCATCGGCCTTGTGCGATTCGTGGGGGCGGCCATCTTGGCCACCACCTTCTGCTCAACCCAACACATGCGACCGATGGGGGCGGCCATTTTGTGACTCCGATTCCCCAGATGACACAGACTACCCGCAGCTTGGAGCAGTCACCCTTGACCAGTCATGGCCGAAGCACCTGCGAAGCTCCATGATGGTCGTCCAGGTCAACGGGACCCCCTGCCTCTTTGACTCCAGGAGCACGGAGAGTTTTGTACATCCAGAAATGGTAAGACGCTGCTCCCTGCGCACCTACCTTGCCTCCCAAACAATCTCCCTCGCCTCTGGGTCCCATTCCATCTGAATTCGGGGGTACTGTATCGCGAACCTCGCGATCCAGTGCACTGAATACACCCGCTTTAAACTCTATGTCCTCCCTCACCTCTGCGCGCCCCTAATGCTTGTTCTGGATTTTCACTGTAGTCACCGAAGCCTGACCCTGAAGTTCGGCGGACCCTTATGCCCCCTTCACGGTCTGTAGCCTTGTGACTCTGAAGGTCGCCCCCCCCCCCCCGCTCTTCGCGAACCTCACCCCCGACTGTAAGCCCACCGCCACCAGGAGCCGGCGGTACAGTGCCCAGGATATGACATTCATCAAGTCAGAGGTCCAGCGACTCTTGAGAGAGGGGGGTCATCGAGGCCAGCAACAGCAGGTGGTGGTAGTCCGGTCTGGAGGAAAGAACCAGATGGTCGTGGATTACAGCCAGACCATAAACCGGTTCGCGCAGCTTGATGCGTACCCCCTTCGCCGCATAGCAAATCACGCAATCAGATCACGCAATACCGGGCTTTCTCCACGGTCGAGCTGAAGTCTGCTTACCACCAGCTGATCCGCCCAGAAGATCACCACTACACGGCTTTTGAAGCAGCTGGCCGGCTCTTCCACTTCCTTAGGGTCCTTTTTGGTGTTACTAATGGGGTCTTGGTCTTCCAGAGAACGATGGACCGAATGGTGGACCAGTATGGGCTGCGGGCTACTTACCCGTACTTGGACAATGTCACCATCTGCGGCCATGACCAGTAGGACCACAACACCAACCTTGAGAAGTTCCTCCAGACTGCCCGGACCCTCAACTTACAATAATGTTGCGTCCAGTGGGTGGCGCTCAGTTTGTACTGAAGTCTCTGGCTAGCTAAGTTCTTTGCGTATTAAAGCCTTCATTCACTTGATCCCACTCTCGTGTCGTAATTGATGGTATATCAATAAGGGAAAGTGGTTAGACTCTTGTTGGAGATGGCCATTGCTTGGCATGAATATTACTTGCCATTTACAAGCCCAAGCCTCAATGTTGTCCGGGTGTTCCTCCAAGCAGGAATAGATTACATTATCTGAGGAGTTGCAAATGGCAGTGTAAACTTTGTGCATTCCTCAGTGAACCATCCTAATCGTGAACATAAGATGGAGAGAAGATCGTTGACAACAGCTGAAAGTTGTTGGCCTCGGACACTGCCACAAGGAGAAGTAATGTCCTAGGCTGGGATGATTAGTCTCCAACAACCACAATCATATTTTTGTGCTAGGTACAGCTAGTAGAGAGTTCTCCCCTAATTTGGATTTTATTTATTGTCACGTGTACTGAGGTACAGTGAAAAGTATTTTTCTGCAAACAGCTCAACAGATCATTAAGTGCATGAAAAGAAAAGAAAATACATAATAGGGCAACACAAGGTACACAATGTAACTAGATAACACCGGCATCGGGTGAAGCACACAGGGGTGTAGTGATAATCAGGTCAGTCCATAAGAGGGTCGTTCAGGATTCTGGTGACAGCGGGGAAGAAGCTGTTTTTGAGTCTGTTCGTGCATGTTCTCAGACTTTTGTATCTCCTGCCAGATGGAAGAAGTTGGAAGAGTAAGCTGGGTGGGAGGGGTTTTTGATTATGATGCCCGCTTTCCCCAGGCAGCGGGAGGTGTAGATGGAGTCAATGGATGGGAGACAGGTTCGTGTGATGGACTGGGCTGTGTTCATGACTCTCTGAAGTTCCTTGCGGTCTTGGGCCGAGCAGTTGCCATACCAGGCTGTGATGCAGCCAGATAGGATGCTTCCTGTGGTGCATCTGTAAAAGTTGGTAAGAGTTAATGTGGACATGCCAAATTTCCTTAGTTTCCTGAGGAAGCATAGGAGCATAGGTACATTCTTGTTGGTAGCGTCGACGTGGGTGGACCATGACAGATTTTTAGAGATGTGTATCCCTAGGAATTTGAAGCTGCTAACCATCTCCACCTCAGCCCCGTTGATGCTGACAGGGGTGTGTACAGTACTTTGCTTCCTCTAGTCAATGACCAGCTCTTTAGTTTTGCTGGCAGGGAGAGATTGTTGTCGTTACACCACTCCACTAGGTTCTCTATCTCCCTCCTGTATTCGGACTCGTCGTTATTCGAGATCCGGCCCACTATGGTCGTATCGTCAGCAAACTTGTAGATGGAGTTGGAACAAATTTTGCCACGCAGTCGTGTGTGTACAGTGAGTACAGTAGGGGGCTAAGTACACAGCCTTACGGGGCACCAGTATTGAGGACTATTGTGGAGGAGGTTTTGTTGTTTATTCTTACTGATTGTGGTCTGTTAGTCAGAAAGTCAAGGATCCAGTTCCAGAGTGAGGAGCCAAGTCCTAGATTTTGGATTTTGAGATGAGTTTGGGTGGGATTATGGTGTTGAAATTCCCATTAACTTTAATTTTACGAGAGCTCCCTGAGCCGCACTCAGTCGAAAGCTGCATTGATGACAAGGGCAGTCACCTTCACCTCATCTTACCCCACATGTTTAAAATGTTAAAATTTTAGCATCTTAAAAAAAACCTGCCATATCTCCAGCTGTCCACGCAGCATGCCCAGTTGGAGCCTGTCCCTGGTGGGGCACACTTGCAACCTTCTGAAGGTCAGAACATCTCTTTCATTGGATGAGTCAGTTCCCATTTCACTCTGGCATATCTGGATCCCAGCCTCCTAGCAGGGCATGACTAGAGCACACCAAAAGACTAACAGAGGCTCATAACTTCATTGAGGGCCACCAAGTACAAATACATAGGGGGCGAGTGTTCACGTCGTCGTGAAGGCCGTCACATTTCATGACGGCGCGAACAGGGCCCAGGCACGTCCTATTCTGGCTCCCACAGGGGCCCAGCACGGCGCTGGAGCGGTTCACGCCGCTCCAGCCTCTGGTGCTGCGCCAACCCGCGCATGCGCAGTTGGGCCGCACCATCCTGCACATGCGCGGGGAACGTCCTACGCGTGCCGGCCCCGCCGCAATATGGCATGGTTGTTCAGGGGCCGGCCGCGGCGGAATGTAGGCCCGGGGAGGGGGGGGAGAGGCCGGCCCACTGATTGGTGGCCCCGATCACGGGCCAGACCCCTTCGGAGCCCCCCCTCCGCCCCCCCGGTGAAGGAGCCCCCGCCCCCCAAGCGTTCCCGCAGAGTTCCTGCCGGCAGCGACCAGGGGTGGACGGCGCCGGCGGGACCCTGTCATGTCGGAGCAGCCACTCGGCCCATCCGGGCCGGAGAATCGGCGCTCGCCGTTTGTGCCGATTCTCCGAGCGGCCCGGCGTGATTCGCGAGGCGCTGGTTCCGGGGGGGGGGTGGGAGAATCGCGTGCGGGGGTCGGGGCGGCGTGGAACGATTCGCGTGGCGCCCCAGCGATTGTTACACCCGGCGGGAAGGGGGGTGGGGTGGGGTGAAGAATACCACCCATAATTTAAACAGTTACTTTTCCATTAATTCTGGCCTTGATCCATTACTGCTGAGCTATTAAACCAGGGCGTCTGCACTCAGTGCACCAATGTGAATCCCTACACAGCTCTGAAGCACAGTACTATCAATATAAACATGAGATCTTTCTTGTCCTGGGATTTAAGTTCATCTGAAGCTGTATGATAGAAGCTAAAGTTTCAAAGGATTCTTAAGCGTTTCCAGTTGAATATTGTACTTCAGAAATGTGAGAGTTATTGTAAAGATCACAGCAGAGTCAAATTCCAATGCTAGCTTGGGTAAATAAAGAAAGCCAGTCTGTTTACCATTAGACTTTTTAATCTTCCTGGTATGACCCTTTTAACACCAAACAATAGTCACTGAAGGTGAACAGTATGTTAATCAAGAAAGAAATTCAAATCGCCAAAGTTTCTCATTCAATAGTCCGAGTTGTTATTATTTCTCATTCCTTAATTACCTTGTTTCATGCCTATTCAGCACTGCAGCACAGATGGGCCCAAATCTTCCAATCAGGATCAGAAACCCTGGTCCATGGGTGGCACGGTGGCACAGTGGTTGGCACTGCTGTCTCACAGCACCAGGGACCCGGGTTCAATTCCAACCTTGAACTGTCTCTGTGGAGTTTGCACGTTCTCCCCATGTCTGCGTGGGTTTCTTCCGGGTGCTCAGGTTCCCCACAGTTCATAGACGTGCAGCTTAGGTGGACTGGTCATGATAAATTGCCCCTTAGTGTCCAAAGGTTGGTGGGGTTACGGGGTTAAGGTGGAAGTGGACCTAGGTTTGGGTGCTCTTTCGGAGGGTCAGTGCAGACTCTATAGGCTGAATGGCCTCTTTCTGCACTGTAGGGATTCTATAACTCTAACCTCCAGATAGTCGGATACCGGACATATTCCAGAAGATGCGCTATGAGTTCCCTCGGAAATCTCAAATCAAGAACTCCATGGGAATTGGCCGGACAATTTGAACTTCCAATGGTCAACTCCCCTACACGCTGGGACCATAGAATTCCTACAGTGCAGAAGGAAGCCATTTGGCCCATCGGGTCTGCATCAATCCTCCGAAAGAGCACTTCACCTAGGCCCACTCACCCACCCTATTCCCTTAACCCCATCTAACCTGTACATCTTTGGACACTACGGGCAATTTAACAGGGCCAATCCACCAAACCTGCACACGTTGGATCATGAGAGGAAACCGGTAGGCAGCATGGTAGCACAAGTGGCTAGCACTGTGGTTTCACAGCACCTGGTTCAATCCCCCACTGGGTCACTGTCTGCGTGGAGTCTGCACGTTCTCCCCGTGTCTGCAGGGGTTTCCTCCGGGTGCCCCGGTTTCCTTCCACAGTCCAAAGACGTGCCGGTTAGGTGGATTGGCCATTATAAATTTCCCTTACTGACCAAAAAGGTTAGGAGGGGTTATTGGGTTATGGGGATAGGGTGGAAGTGAGGGCTTAAGTGGGTCGGTGCAGACTCAATGGACCGAATGGCCTCCTTCTGCACTGTATGTTCTATGGAACACGCAGAGGAAACCCACACAGGGAGAATGTGCAAACTCCACACATCACCCAAGGCAGGAATTGAACCCAGGGCCCTGGCACTGTGAGACAGCTGTGCTAACCACTGTGCTACCATACTAATCCTCTGAAAAAGTCTCCAACTCTGAGTTAGAGTCGGAAACCGTAGATGGTTCCGACTTACTTTCCAGAATAGTTACCCAGGATATGTTCAACAAGAAAAAATCTGGTCGAACACCTGGACAACTATACAACTGACCTCCAATCACTCACCCTGACACCTGGATAACCCGACTACCACCTCCAACTACACCTCCTGACTCCCTCCAACTCTCCCTCCTCACCAGACCTGACTAGTCCCCATCAACCAACTGTCCCATTGACACCCTGACTTGACCTGACGACCACCTACCCAACCCAACCTTCCCTGACCCACCTACCCACACACCCGCTACCCGCCTCACCCACCTTACCCGCCTGGCCCTTTTTGAGCTTACCCCCTTACTCACCTACCTTCCATCCTATCCCTTACCTCATCCGCTGCACCACCCTCCACCAAACTACCTTCTCCCTGTAATTCTTTTCAAAGGAGTTTTTGGAAATTTAAACTCTTTGCTTACAAGAATATGGGGGCTAATGTGTGAAAAGGGGGCATAATCTCTTCACAGATTCTCTGTGCTGCTCCCTATGAGGTTTACTGCACTGAGTTGGATGTGAAGGATCCTCCATCGGAATTCTGTCCTGAAATATCAATGGAAGGCAAGTGTGCATTCTTTTTGTCTCTTCAGGGTTGGAAATAGGGGCTCAGATATTCTGGTCAGGACTGGTAACCCTTTTTCTGACCCTGATCAGGCAAAAAATTGACAGTCACCTTCCACCAATATTTCAGGACAGTCTTTCCGATAGAGGATCTTTCACATCCGACCAAGTGCAACTAACCTGATAGACAGCCGTAAAATAATCCGCGTGGAATCCATGCCTCCTTTTTACGACACTAGTTGTCATATTCTGATAAGTAAAGTGTTTAAATGTCCCAAAGCTCCTTTGAAAATAACCAAGAGAAGACTGGTGCATACTAGTCAGGTTGTGTCAAGAGAGAGTCAGTGTAGGGGCTGGTCAGTAAGTGGGTAAGGAGTTTCGGGGGGCTAGGAGGTTACAGTGGGTAAGATAAGTGGGTAAGGGGTTAGGGTGGATGGGGGTAGAGTGGTAGATAGAGTGGAAGGGTCGCATGTGCAGTGGACACTAAAGAGCCTTGGTGGGATTCTCCATCAGCTGATGCCGGAATCAGGAAACGCGATTGGGCAGAGAATCGGTTCTGACGCCAAAATTATGGAGGGTGCCGGGTTCACGCCAAATCGCAATCTCCAGTACCTCGACAGCAGTGTCAATGCATTCCACTCTGCATGTACAGTAACACCGTTTGCATATTATCAGCGGCCTGACCCGGTACTCCTGGGGCCTCTGCGATTCTCCGCCTCCACTGGGAGAATTTCCCGATGGCAAGGTTCATTGGTGCTTTAAAATCAAAGAAACAGGCGCCATGGCTAATGAGGGAGAGCGAGGAGGTAGGACACGGAGCGCGACCGTGGATGGCAGGTCCTGACACTGGCTGGGCTGGCTGGGAGGGGGTGGGCGGGGGTCCCTGCCATGGCCAGAGATGGGAGGGTTGGGGGTGACGGAAGGACAGGCATGGAGCTTGGGGTGACCATCTCATGGGACTGGGGAAATGTCCAGGCAAGGAATGGCGCTGCCACAACCTGTCAGGCAGCCATCCTGCTGCACACCTACTGACCACCCACCTTGGCCTTGGTTCTGCAGAGTGTCACCGGCTGTATGGGTGTCCCAACTGCCTGCACGCCACAATCCACCATACCACCACCACCACCGCCCCCCACCGGTGGGGCATCATGGCGGCCAGCCCAAGGGCAACGCCGACAATATCCCTACAGGAGGGCGCAGCGGCAGAGTCTGCAGTGCCACTGAGGCCACTGTGTAGCCTGGTGGACCTGGTTGGGCACGGGATACACATCATTCTAACATGTTGCCTTCACTCCCTGCAGACAATTGATGTTGTAATATAACCAGCAATGGTGGCCTTTCTCCTCGTTGCCGCAGCCCTGGTGATGCACTGCAGCAGTAGGAGCTGGAGCTGCTCGAGGAGAGGAAGCTTCAACAGCGGAGCATTCCCCAGAGGAACAGGGGACAGCCACTGAGGATGGAGAGCCGGCTGTCCAACAGGCCGAGGAAGAGGTGTAAAGGAGGCACCGCATGAGGCCTCACGTGTACAGGCAGCGCCTGTCATTCAAGGACCTGTGGTACCAGGCATGCCACCAAAGCTCTGGCTGAACAGGGGGAAAGTGCAACATATCTGTCCAGATCATGACATACTGGCACCACGGTGAATGGGGGAGATCATCCACTCCCAGTGGCCATCAAGGTGACGGTCACTCTAAAACGTTTACATCATGGGCTCCTTCCAGACACCGAGTGGGGACCTGTCCGGGATGTCACAGAGCTCGGTGCACAGGTGCATCTGCATTGTCACGGAGGCCCTATATGCCTAGTCGGCACAATACATGCATGTCAATGTGGACCGAGCCCACCAGGATGCCGGGCAGTAGGGCTCACCGCCATCGCTGAGATGGCCCTGGTCTAGGGGGTCATTGACGGGATGCATGTCGCACTCTGAGCACCTGCAGATGACTGGGCCACTCTACACAAACCAAAAGTGGTTCCATTCAATGAACGTTCTGCTGACGTGTAACCATCATTTGCGCATCATGCACGTGTGCAGCAGATAGCCTACTCACCCTGGTCACCCTGAGGAGGTTTTGCAGTTTTTTCTTGCATTGCTGGTCGGTCCAGACAATGTTGCTGACGGCGCTGACCACCTCTGCCACTTGCACCCAGGCACAACGAGTAACAGCGGCTGGCAGCCTCCTTCCCGGGCCGGGGTACAGGGTCGCGCGCCTCACCTCCATGGTGCCCAGCAGGGTCTCAAGCTCAACATCTGTAAAACGGGGTGCCACTCTCCTCGCTGCCATCTTGCTGGCTGGGAATGTGTGTGTGAGGAGTCCAGTGTGTATATGTGGCTGCAGCTTGTCTGCCTCCTGAGTGTCAATCACGAATCCGGCAAATGCCGCACCCTTTCTCATTGATTTTGAATGTTCTATATGGCGCCGGTGCTAGCCCCTCAACGGTCGCTGAATTGGCCCAGTTTTGTTGTCGTAGAAATCCACAAATCCTGCCATGGTGTCAGCACTTAGTCTCGGAAATGAAGAATTCTGCCGCCTGTCTTTAGTGTATTAATAATCCAAGGCCAGAAATTTGGCTGGAGATGAGGTAACATTACCATGGCAGGCGGAAGTCCTGCCCTAGTGGAGTTATGTCCGAAACAGAAAATCAAAGTTACAGATCTTCTAAATATATGCAAATACAATGGAATCAATTATTCTACTTTGTTCCCATAACTAAACTAACCACTGAAGTAAGTCCAGCAGGGTTACTCCAGAGCTTGACCTTCCGTATGCAGAACATACTCTTGTTTGTCAACAGACTGCAAAGTTTTTACAAGGAATGAAAGGCACCTATACATCTGACAAGCAATTCTCCATCCTTTCACCAGAACATTTCTGTGTGGGCCCAGACTTCAAAAGGCTAAGTGCACTGATCTGGAAAACGTGGGTCACCGGTGTAGGACACAGACCATGACATCAAGCACACAGCTTATCAGGGTAAATCTAGACTGTCATCTGCAGGATCTCATGGTGCTGATGTGACGATACCTTCACTGTGTTACAGTATTTTTCAATCCTTCAATAGCTGAAAAAAGGCTCACACCTGGTTTGTGACAGAGATAGTAATCTTTATATTTGCAAACTACATTTAGAGCACAACTTGTTTATTACTGCACTGTATCGGTACAGTAAATACAATGCAAGCCATTGTACATAGGAGAGCTCCTGATTTCGGAAAGAGGAGATTTAAAGATTTGAAATACATTGAAAGATTTTAAAATGCTATAAAATGGAATTTTCTGGACCAGTCAAGTTTCAAGTTGATGCAAATTAGTGAAGGTTCAACTTGTGGCCCATTCCTGAATATCTTGACGTACTTTAAAAGAAACCCTGAAACTTCCTTTACTGTTATCATTAACTCTGAAGTAAAACTTCCCGTACCAGCCTCCCCAGACAGGCGGCGGAATGTGGTGACTAGGGGCTTTTCACAGTAACTTAATTGAAGTCTACTCGTGACAATAAGCGATTTTCATTCATTTCACAGGGAGCAAAGTAAGAGGGGTTGTACGGCAGCTGGGAGGTTAGGTGGCTTTGGCTGTGGCATTGGCATGTTGGACTCTATACCTATTCAAATGTCGAAGATTAACAGTTGAACTTACAATTTTTGGGATGGCAATAAATCTGGAAGGGATACAGCATCTTCCAGCTGATCACACTATCACAGTGCAAATAGTCATGGAGCCATCTTTTTACTACACTGCAGATTTACCAGCTGAAGCTGAAGTGGACTAAAAGTGGGGGAGGTGGTGGAAGGAAGAGATGTTTCAGTTGGATACAAATAAAAAAATTTAAAATTGTATTTGCAAAAGAATGCATAAAATCTTTGTCGCAACGGAAATGTCTTTGTTAAACTGGAACCTATGAAGAGACACTCCAAAAAAACCTTCAGTTTAAGGAGATATTTTCACATCGATCTAGATACAGAATAGATGTGAAAGCATACCCACCACTGTTGTGATGAAAGATACAAACATGGCAAGAGCTGGGGAATATAGTGCTCTCAGAGATTTGTAGAGCTGGAGGAGATTGCAGAGATCGTAAGGGGTGAGGCTAAGGAGATATTTGAACAAGAAGCTAAGAATTTTAAATATCTTGGTGGTTGGCGAATGAGAGCCAATGAATGTCAGCAAGATGGGCTCATGGGACTCGGTGTGGGTCAGGATGTTCAGCAGAGTTTACAGAGGGTTGGAGATGGAAGGCCATCCAGGAATGCATTAAAATAGCAGAGTCCGGAGTTAACAAGAACATGAATATGGGTTTGGGCAGCAAATTGGTTGAGTCAGAGGCAGGAACTAGTAACATTACAATGGTAGAAAGAAGCCGTCTTGCTGATGAAGAGGATATGGGCACCAAAGTTTCATATATTGCTATAATGTGTTGCTAAGATGATCTACAACTGACAAGACATTATGTGATTCAGGGTCAGATAGGTTGCCAAGATTGTGAACAGACTGGCTCAGCCTGATACGGTAACAAGGGAGGTGAATTAATTGGCATGGGGATAGAATTTGTGCCTGAGAGTGAAGACAACAGCTTCAGGCTCATCAGTTTAATCGGAGGAAATTTCAGCTTATATGGGACTAGATGTTGGACATGGAGTCTGACAGAATTTGCCTCTTTGTTTGTCATTAAGATCATTTAAATACAACCTCACTAGTTACTGACAATACCACAAAAATAGTTACTACGAATGTCAATCACTCATGTGTAGTGCTGAGGAATGAAACACTCTCAGAGATGCCAACCTTCGGATGAGGCATTTAAACCAGGCTCCGCTTCCCTCTGAAAAGGACATAAACGATCCTGCGGATCCTTTCACTAGAATTAATGTTATAACTATAAAGAATAAGTGAAATATTTTGGTTTGAAGAGGAGACCAAAATTGGCAGCTATAAAATACATGACAGTCACCAATAAAGCAAATGCTGAATTCAGGAGAAATGTTTTATCCAGAGTGGCTAGAATGTGGAACTCGGCAGCATTGAATAGCTGAAATCACCAACCTAGATGAAGTTAAGGTGAAGCTGGATAAACATACAAGGAAAAAAGGAACAGTAAATTATGCAAACAAGGCGAGTAGATAAAGACAAGTGGGAGGAGGTTCATGCGCAGAATAAACACCAGCATGGACTAATTTAACTGAATAGACTGTTTTTGTTTTGTACATTTTATGTAATTTTGAAAAAGGGGAGCTCTCCCTCACATACTGAGTAATATTTATTCCTCAATAAATATCACTAAAATTGATCATCTGCTCGATTATTGATGCTTGTGGGACCTTGCTGTGCATGAAATGGCTGCCTCATTTTCTACATTACAACAGTGGCCAACTTCAAAGTACTTAATAGGATGCAATGTATTCTTTTAAGGAGGCCAGGGAGAGAAATCCTCACATCTGTCACGAAACATCATCCGGCAGCTTCATAGGAAAGCTTGGGTTTCTTTCCACACTGACAGGTGAGAAGCCCTCTACTCCGGTATCCTGATGTTTTGGTGATAAACTAATAGAGACAGGAGCACCTTAAAGAAGTGACAGAATGCTCAGATCTCAACCAGAAAAGAAAAAAAAGAACTGCTGAAAGAAGGTTTCCAGCTACTTCAAATCAAACTATGTTGTTTTCTTTCCACAATTTTTACTTTAGAACTTGTAACTTTTAAAAACCCTGTCGCATAGACTTGAAAGAACATAAAAGCAAAATGAACAATGCACACTTTTAGCATTTATTATGAAGCCACCGCTAGTAGCCCCTGAGGGTGATGTTTGCCAACATAAACAATAAAAATATTCTTGGTGAATTAAATTGGTCCAACAACCCATGTCAGACAATGTATTGTAAGCTAGAGATCATCTTAGCAACATTTTATAACAACAATATGGAACCAATTTTCTTCTATCTAACGCGACTTGTGCACCAATTCCTTAAGCTATGGGTTAGAAGGCCTCTGCCCATTTGTGTGTGATGTTCATTTTCTGGGAGTTCATGGGATGGACAAAGGAACCTCCCACTTAAAGCAGACAGACTCTTCATTGTATTTAATGATGTGGTTGCCATTCTGATGCTTCCTACTAATGTCAGTTTAACACCAAGTGAGGCTTCATCTAATGGCTGCGCTGCACTCCGTTCAAGTGCGACGCGGCCGGTAGGTCTCGTCCGCTCTGTATTTGTGTCAGTATTTGTACATCCACACCTGCAGACAAAGATAATCAGACTTTGCTTTAGCAGAGGATCAGTGCACAGATTGAGTTCAACTCTTAAGATACCTGTGAACGTGGTGACACGGTGGCTCAGTGGTTAGCACTGATCTCTCATGGCGCTGAGGACACGGGTTCGATCCCTGCCCCGGGTCACTGTCTCACCCCCACAACCCAAAGATGTGCATGGTCGGTGGATTGGCCACGCTAAATTTCTGCGTCCCTATCAGATGCTCAGCCTCTGGACCAGGTTTACCCGGAGTTGATGAGTCGATAGGGTGTGGCCGTGAGATTCAGAGGAGGATGTCAGTGACACTCCAGCAGGTTCACAGGTGATTCGAGGAGTCTCAAAGGCTGTGGGCGCAGGAGATAGCGCCGGCAATGCATGGCACCAAAGCCAACACTACTAGGATGGCGACCGTAGTGGAGAGCCTGGAGCACGACGTCAGCACCATGAGAGGTGGTGTCCAAGGTGTGGCCCAGTCAGTGACGGCCATGGCTGAGCACCTTGGCAGCATGTCCGAGTCACTGGGGGACATCCCTGGCGCAGGTGGAACTTTCTGAGGCACTGCGAGCATGTCCCAGTCTCAGGCGGGCATTGCGAAGTGCTGTGTAACATGCCCCAGTCCCTGGGAGACGTGTCCCAGTCTGAGGTGGACTTTACCAGGCTACTGCAAAGCATATTCCAGTCACAGGTGAGTATTGCTGAGGTGCTGCAGAGCATAACCCGGATGATGAGGACTGTGCCCAGACGCAGCTGGACATTGGGTGGAGGTTGAGGTGGGCTAGGTGGGAGGTGGGGTTGGGAAAGGGGCGAGACGATGGACATAGTCACGTCCTACGTGAAGCGTGTGAGGATGAGGGCCTCCCTGGCCTTCAGTCATGCAGGACCCTCGTCACTGCTGCCAGTCCTCCATTCTCCAGCTGGTTCTACGGTCCTCCCCGGGCTGGTCCTTCTGGTCTGGTTCTTCCTCGTCTCTGCCTCGGAATGGCCATTTGTTTCTCCTCCACCTCCAGCATGTCACCCCACTTCTGTGTCAGGTTGTGGTCAGCACATCAGAATATCACAAAGCGGGCGACCCTCCGGGAATGTACTGCAGAGCGGTTGAGGCATCAGAACCACATTTTCACACTCCCGGGTAAGCACACACGTTGAACGTTCAAGGAGTGGAAACCGTTCCTGTTGATGTAGGGCGCTCCCTGATACCCCGGTGTGCGTAAGGCCACATGTATGCGTCTATTACCCCCTGGACCTGGGCATCCCGGCGATGGTGGAGAATCCCGCTACCCAGGCATCCTTTTGGGCTTGGTCCATGCCAAGGTTTATATAATTAACTGACCTGGCAAACAGGACATCTGTGACTTCATGGATGCACTCATGGGCTTTGGTTGGGAAATGCCACAGAAATCCCCGCTCGAGCCCTAGAATAATCCTGAGGCCTATAAGTTCAGGGCTGCAGTGACTTTGAATGCCACCAGGAGTGGGTATGCTCTTCCTCCACGTGGTGCCATGTCCCAAAGACATGGCACAGGTGTCTGGCTGTTCCCTTGTTGAAGTTCAGCCTCCCATGGCACATGCCATCTGTCACCTGCCCAAACAACCAGCAAAGCCTGTGCACCTTGGGCCATCGCCCTCCTTCCCCTCTGGGTCTCTCCCTGGCTTGATGGGCGGCCAGGTCCTCAGTGTGTGGGGCGGGGCCCTACACATGGACTGCTGTTTCGAGCCTCTATCGTCACTGTTGCCATTGCCTTCACTAGCGTCTGGCTGCCTGGCCTCCCGGCAGCTTCCACGGGGTCCAAGATATTATCCATCCCTGTAATATCTGTAAGGCATGGCTGAAGGTGAGGGTCAGGCATCAGCTATGGCTTCCAGGCCAGTACTCTTCAGTTCTCCCATAGCTTTGCCCCCTCCCCACCTCTTATCCCTGCCATCCCTCAATATCACTGCCATCCCTCAGGGTGCCATCGAACATGACCTGCACGTGAGCCCCCGGCCACAGCGGGAGCCCCCCGGCACTGGGCCCCAGACGCTGTACCCCAGACACCCACTGGTAACGTTACCTGGATCGTGTGTTGATTCTCTCCTCGGTCCACACATGGGGATGTCCCCAGACCAGGGATCCAGCTCTTGGGTGATTAGATGTTGGCTTCTGCCTCTGGTGTTGAAGCCTCTGGTGTTCAGACAGAACGTCTAGGCCTCACGGTCTGGTTAGGATGCTAGGCAGTAATTCTCACCTGCGACATGGCACATCTACCCCGGGAATCCACTTGGGGGGTGTGAAGTGCTCACATTACTACAATTGCCAGTTCCCTTAGCAATGGCCTCCAGCCGTGCGCCCGGAGGCCACCACGGTCAGTGGAAGATATGGGTGATCAGTGGGACAGATAGGCAGTAGCCTGATCTGTTCCCGTAATAACTATGGACAATCCATGGGTTGGCATGGCGGACCTGCAGGGGCTGGGACACCCACCCCACACCCCGCCAAGGGGCTACCCCCCCCCCCAACGATGGCGGTCCACACCACCTCCACCCCCCAACTGAAGCCCCCCTCCTCCCAGGGTCTCTTTTCCCCGCCCCTGTCCCCTCTGGGGTCTCCTCTGTCCGAGCACTGGGCAAGAAATTTCAGTGTCCCCAGGCTCACCGCCCGGAATCAGCGATGGATCAAACTACTCTGCCAGCTTCACGTTTTAAAATGGTGTGCTAATCAGCACCGACATGACCACTTGCTCGGGAGGAGATTAGATCATGGGAGGCCATTAGATAGGCGGTCTTTCCTGTTAATGGTACGGAGATTGGCTTTAATTGATGATTATTAGTTTCTTGCCACTCAATGGCGGGGTCCTCATCTCGCCAACTGCAGCGGGTCGGTTAGATCGCAAACCAATCAGCGCCCACTGCAGTTCTCGATTTTGGCCTCTCCCACGATCTAACAGCCACGTCACACTCAAGCAAGAGCGCGTCGCGGCCGTTAAATTGGGCCCTTCATTTTTGTTTGCTGCACAGTAACTTGATGTAGTGGATTACCTGTCCTTACCAGTCTTCTTTCCATTGATCCACGCGGCCCGACACCAGACACCAGACATTCAGACACCAGTTCGATATACGTCTGGTGATAACTACAAATTCAACAATATATAAGATCCTGCAGAAATATTCTCCTACCTTGGCAGTTGCGTCCATTGGGTGCAAGAGTGTAGCCAGCTACTGGACAAGCACACTGGAAGCTGCCAGGAACATTGACACAGCGAAACGAGCAAATGTTGCCTCCAGCAGGTAAAGCACATTCATCAATGTCTATTAGCAGATGAAAATAAATACAGTTAGAATTAGCCACTTGTGTTCATGGGGATGGGGCGAATGTATATGATTGTTAATATTATTGTTATTTTCGGTATTTTACTAAGGTGCGTCAATGTTGTATAAAATCAAAATTTCTCAATAAAAATTATTTTAAAAAAAAGAATTAGCCACTTGTTACAGGAGATCACATGTGCTGCACGAGATTGTTTTATCTATTTAGTTAAGTTGGAGAGGCATAGCCAACTGGCTGAGAGAGATTTATATTTGGGCAGAACTTTGTTTGTTTTCTTTTTATTCTTTACATTTTTCTCCCCTCTTCCCAATACATTAACTTTTACATTATTGCTTGGTAACTTGACCACAAAAAGATAGCCAAAACGCGTTGTTCGTAAAGTTAACAAAGTCCAACTTCTTTAATATAAAACTAATGAAGTTTAAAATACAGTATGGACTGAAAAACGGGAACAACCAGCATCAAACATAACGTTAAAATAACAGTAACAGAATAGAATTAGAACTAACAACAGATAAATACGAATTTACAGAGGTAACAACAAGAAGTAATGACATCACAGCACTTACTGATGACATCGGCAATGGATTTAAATAAGAAGATGCTAAATAATAACACTCTAACAATTACTAAAATATAAGGGCTTGGGCATCGGTCATTCTCTGGTATTTTTGCTGAGTAATCAAGGCTTTTAGTATTGAAAAGTGACTGAACAATGACAACAATACAACCTGATTAACAACATAAGAAAATGTCAAAGACAATTTGGTCCTTGGATTGTAACCCTCTTAACATTTCTACTCCCCAGTCTAGCTTCCAGCAACATTGTGAACTGTCATTTTTGCATAGAATTTACAGTGCAGAAGGAGGCCATTTGGCCCATCGAGTCTGCGCCGGCTCTTTGAAAGAGCAACCTACCCAAGCCCACACCTCCACCCTATCCCCATAACCCAGTAACCCCACCCAACACTAAGGGCAATTTTGGACAGTAAGGGCAATTTAGCATGGCCAATCCACCTGACCTGCACATCTTTGGACTGTGGGAGGAAACCGGAGCACCCGGGGAGAACGTGCAGAGACCGGACAGACAGTGACCCAAGCCAGGAATCGAACCTGGGACCCTGGAGCTGTGAAGCAATTGTGTTAACCACCATGCTACCGCACTGCCCTAAAGATCAACGAGAATGGGATTCAAACCCACGCGTTCAGAGCGTCATGGATTAACAGTCCATCGCCTTAACCGCTTGGCCACCACGTCTGATAGATCATTTCCAACTTTAAGCATAATTTTTCAAGTAAAGATATAGAACATAGAACAGTACAGCACAGAACAGGCCCTACGGCTCTTGATGTTGTGCCGAGCTTTGTCCGAAACCAAGATCAAGCTATCCCACTCCCTGTCATTCTGGTGTGCTCCATGTGGAATGGACTGCCTGCTGTGATAGTGGAGTTGGACACTTTGGGAACTTTCAAGCGGTTATTGGATAAGCACATGGTTGTCAACCTCATACGCTACTGGAAAGGATGTCCCGAAGCGTGGTACATTGGCGAGACCATGCAGACGCTGCGACAACGGATGAACGGGCATCGCGCGACAATCACCAGGCAGGAATGTTCCCTTGCAGTCGGGGAACACTTCAGCTGTCAAGGGCATTCAGCCTCTGATCTCCGGGTAAGCGTTCTCCAAGGCGGCTTTCAGGACGCGAGACAACGCAGAATCACCGAGCAGAAGTTCTGCACACATGAGTGCGGCCTCAACCGGGACCTGGGATTCATGTTGCATTACATTCACCCCCCACTATCTGGCCTGGGCTTGCAAAATCCTACCAACTGTCCTGGCTTGAGACAATTCACACCTCTTTAACCTGGGGTTACTCCTATCTCTGGATCTGTAAAGATTTGGTTACCTGCAAATGCTCGCATTCTAAGCATTGTCTGGCATCTTTGAATTTGTCTATTATATGTTTCTGGAACATACTTCTTCATTCACCTGAGGACGGAGCTGTGCTCCAAAAGCAAGTGTTTGAAACAAACTTGTTGGACTTTAACCTGGTGTTGTAAGACTTCTTACTGTGCTCACCCCAGTCCACCGCCGGCATCTCCACATCATGTCCAAAAAAGGTTAGGTGGGGATAGGGGGATAGAGTGGAGGTGTGGGGATGGGGTGGAGATGTGGGCTTAGGTAGGATGCTCTTTCCAAGGGCCGGTGCAGACGCGATGGGCTGAATGGCCTCCTTCTGCACTGTAAGTTCTATGATTCTATGAATTATTGGAAAAACCTCTGCTGGTTGGAGTCATACTGGCACATAAGGAAGTTAGTTGTGGTGGTTGGAGGTCAATCACCTTAGCTCCAGGACATCACTGCAGAGTTCCTCAGGGTAGTGTGCTAGGCCCAACATCTTCCCTAATTAGCGACGCTCACATCCCATAAATGAATTATAAAAAAAGAAAGGCAGGTATATTTTGGGAGCCAGCGGTGCAATTGAACCATCATTTAAAAAAAAAAATTTAGAGTACCCAATTCTTTTTTTTTCCCAATTAAAGGACAATTTAGCATAGCCAATCCACCTAGCCAGCACATCTTTCGGTTGTGGGGATAAAACCCATGCAGACTTGGGGAAAATGTGCAAACTCCACACGGACAGTGACCCAGGGCCGGGATTCGAACCCGGGTCCTTAGCTTATCACTTGAAATTTGTAGAAAGGATAGCTTTTCAATGTGTTCCATGAATTTTGTAACAACTGAACAAATCTCACAATAGCTAACAACGAGGGACTATTATCTTCACAAAATTAGAATTTTTCCCTTTGGTTTACGTAGAGCCCTAAAAAAAGGAAAGTCTAGATGACCTTGTGACTGGGGAATGGTGTATGGCGCACATACACAAAGATCAGATTAAATAAAAAGTAAAGATTAAAATAAGGAGCTAGGTTTGTATCCCATTCTCAAGGTTTTTTCCAATCCTGGTGTTCCCCTGCACATTGGCCATTTCTGCGTGTGGAGAGGTTGCGATCCTAGTTTTTCCAAGCTGTGATAATATCTTTGTTGCTATCATTTACCTCCAGTAATCAATTCAAATGCTTGAAATGGAACACTGTTTGAAAGGTTTGAAAATGGAATATTGGCAATGGTGACCTAAGGAGCGGAGGTATAACATTTACCCAGACATTCTGCGCTGTAAATTCTATGTAATTCTATGTAAATTATCTGTGCTCCATGATTACATTCAATGGCATCCTGGCTTCCAACAGCCGGTCTACAATTTACAAGGAACAGTCATGAGTGTGATGGAATACTGTCCCTTGCCTGGATGAGCGCAACTCCATGACACTCAAAAGGCTTGACAACATCCCAGGACAAAGCGCCCACTTGATTGGCACCCCTTCCAAAACATTCACTCCCTCCAGCACTGACAATAGTGGCTAGCAGTGTGTACAATCAACAGGTACACTGCAGAAACTCACCAAGGCTCCTTAGGCAGCACCTTCCAAACCCATGACTGCTACTAACCAGAAGGGTAAGGGCAACAGATACAGGTGAACACTATAACATGGAATTTCCATTTCAAGCCACTCACCATCCTGATTTGGAAATATATTGCCATTCCTTCACTTTCACTGGGTCAAAATTCTGGAACTCCTTAACAGTACTGTGGGTGAACCTACATCACATGGACAGCAGTGGTTCAAGAAAGTATCTCACTACCCGCCTTCTCAAAGGCAATTTGGGATGGTCAATAATGCTGGCCTAGCCAAAGATACCCACATCCCATAAATTAATTTATCAAATATAGACAGAAACTGAGAAAATACAAAGAATCAGAAGACTGTGTAGTCCACCATTTTAATTCACTGTCCTTTAATTCCTGGGACTTCAGTATGATCCAGCATAGAATGTTTTTCTACTGGTTATAAATGTTTAAGTGATAATAGCTATGAACCATCATGAATCCCTCTTGGTGTTGCTGCAGGCTGCCAGTGGGGTTCAGACAGTATTGGCATCATTTGCCTTACCTTCACATGTGATCCCATCTACATCACTGAGCTGGTAACCACGGCGGCAGTACACTGGTACGAGCCATAGACATTAGCACATTCTTGACTGCACGGATTGCCCTCACACTCATTGACATCTAAAAGCACAAAGCAAAAGATAAAGTTAAGGATATGCGTTAGTTTTATTTTCATTGCTTGTCATTGAATCATAGAATTCCTCCAGTGCAGGAAGAGACTGTTCTGCCCATCGAGTCTGCGCCAACCATCTGAAAGAGCACCCTACTGAGCACCCACTCCCCCACCCTATCCCTGTGAGCCCATAAGCCCACCTCACCTGCACATTTTTAGACATTATGGGGCAGTTTAGCATGGCCAATCCACCTAACCTGCACATCTTTGGACTGTGGGAGGAAACTGGAGCACCCGGGAGAAACCCACGCAGACATGGGAGAACATGCAACTCTACACAGACAGTGACCCAAGACCAGGATTGAACCCGGGTCGCTGGCACTGTGAAGTAGCAGTGCTAACCACTGTGCCACCTTGTTGTCAGCAACGTTAAGCAGTAATAAACCACTCTGACAAAGTTAATGTAGTTTCTTTCCAAGGGCGGCATTTTTGGTTGCACCCGCACCAAAACCGGAAATTCCTGCCTTCGGTCAACATACCTTTAAATGGTCTGCCAAACTGTCTGTCCCGCCCACAACAATTCCGGGGTGGGGGAGGTGGGGGGGGGGGGGGGGGGGGGGGATGGGTCTGGAAAAGTGCAAGTGGCAGCACCCATATGCTTTAAACTGGATCTGTGCTTTGGACATTATGGGGCAGTTTAGCATGGCCAATCCACCTAACCTGCACATCTTTGGACTGTGGGAGGAAACCAGAGCACCCTGGAGAAACCCACGCAGAAATGGGGAGAACATGCAAACTCACGCAGACATGGGGAGAACGTGCAAACTCACGCAGACATGGGGAGAACGTGCAAACCCACGCAGACATTGGGGAAGAACGTGCAAACTCATGCAGACATGGGGAGAACGTGCAAACTCACGCAGACATGGGGAGGACGTGCAAACTCACGCAGACATGGGGAGAACATGCAAACTCACGCAGACATGGTGAGAACGTACAAACTCACGCAGACATGGGGAGGACGTGCAAAACTCACGCAGACATGGGGAGAACATGCAAACTCACGCAGACATGGGGAGAACGTACAAACTCACGCAGGACATGGGGAGAACGTGCAAACTCACGCAGACATGGGGAGAACGTGCAAACTCACGCAGACATGGGGAGGACGTGCAAACTCTACACAGAGTCTGTTTGTCTACCACAACAGAGGAAGGCTGAAAGTAAGAGTAAGACTAAGACAGCCCTTTTCATGATAAGGAGATAATATTTAAGAATTCCAGAATGGAAAACGGTTGCATAATGGCAATGTTACTGGATTAATAATCCATGTGCACAGTGTAATGCTCTGCAGACATTAATTCAAATCTCAACACAACTGCTGGAATTTAAATTCATCAATTAATCGGGAATAAAAAACAGTAATGATGATCAAGAAACCACTGATTAGGGCAGCACGGTGGCCTAGTGGTTAGCACAACCGCCTCACGGCGCTGAGGTTCCCAGGTTCGATCCCGGTTCTGGGTCACTGTCCGTGTGGAGTTTGCACATTCTCCCCGTGTCTGCGTGGGTTTCGCCCCCACAACCCAAAAATGTGCAGAGTAGGTGGATTGGCCACGCTAAATTGCCCCTTAATTGAAAAAAATAATTGGGTAGTCTAAATTTATTTTTAAAAAAAAGAAACACTGATTGTCATAATAAACAATCTGGTTCCCTAATGCTCTTCAGTGAAAGAGCTTTGCTATCCTTGTCTGGCAGGATGACCAACCGTCCTGGATTTTACAGGACCATCCTGTGGCATGAGTTGATTGTTGCCAGAATGCTGTCTGGTCCTGGGTCTTACATGTTTGGGTTTGTGCATTGTGCAGTATGCACCAGTGGTACCTCCCCCCCAAGTATCACCAATGCCCTTCCCCATGCACCCATAAGTTTGCAACACTTTCTCTCTGCTCTCACAGGTTCGCCAGCAATCCCTTCCCCAATACTATACATCCCCCATGCCAAAGTGTCCCTTATTCTTCACCCCCTGAGGAGTGACACTCTGTTACGTACATGTGGTTCCAACCTAAAGTAATGTGGTTGACATAATTGCCCTCCGAAATGGCCTAGCATGCCACTCAGCATATCAAGGCACTATTAAAAAAAAGCATCGTGGGTGCACCTACGTCAGTTCCAGAAGTGCCTCACCACCACCTTCTCAAGGGCCAATTAGGCTTGGGGCCAATAAATACTGGCTTTGCCAGTAATGCTCACATTCAATGAATGAATAATAGAAAAATGTTCTTGTAATTTAAAGCTGACCGGTGGGACTGTTTGATTACTATTATAATGAAGAAAGCACTATTTAAGATCCTCAGTTATTATTATGATACCGTATTTTAAATGGATTGAAATGACGTTGCTGATGGTAAAGGGGTGTTTTGGAATCACAGGTTGTTCGTTGAGTAAGAAAAGGAAACATAAAACCATCTTTTATAATCAGTTAGTAATGTATTAAACTGCAGCTTACCTTCACAGTTTCTCCCATCAGGTGAGAGTTTAAGCCTTTGCTGCAGCTGCAATAGTAGGAACCTGGAGTGTTCTCACAGTTGTGGGCACAGAGGCGTCCAGTGGTAACGCCTGCATTCATTTTCATCTGAGTTAGAAACAGAAACAAAAACTTAGGGAAAAAAGGAACAGTAAATTCAAGAAACTGGAATAAACAGCAAATTCTTTATACCAGTACTTTAATAATCCACGGAGGCAAAGCACAAGACATCTATACTGAAATTGTTAGAGCAACAAATGCAGTTCACAAACAGGCAAACAGCTCTTAACCCTTCAACTATCCCTGATCTACACTGCCCGGGGTCCTGCTCCCAGGGCCCCAAGCAAAGTCCACATTGGCCAGGGTTTGTGTGTTTCCGCGTGATTGACCCAGAGCCATGCAAGTGGTCAATGGAGCCCCCCCCCCCACTAAAGGGGGCCACGCTACCACAGGTGGCTTCACATAGTTTGGTCATTCTCCCTGGTTTCTCTCTGCATCTTTGAGGTGCGGCTGGCCCCCCATCTTATCAGTTTCTGTCTCCAGTGACACTGTGGTACTCAAGGATTCAGCTACAAATTATGCCATAGGATTAGGACAAATTAAACTTGCCCTGCTGTACCACTATGACATGACCCTGATCATTGAGAGCTGTATCCCCTTGACAGGAGCCTTACCACAAAGGTTATGTGTATTCTATCAGTCAGATGCGAGTGCAATGCTCACAGATGCCATGTGAAGATAACGGAGTGTCCTCACTGGATGTCCTCAAATCCTTCATGAATCTCGCAGCAATGAGCACATAGAACATAGAACATAGAACAATACAGCACAGAACAGGCCCTTCGGCCCTCGATGTTGTGCCGAGCAATGATCACCCCCCACTTAAACCCACGTAACCCGTATACCCGTAACCCAACAATCCCCCCATTAACCTTACACTACTGGCAATTTAGCATGGCCAATCCACCTAACCCGCACATCTTTGGACTGTGGGAGGAAACCGGAGCACCCGGAGGAAACCCACGCACACACAGGGAGGACGTGCAGACTCCACACAGACAGTGACCAGCCGGGAATCGAACCTGGGACCCTGGAGCTGTGAAGCATTGATGCTAACCACCATGCTACCGTGAGGCCCTGAGCTAATCTATCTAGTCTGGACATCAACATGGTCTCATCACCGGCTTTCTTGCCCTCAAGGACCTCCTCAGCCTCATCCCATTTAATGTCCTCCTCATTGGAGGAGACATGCTACTGCTCCATCTCCTCCTCAGAGGAACTCAGGTAGTTCCTCCTTGTGTTTCAGCACTAAGTTGTACAGGGTGAAGCAGGTGACAATGTACAGGGTGAAGCAGGTGCATGACACCCCTCTGTGGATTATATTACAGGGCTATGGGTCCAGGCATCAGAACCTCATCTTCAGCATCCCTGTTGTTTACTCAACCAAAGTGCAAGTTTCAGCGTGAGCTTGGTTATATCTTGTCTCAGCTGCACTCTGCAACTCTGCACAGGTTTCTTCAGCCAACTCCTCATGGGTGGCTCTTACCTCTGAGCAGTTCAACTGCAGCCTCTGTGAACCCTAAAGATGTCAGGGATCTGGGAGCTGCTGAGAATTAGAGTCCATGCAAACTCCCTGAGAATTGAGCACACACCAAGACGATGCAATTTGGAGTGGTGACAGACCAGCTGAATATTCAATGAGTGCAAGCCCATGTGGTTAAATAGTTGACAGCTTGATGCCACGGAGCTCTGAGTACCACTTGGGTACAGCCAATGGCACCCTGTGCCTGTGGAAAACAAGAGATCTGTACATAGCTCTTGCATTGTGGCTTGACTGATCCGGGGTTGAGATGGACAAAGTTGTGTGCACACAGGAAGACCGTATCCGTGACCTCCTGAATGCCCTTATGTGCGAAGTTTGCCAAATCCCAGAGAGGTCATCTGTGGAAAGAGCCACTGATGCCAAAATTGGGGTGCCGCATTCACTGGTAGAGAGCCTCCAAGTCCCTGTGGCAACCAAATCCTACAGCAGGTGGCAGGTGTGACCAACCAGTCCCCTGAACATGCGTAGTCTTGGGCGACATTGGTTCTCGACATCTTCAGGCCTGTATACTCTGGGTCTAGCGAGGCACCTATGAGCGATGGCTCTCTGGGGTCCATCCTCTGCGTGTGGAGAAGGTCTTACTGCACCTTCCATTTGACAATCATGCTCCTGCCTTTGGCGAGTTAGGTGCCGCTGTGGGCTTCTTCTCTTCTTCTCTCCTGCCTAGAGCACGAACAATGACAGTGAGACCACCAGGCTCCTTAATCCAGATGGTCTGCTCACTGCAGTATCAAAGAGAGAGACTTGATGGCTAGCATCTGTCTGCAAAGGACCAGTCTTAGTCCATTCCTCATCTGCTGATGCCCTCAAAGCCTACTGACTCATGTCCTGAACCACAATATTGATGCCCAGCCCTTTATTTGTATGTTTGTTAGGCAGGACCCCACACCACTTCTGCCCACACCACATAACCAAGTAGCAATAGTTTTGGCCACTGGACTGCATCCTGAGCTCTAGTCTCAGGCGAAGGCATTGTCCTAACTTTCACTCCAAGGCCTTTTACTGATCTTGCCCATGGGACCGCAAGTGCCCCCCAGCAATCACCGGCACTCTCTCACATAAGTGCCTGCTTGAGTGGATAATTTAATGAGTAGTCTGACTCCAAGTATGTCAATTGAGCTCAAGCTCAAGCCAAGCGGTCTCAGCAAAACATGGTGCTCAACTCTTGCCTTCATACGCACCATTCCGCACATTCCCTGAAAATGGGTGCCGCTGCACGGGCACTGCGCCAGCTTGCGGGCACTCCTGCTCACGTTTTTTAATTTGATTCAAAGCATTATGTTGCAGCCTTGAAAATAGCACATGATTTGCGCAAAACATTTTTTCATAAGTATGGTAATCCTGAAAAAACGAATCAGATAAATTCCCTCGCATTACTGGCCCTTCAACACATTTCAACATGTCCAGGTGGCCATTCCTTAAGGTGTTATTATTTCCTCTTCGGTTCCTATCCTTGCCCTTCAGATAGGGTTGCAGATTAATTCACTACGACATTGTGGTTAAATCACAGGAATGGTCTCACCAATTTTTCTTCATCTTCTGAAAACCCACCATGCAACAAAACAGTAAGCATAAATATGGAATGTCTGACAACTAGGCCAGGGAACACTGAAATGTATCCATATTTTTAATCTCAATTTGTGGTTCTCATCTATGCCTCTAAATAGAAGGTAAATTACCAAGCAAATAGTATTTAATTTCTAAAGTCTACGCTGGCTCTGCAGTATCCCCCACTTACCAATGCATGTCCTGGAAATGCTGTCAAAGTAGTATCCAATCTTGCACTCACAGCGATAACTGCCAGGAAAATTCATGCAGACATGTCCTTCGCCACAAGGGTTTTGAGAACCTACACATTCATCAACGTCTGCAAGGATAACAAAAAATAGGAAAATCTTGAAACTGTGCAAGGCAAATGAAAAGTTACCATTTGTGAGACCTTTTTGACAAGCTACACATAGCAGCAAATAATGTGCATTTTGGCCTAGTCTTTCGCCCTTCTCCCCATGCTGGGAACATGTTTGAAGTGTTCAGACACCAGCTCCATGGTTCACTAACTGTTCAATATTTTATGCATTCAGTAAGTGCTCATACCACAAGAAACTCTGCATCAGAGCATTAATGATATATCTAATATGGGTATAATAAAATTCTTGCCAATTTTCCAATTACATGTGCCCAAATGTTTTACACAAATCGCAGTTTCACTAGGATAATCCAAATCTACACAGCAAAGAAGACAAAAGGCATGAGGGTTAAGAATGTAACACTTAACAGCTTTCGACACTGATGTGCACAGTTTATAAGTCTGTTGTGCATAATGTGATGGTGCAGCTGTTACAATTGCAGTAGACTATAAGAATATTTTTAGTTTGCATATTGTAATTTTAAATGTACGGTAGATAATAGAAAGCTTGGTACAGATAGATGAAAGGAAACTTGGTCTGCATAACCTAGCAGATAGGCTTGGAGTTGTAGATCAAAGGGCAGGCCTATTGCGGTGCTGGGATGGTGATGAGAGGCATTCACACCCAGGATTATATAGGCCTCTCTGAATATTTCTTGAGGAAATGGTCATTGGATAAACATATGGATGTTGAGGGAATAGCGTAGATGGGCTTTAGAGTGGTTTCACAGGTCGGCGCAACTTCGAGGGCCGAAGGGCCTGTACTGCGCTGTAATGTTCTATGAAGAAACTTGAATTGTAAATGAAAGAGATGAAAAAGAAATGTTAGCGTTGGAATTAGAATTTAAAGAGAAAGAGAAGTTTGATAGATAGGTAACAGATTGATTAGACAAGGGGTCTTGATATAGTTAGGAATTTTTGACTAGTGCGAATACTTCAGTGAGCAAGGTGATGAAAGGTATTTTGTCTCATTTGACAAAATTGCTAGAAAGCTAGCTTGGTGACAGGAGAAAGGGAGAACTCTTTTGCAAAGTGTTTTAACAGGAAAGGCATTGGATAGTATTCAAGCCTTTTAATGATCAGTCTCCAAATTATGAGACGGTTAAGACTGTGGTATTTAATGGTAGCCAGGATGGGGAGATGCCGGCGTTGGACTGGGGTGAGCACAGTAAGAAGTCTTACAACACCAGGTTAAAGGCCAACAGGTTTGTTTCAAATCACTAGCTTTCGGAGCGCAGCTCCTTCCTCAGGACCTGTTGTAAGACTTCTTACTGTGGTATTTAATGCACAAGAACTGATTACAAAAGCTTATGGATTGAAATGTTTAATGCGAGGTAAAGACAGAATTAATACCCAGGTAGCCAAGGGTAAGGTGAACATCGATTTATTACGGTTACATAAAGTCTGCCTATGGCAGCAAATATATTTACAGAGTAAAATCTCGTTGGGACAACCAGCATGCTGGTCCCTGTCCAGGCCAGCCTTCGTACTGAATTCCTATGAGCCCCAACTGGGTGGGCCTCAGCCCACTAGCAAGGAAGCTCATAATCCACGGGTCCCACGGGAGGTCTATCAGGGTATCCCATGGGCCTTGTGGAGGTTATAACACCGTTCCCCGCATCCCCCCCCGCCCCGCAAGTCTGAAAATTTCCCCCTCTGCCACAAACTGATGAGGCCTTCTGTGCTACTTTGCACATAATTGTGCTTCAGCTAACGGCAGATTTGGGTCGAGTGGCAGAGAACAGTTTGTACGCTGCCTTTTCAGTGGGGATCTCCCGAGAGCTATTGACATGGGTTCGGCTCCAGGCACGACGTTGTCTGTAAGAGCGGACACTTCAGTGTCCATCTCCCAGCCGGAATCAGCATCATCTTGACGGCCCAGGGTTTAGGCCATTGCGGGTTGCATGCCTTGGCTAAGGAGTAGCCCATGAGGCAGTGGAGGTATCGATGTCCCTAGCAGGGTGTCTTCGGAGACAGTGTCTCATTTCTTAAGATTGTCGATGTGTCCGCGTAAGGTCTTCCAGTGGGTGGTGACCTTATAAGATACGGACTCTACTGTCTCCAACACAATCCCTGGAAGCCAAAAAGCACCATCTCTGAAGTTCCAGGCATAAGCAGTTCCCCCGGTTGAAAAATTTTCTCCACGTTCTGTGGTCGCGGTACATTCATTACGTGTCTTTCTGCAGCACGACTTTTCTGCCCAAACTTGGGAAAGTCAGGCTGAACCTAGTTCGTAGACACCAGCCCATCCGCAGCATTGTCGGTGCTACCCCTGTCATGAAATGCGGCATGGTCCTATAGTGAAAGAGAAACCTCGTCAATCGTCCAGGGAGCCCCTGGTTTGCTTCCGCATGCCCCACTTGAATGTTTGAACTGCTCGTTCGGCCAAGCCATTTTAGGATGGATGAAACGGGGCGATCTGGATGTATCATATTCTGTTCGTGTGCAAGAATGTTGAATACTTCTCGCTCACAGTGATCAGGAGTGAAAGGTTCAGCGAAGTCCTCATGCAGTCTTACCTAGGGGCCCTTGGCCATTCCCAGGGGCCCTTGGCCATTCCCAGGGGTGAAGAGAGACTGAAGAAGGGGGTTTCTGGTGCACTTCCCTATCGATCCCTGGCCACCAGACATAGTTCCTTGCCAACATCTTCATCTTTGAAATCCCTGGGTGACCACTATGCAGGTCCTGCAGGATAAATTTCTGACCTGGCTGTGTGATGACAACACAGGCTCCCCACAAAATCTTGCCACCTTCCACACAGCGCTGCTGTTTCAAAACGTAGGGCTGTTGGGCTGCCAGGGAAGTCCCCTGTAATCCACCATGCATTAAAATGAAGCTTCACCAGTATGGATCTCTCTGTGTCCCTGTGCATATCTGTGCGGCTCTTACCAACAAAATATACATTAAGTTTAAAGTCACCACGACTTCGTACACCACTGATGGAGATGGGGGGTTAAAGGCAGTGGGAGACGGCTGAGGGCATTAGCATGTGCTAATTGGGCCCCTGGGTGATGCTGAAAATAATCGCCAGCATTAGAACCCAGCGCTCAATCCGAGCCAAGGCTATGTAGGGAATGCATAGGGAATTGTCCTCCTTAAAGAGTCGACCATAACCATATTGATGGAATTGTTTTACAGCAAATATAACAACC
Source organism: Scyliorhinus canicula (assembly GCF_902713615.1). Classification (NCBI taxonomy): domain Eukaryota; kingdom Metazoa; phylum Chordata; class Chondrichthyes; order Carcharhiniformes; family Scyliorhinidae; genus Scyliorhinus; species Scyliorhinus canicula. The sequence continues at coordinate 56,677,756 of NC_052165.1, read as the reverse complement.
AATCCTTCTTTTTCCATCTGGGTGTAGCAGCATTCCGCATCTGCCAGGGTTCTGGAAGCGAATGCAATGGGGCGTTCTGTGCCATCGTCCCATCTTTGGGATAGCACCCCACCCGGTTCCGTATGGAGAGAAATCATAGGTGAGAACGAATGGCCCGGATGGATCACAGTGGACCAGTAGCTGGGAGGATGACAGTTTCACTCCTGCAAATACCTCCTCTTCTGGAGCTCCCAAACCCACTTCTGGTTATTTTACAATACATTGTTACGACACCCTGGGCTAGTGCGTGGTCGATTCCAGCACCACTTGACCCGGAGTCACAACTCAGTTGGATTAACCAATAATTCTTCAAAAAATACCTGACGTCTTTGGCCCTTGGTTGCCCAATAATTACAGTCACCAGATTTGTAAATTTAAACACAATTACTTTTTATTTATAATGACAACTTGATGAAATATGCAGCCATTACAACTGGTTAACTATTATCTAATTCCTAATCCCCCAATCTGTACACACACACACAAGACAGACAAACACGGAGGGGAAGAGAGGGGTGAAAATCATAAGTAAAAGGAAATCTTTGAATCTTTGTTCCAGATGGCTGTATTGAAGCACATCTTTGTTCAAAGTTAACTTTCAGATCCAGGGGTGAAATTCTCCGACCCCCTGCAGGGTTGGAGAATCGCCCGGGGCTGGAGTAAATCCCGCCCCCACCGTGGCCGGAATTCTCCGCCATCCGGGAATTGGCGGGGGCGGGAATCACGCACCACCAATCGGCGAGGCCCCTGCGGCGATTCTCCGGCCCACGATGGGCTGAAGTCCCGCCGCTGGGAGGCCTCTCCCGCCGCCGTGGTTTGATCCACCTCTTGTGGCGGCGGGATCGGCGGCGCGAGCAGGCCCCCGGGGTCCTGGGGGGGGGGGGGGGGGGGGCGATCGGACCCCGGGGGGTGCCCCCACGGTGGCCAGGCCCACGATCGGGGCCCACCGATCGGCGGGCCGGCCAATGCCATGGGGGCACTCTTTTTCTTCTGCCGCCGCCACGGCCTCCACCATGGCAGAGGCAGAAGAGAATCCCCCAGAGCGCATGCATTGGTGGTGACGTCAGCGGCAGCTGATGCACCAGCGCATGCGCGAACTGGCGAAGGCCTTTCGGCCGGCGGCGGGCGTCAAAGGCCGCTGGTGCCGGTTTGGGCACCAGTCGGTGTGGTGCCAACCGCTCCGGCGCGGGCCTAGCCCCTCAATGTGAGGACTTGGCCCCTAAAGGTGCGGAGAATTCCACACCTTTGGGGGGGCCCGACACCAGAGTGGTTGGCGCCACTCCACTACGCCGGGTAGGGGAGAATTTCGCCCCAGGTCTCTGTTTGCAACCTGTAATGGTTTCACTGTAGATTCATTTGTTGAGGTTCTAGGGGCTGGTTTAGCTCACTCGGCGAAATCACTGGCTTTTAAAGCAGACCAAGCAGGCCAGCAGCACGGTTCGATTCCTGTACCAGCCTCCCCGGACAGGCGTGGAATGTGGCGACTAAGGGCTTTTCACAGTAACTTCATTGAAGCATACTCGTGACAATAAGTGATTTTCATTTCATTTCTGAAGGTTTGAAAATACATCTACTCACAACCTTTCTGGAGAGAGGGAGAAAGAGAGAAGGACCTTTTCCCTGAGCATCCAGGATTCAAAGTGAACTCATTGGGTCTCTGAAAATCATTCCACTCGAGTAGGACCCAATCACCACCGGTTACTGGGCAAAATACAGTCTTTTGGCCAATTCATTGGCCACCAACCAACCAATTGAACCGAGTTCTTGGACAGCCATCATACGGAGTTCTTTTGAGAACTCTGCCATGAGTCCCACAGGGAGATCAATCAGGGTATCCCTGTGTCCCTCCTGGGGTTTATTACACAGACCTTTTGTAAAATTTATTGAGGAAAAATAAATGTTTTTTGACCGTTGGTCTCGTTCAAGGAAATTTTGAGCAGAAATTTGAAAATTTGAGAGGGCTTGTGAATGAAGGAATTCAAAAGCATCATTCCAGCAGGAATTAAGAAACACCTAGAAAACCAAAAAGTTTCTAAAATAAGGTAAGCTGATATTTTAGCTGATGGCTACAATTTATCACAAACGGCTGGGGGTCAGCAAACAGTCATTTGCAAATTGGAGCTGGATTGCTTATTGTCACGTGTACCGAGGTACAGTGAAAAGTACTTTTCTGCGAGCAGCTCAACAGATCATTAAGTACATGAAATGAAATGGGAATAAAAGAAAATATATAATAGGGCAACACAAGGTACACAATGTAACTACATAACACCGGCATCGGGTGAAGCATACAGGGGTGTAGTGTTAACGAGGTCAGTCCATAAGAGGGTCGTTTAGCAATCTAGTAATAGCAGGGAAGAAGCTGTTCCTGAGTCTGTTTGTGCGTGTTCTCAGACTTCTGTGCGTGTCCAAACTCTGGAGAGAACAGGTTTCTAACTACGGAGAAGTGGATTGCAGAAATGAGAAAATAGATGCTCCCAAAGGTGGCAAAAAAGCTATTGTAGAGAATAGGAATGAGGAAAATGTTTTCAGTGCCATTAAGTCAGACAATTGAAAGCAGATTTCTTGAAGTAAAAAACAAAAAAAGTCGGCAAAATTCTCTGTTTCGGAGACAATGGGCGGGATTCTCCGCCAGCCAATGCCGAAATCGAGAAAGACGATTGGGCGGAGAATTGTGGCGTACGCTGGGATCATGCCAAATCGTAATTATCCGGTGCCTCAACAACGGCGTCAATGCATTCTACTCCGCACGTACAGTATATGCCGTTTGCATATCATTAGCAAGCCTGACTCGGTATTCTCCGGGGTTGCTATGATTCTCCACCTCCACCAGGGACAATCCCAATGGTGAGGTGCGCATGTGCTTTCAGAAATCGTGAAACAGGCGCTGTGACTACTAAGGGGGAGATAGACCTTTCCGCCCCCAACTCTCCATATGACCCCCCAACACTCCCTCCACCCAACCCTCTCTTCAACCCTACCCCAACCCTTCCTTCACAGCCGCCCAGCCCCTCCTCACCACTGTCCAGCAGGTATGTGACTAACAATGCCCTCTCTGTGTCTCTGCAGGAGAAGCTCTCCCACAATCGCTGTGACAGGGGCCAGACTGGAGGAACTGTGCCGGAAATAAGGATCCTCACAACCTTCGAGGAGCGTGCCCTAGAGGGGCAGCATGGTGGTACAGTGGTTAGCATGGATGCCTACGGCGCTGAGGACCTAGGTTCGCTCCCAGCCCCAGGTCACTGTCTGTGTGGAGTTTGGACATTCTCCCCGTGTCTGCATGGGTTTCACCCCCACAACCCAAAGATGTGCACCGTAGGTGGATTGGCCACATAAGATTGTCCCTTAATTGGAAATGAAAATGATTGGGTACTCTAAATTTATGTTAAAAAAAGGAGCTTGCCCTGGAGGTGACTGGGGTGGCCGAGGATAGAGCGGTCACCAATGCATAGGCTAGTTGAATTGCATTGATTTGGGTTCCCAACAAAGGAAGTGATTCCTAATCCTTCACCAAACAAAGTGCTGTCAGTTTCTAACTGACCACTTCAAAATCAACTATTTTCAACTATCATGGACAGTGAGAGCCTTCTTCTGCGGATGGAGGTGGCTAGCACCAGGGGACATAGCCTTAAATTGAGGGGTAATAGATATCGGACAGAGGTCAGAGGTAGGTTTTTTACGCAAAGAGTGGTGAGGTCATGGAATGCCCTACCTGCAACAGTAGTGAACTCGCCAACATTGAGGGCATTTAAAAGTTTATTGGATAAGCATATGGATGATAATGGCATAGTGTAGGTTAGATGGCCTTTAGATTTTGACTTCCCATGTCGGTGCAACATTGTGGGCCGAAGGGCCTGTACTGCGCTGTATCGTTCTATGTTCTATGCTGTATCAAGTTAGATAATTGGAAAGCACTTAATGCTGTTTGAAGTGGTCCAGGATCTGTCAATCAAAGCTTGATGTTTATTAACATTGCAGTTCGAGCACTACAGAGTGACTCAACAGTGAAGTAAGATGAATGGAACAGCTGGCGTGTGGAAGCTGTCAATCATAGCCAGGTAAAATCAATATCAAAGAGAAATGAATGAATGGCTTGCAGATCAGGGATCTGAGGGCATTTAAACACAGCTGACTGGCTTTCTCTTTCTAGAAATTGACAGGTAGTGCTTCCTCTGTCTGAGCCAGCGTGTTTTTCCCAGGTGAGTGTTAAAGCAATGATTATTTTCACTGCCTCTGTCTGGACTGCTCCCGAGCTTCTAGACAGGGATCTCTTTTCTGGGGGCTATCACAGGGGTCTCTTTTCTGGGGAGGTCTGTGGGAAGCCTCCATATTCTGGGGGGTCTGTGGAAGGGGTCTCCATATTCTGGGGGATCTGGGGGGGGGGGATTCTCCATATTCTGGGGGGTCTCTTTATTTAGGGGGTTTCTGGCGGGGGGTTCTTTATTTATGAGTTCTCTGGGAGTCTCCTTATTTAGGGGTCTCTGGCAGGGGTCAGGTGGGCGTGGGCTTGACAGGTCTTGCTTTGGGGGGGGGGAAGTGGGTGGCCTTTGGGTGGACTTTGGGGGCACCTCTCTTGAAGTGTTACCCCCTTGGCCCACCGCGAGGTCCACCATGCCAGGCACACATTTGTCAGGACCAGTAATGATTCTCACCACATGATTCCTGTCCCAGAGGACAGAAGAATCATCCGGGCCTGGAAAATACAGTGCCCGGCCCATTAAGTGGATGCAAATGGGTCGTAATGACCCATCTGCACCCTCCCGCTAGCGCAGGGCACAAACCTTAATCCTGACGCCAACGGGGGAGCTGGAGCATTGGAAATGAGTCGGTGCCCGGCGCCGATCCTGTTTTCTTCACACCGCTGGATTCTCCGCAGCTCGATGCAGAGAGTTTAACCCAGTAGCTTTAGTGAGCATGACTAGTGTTTCTCCAGAGGATGGTGCACTCGGAAGTGAAGCTTGTGAGAAACTGATGCCATCTCGTATATTATGTGGGCAGCACGGCAGCACAAGTGATTAACACTGTGGCTTCACAGTGCCAGGGTCCCAGGTCCGATTCCCTGCTGGGTCACTGTCTGTGCGGAGTCTGCACGTTCTCCCCGTGTGTGCGTGGATTTCCTCCGGGTGCTCCAGTTTCCTCCCACAGTCCAAAGATGTGCGGGCTAGGTGGATTGGCCGTGATAAATTGCCCTTAGTGACCAAAAAAGGTTAGGAGGGGTTACTGGGTAACGGGGATAGGGTGGAGGTGGGGGCTTGAGTGGGTCGGTGCAGACTCGATGGGCTGAATGGCCTCCTTCTGCACTGTATGCTCTATGTAAATAGAGATGTAAGGGATTATGAAGGTTTTCTATTTGAACGGGAACTCACTCCATTTTTGTCCAAGGAAGGGCCAAAAAGATTTTTATCCTGATGGAGACCAGTTCAGCTCAAGGTTTAATGTTAGCAAAAGATTAAGACTCATGGAGGTCTCAAAAATACTACGAGAATCTTGCCCCATAATGTGGTCTTAGTGCATAAACGGCACTGCTGAAGCTCAATGCCAATATAAAGAAGATGAATAGACCACATGGCCATTTTCAATCCTGTTTCTGAAAAGTTCTTCATGGAATTTGTATGTTCACCCTGGATTTAAGTGTTTCAGTTTCAGTGTCCTTGAGTTTTACAACTGCTGCTTTTCACTCATTCCGAAATCTGTCAACTGTTGATATTGGCTAAAGGGTAAGTGAACTTTGCGTACACAAGTCGAATGGGTAATCCAACGGCCACCCATCTCAGCACATTCTGGAGGAGGAAGAATAGGACCAGAGGAGGGATGCAGTATGGCCCTTCATGCAGTTTTGGTCTCCTCACTTTAAAGATGCATTGGAAGCAATTAACAGAAGGTTCACTGGGATAATTCCTGGGATAAAGTGGTTGTTTTATGAGGAAAGTTTGTGCAGGTTGGGCCAAAACTCATTGGAGTTTCAAAGAATGAGAGGCAATCTTACAAAAACATATAAGATTCTGAGGGTGTTTGATCGTGCACATGTTGGGTAACGATGTTTCTCCTTGTGGGGGAATCTAGAACTAGGGGACATAGTTTAAGATATATGTAGTGTTCTTTGTGATTCTTATTATCAAGATGGAAGTCGTAGTGTTCACAAAGACCACAGAAGCTAAGTTCAATAACAAAGCTAACATTTATTACACTACTTATTAAAGCTAGACCACTTATTCCTGGAGTAAGCAATAATCTAGTAATCTACAATCTACACTCTACTAGCACTAGTCTCTACACTCTGTCTGTAACTGTACTCTGCACTCTCTAGACCTCTCCTCTGCACTCTCTCCAGCCTTCTCCCAGAAGCCTGAGAGTCAGTGCTTTATATAGTTCTGCATCTAGCTCCATCTAGTGGTCAATTATGATATTACATTAACCGTTTATATTCTAGACATTCTACATAATGTTACAAGGTAGGACATCCCATTTAATATGGGCATGATGAGGAATTTCTTCTCTACAGGGGTATTAGTGTTTGGAATTTCCTTCCAAAGAGAGCAATGGAGCATGGGTAGTTGAATATATATAAGATGGAGTTAGACAGAATTTTTATCAACAAGTGAGTCAAGGGTTATGAGGGCAGACAGGAAAATGGACTTAAGGTCACAATCGGATCTTACTGAATGGCAGAGCAGGCTAGATAGGCGAAGTGGCCTACTCCAGCTCCTATTTCTTCTGATCTTATTAAGAGAAGTTAGGAATTGATGGAAATTATTATAGTAGATATGGGAATTTCAGATGGCTTAAAAAGGAGATGACACAAATGAGGAGATGGAAAGATTTCGGGAGATAATGTAAGGGTACAACATATCTGAAAACTCTGACAGCATTGCTTGGAGAAGTTTGGGGGGTACATCCAGGAACAATGACAACACTTGGTGTGAAGAACAGTTTTACAATACAAATCATAATTTTCCCTTCTATTAGCTCCGTCCCTTGTTCCTTTGCCATTTCTCAAATTGTAACTTGGATGACTATTCTGGAACTAACTTTATCATGTATCACTATAAGATCATCTCTTAGCTATTTATTTTCCAAGGTGAAAGACCCACCTGTCTCGAGCCTTTCCTCTTTCCTTGGTAGATGTCGGTTCTATCAACAAATCAGTGAATGTTAAAGTTAGAAATTGTGCAACTCACCCACGCAATGTGATCCATCCACAGAGAGATGATAACCTCGGCCACAATTAACAACATTGCGCTTACAGTTGTATGAGCCAATATTGTTGATACAGGTGTAGCCTGGCTGGCAGGGCAGAACAGCATTGGTACACTCATTGATGTCTGAAAATGCAAATAAAACAGTTTAACAACAATGCAGTCGGCAACATTCCATATTCACTAGCCTTCACCTTGTTAACACATAGAGAGCTGGGTGCAATCTTGAAACATCCTCTCCAATTAAAACATAAAGGCTTGACGTATGGGACGCGATTCTCCCAAAACATTTCGAAGTTTATTTGTGGCGGGTTTATCAGGGAGGTTCCCGCTGGCTCTGCCGGTGAGTTCACCACCGCTATTCAATGACAGTCACTTTTTTGGACCCTGGAGAGATCCTCAACGGTTGAGCACACACTTAGAATTTTTTTTAGCACTGAACTCAGAGATCTGGCCACCATTTTGAAAGGGTGACACAATCTCTAAGTGAGCTTGTGGGTCCCCCACACTACCCACCCATTGGCATTGTCACCCCCCCACACACTTGGGCACTACCCCACACCACCGAAATGAGGAGAGCCCGCAATGGGGTCCCTGGAGGCCCCCCTCTTCAGACACTCCCCCAAGCCTCCTTCCAGAACTCCCTCCCTTCCAGAACCCCCTTCTGAAAACCTCCAACCCCCAATCTCCCAGAGGCCACTACTTACCTGTGCTGTACCCGACCCCCCCCCCCCCCCCCCCACCCCGTCCATCCTACTTTCATGGGCATGGTCCCCCTCAGGCCCTGGCCCTTGGCAGTGGCACCCTGGTACCTGGGCACTGGCACCCAGGCAGTGCTCCAGCCAGCTTGGCAGGGTACCAGCTGGGCAGTGCCAAGGTGGCCACGTTCCAGGGGAGGGCCAGGGGCCACCCTACACTATCCCTCATCACCCAGGGTCTCTGATGGCTCAGGAGAGCCCCCGGGTGCCATTCCGCCTGGTGCACATTCTTGGCACTGATTGGTTGCCGGCTGCAGGCTCCCTGGGGAGGCCAGAGAATCGAGGGACACCAGTGTATCCCGGGTGAGTAGGTTCTTTTTTTTTTAATGTTTTTTTATTGAGTTTTCATATTTTATATACAACATATTACAAATCATTAGAGAAGAAAAAAAAAACACGCAAAAATTAACATGTATATTTACAGGTAAGCATCTTCATAATAACAATTGTGGCTGCCCCCTTTAGCCGGCATACATATTTTACATTCCCCAATATGGCCGAGGCACATGTTTATAGGCATTTATTTATAGTTTGGTTTTGGGCCTTAGCTAGCCGTCAAACCCCCATAACGAACCCCCCCCCCCTCCCCCGGCTACCTTCCCCCGATTCCCGTCCATTTTCCCCTGATTCTTGGCCACCCGACTATTCTTCCTCTTGTACGTTGGCCACAAACAGGTCCCGGAACAATTGCATGAATGGCTCCCACGTTCTGTGGAAGCCGTCGTCTGACCCTCTGATGGCGAATTTGATTTTCTCCATTTGGAGAGATTCCGAGAGGTCGGACAGCCAGTCTGCAGCTCTGGGCGGTGCTGCTGACCGCCAGCCGAACAGGATTCTACGGCGGGCGATCAGGGAGGCAAAGGCAAGGGCGTCCGCCCTCCTCCCCAGGAATAGATCTGGCTGGTCTGAAACCCCGAAGACCGCCACTATCGGGCATGGCATGAGTAGGTTCTTAAGTACTTTTAAGACCTACTTATGGGAGTGCCATTTGGTCCCGCATCTTTTGGGCGGAATGGGACGCCTCATGGGACTTGGGTGAATCCTGCGAATCGCGGAGGTTGCCGGGAAGCCCGCGAGAGGGCTCTCCCAAGATTCCCGAGTGCAACTTTTTTGCAACGAAGAGAAAAAAATTATGAAAAGAGAAAAGCTGGGCAGCAAGGTGGGGCAGTGGTTAGCACTTCTGCCTCACAGCTCCGAGGACCCAGGTTCGATCCCGGCCCCGGATCACTGTCCATGTGGAGTTTGCGCATTCTCCCCATGTCTGTGTGGGTTTCACCCCCTCAACCCAAAGATGTGCAGGGTCGGTGAATTAGCCATGCTAAATTGCCCCTTAATTGGAAAAATAGAATTGGGTACTCGAAATTTGTTTTTTTAAATGAAAAGAGGAAAGTTGCCAAATTCTATCTTTAAGAAAATGTGATCCACATTTAGTTAAAAAAGCATAATAGTATTTTAAAAAAATCAAATGTCAGTTGGGTCTCTTGCAGCCATCGGTGATATCCAAAACCATGTCAGAAAGCCATTATTATATCAAAATGTCTTTCAGAGCAACACTGCGCCAACAAGCTATGAAGCAGCAAGGGCAGTACATGAGTATGTAGCTATGATTTTCCATCAGTTGAGTTGACATTTTTGCCACTGCCACCAAGATATGCATTTATTCAAGGTCAATATCACTGCAATCTACCCTTTTTTTGGTTTTACTTGTCGATTAATCTATTTATGCATACATACACTGTTTTCTTCCAAACAGTCAGTCTTCTATCCATGCTACAATGCTGTCCGCTACACCATGGACTTTCCAAAAATAATCTTTTACATAGCATCTTATCAAATGCCTTCTGAAAATCGAATACAGTATGTCTACCAGCTATCCTATACCACAGAGCTTGTTGCTCCTTTAAAGAATTCCAATAAATTGGTTAAACATGATTTCTCTGCATAAAACTATGCTAACTCTTCCTGATTATCTTGAGGTTTTCAAAGTGCCTAGCTCTAACCTCCTCAATGATTGATTCTAACATCTTTCCCATGACAGACGTCAAGCTCACTGACCTATAGTTTCCTGTTTTCCGCCTCCCTTCTTGCATGGAAGAGTTACATTTGCTACTTTCTAGGATGGTGGAACCTTTCCAGAATCTAGAGAATTTTGGAAAATTAGCACCAATGCATCTACTACCACATTTGCCACCTCTTTTGAGACCTTAGGATGAAGTCCATCAAGACCCAGAGACTTGTCAGCCTGCAGCTGTTTGCTCAGTATTACTTCCCTAGTGATTGTAATTCCACCAAGTTCCTCTCTCCATGCCACCGCCTGATTTATAGCTATTACTGGCATTTTTTGTATCTTCTATAATGAAGCCTGAAGTAAAATATTTTTTCGCCTTCCTTATTATCTATTATTAACTACTATTCTCACTCTCCAAAGGACCAATACTCACTTTACTTACTCTTTTCCTTTTCACATACCTGCAGAAACTCTTGTAGAAATGAGGCCCTGAAGTAAATCTTTCACCCCAAGATTTGAATCAAGGTCCTAAAGGCTGGTATATACCTCTACATTGATAATACCCTGCTCTGTGTATGTATTTTCGTTTTCCAACACATTATCTTCTTATGAATAACCAGAATATCTGTTGGCTGGATAAGCATCTTTGGCCAAACGGAAGTCTTGTTTCAGCCACTAACTGTTGAGGTATCAGTCTGTAGGCCCAGAATTTGTTGGGAATATAGAATCATGAAATCCCTACAGTGCAGAAGGAGGCCATTTGGCCCATTGAGCCTGCACCAACCCCCTGAAAGGGGGCCCTACCTAGGCCCACACGCCCTCCCTATCCCTGTAACCCCCCATAACCTCACCTAATCTTTGGACACTAAGGGGCAGATTAGCATGGCCAATCCACCTAACCTGCACATCTTTGGACTGAGAGGAAACCAGAGCACCCGAGGAACCCACGCAGACACAGGGAGAACGCGCAAACTCCACACAGTCACCTGAGGTTAGAATTTAACCCAAGACCCGGTGTTGTGAGGCAGCAGTGCTAACCACTGTGCCATCGTGCCACTGATGACTGATGACAGAACGTTTAATACATGTTCTTATTCATGCATAAATCATTCAGAAGTTTGGCGAGAAAGAGATACAGTATGAGTTACAAGTCACTGAATATTGCTGGATCTCATTAGCTTAGTGAAAGGGGAAGCTTACGACCACCCTCCTCATAGGTTTTGCCGCAGAAAGTTGGGACTGGTACTTAATGAAACAAGAGCCCGTATAATGAAGATATTTATATTCTTACAATGCTGCTTAATTTCTCCATTCCAGAAAAAGAACAACTAAAACTGTAGAATTTTGATCGAGTAGGTAGAAGTTCGTTTCTTAATTTAAAACTTTTTTCTTACTTTTTCCGTCTCATTTTTCTCTAATAATCCCAACTTTCTCTCTCCTTTATTTCTGTTTCTGTTCTTTCTGTCTAATTTGACTCCAATTCACCCTTGACCTTCTCTGTCATGCTTCTTTCTCTTTCCTCAGATTTCATCCATTAAAGAGACTGTTGGTTCCATCATTCACCAAGGCCCAGGTGCCCCATTGACCTCGCCATTCTTTTATCAACTCACACTTCCAACAAATTGAAAGTCAAAAAGGTTTTCAAGCTGAAGGTTGAGAAGAAAATGCGAACTAGAGGGGCATGCTAAAAGATGCCTCATTCATGAATCAGCACTATTTTTTGGGTCAATATTATGTAATGTGTATGTTCCTGAAAACAAGTCTGCAAGAAAAGTGTTCAGGTTAATTATTGCTGAAACACACGCTATCAACCATTTTCACTTCTGCAAGTCAAATGAAAGATGAGTGCCTTGTGTCCAACTGTGCACTACCTGCGCATGCTGGTGCCAATTTAACAGTCTGTGCTGTAGGGGATTGAGGGGATTCATCAATTACCACTGATAGATTGTTCCAGGAGGAAAGGCTCCATGCTAATGTCTCCTTTCATACAGTTCCTCAGGCAATTCTGACATCTGCAGAGGCTGATGCCTATTGTCAGAAAGTGAAGCTTGGCAAAGGATGCAGGTACCCATCTGATTTTCAACACATTGTTCTGTTACTGAAATGTGTGGCATCTGTTTGGCTATTGGCACTGAATTAATGACTTGAATCAACACTGGCTCAGATGCTGTCTGATAGATTAGCAGTGAGACCCTTTCAGTATGCGGCACACTTCCCTTCTGTTGTTGACTCAGCAGTGGCCCTGAATTGTCCTATAACTGGTTCACATCGAGAGATTTCAAAAGCATTTTACTTCAGTTTGTTACATTCATTTATTGGATAAGCAGTTTTCTTCCCCCTACTTCAATCATTCTTTTCATTCCAGGGAGTGGACCACGTGCCAATTTTGTTCACCAGCTGGCCACAGTAAGTTGCACGACATCACAAACATATTAATCATCTGTGCTGGTTGAATTTGATCTGTGCAGCTGGTTACTCAGTGGTACCTTGCCGACAGCCCTTGGAGGATTTTCTTGCATCCTGTCCTGCAGTGCCACCTTCTGCTTCAAAAATACATCACAATGAAGTGGATTTGTTCAGTGCATCCTGGCAGGGAGGGTACACCTGTCTACATTTATGTGAATAATTCCCCATACAGTTGTAATATATATCACTTGCACATGTTGTTTTCTCTTCCAGCATCCTCTGCTCTGTACAGGTCTTTTTGGCAGGATTTGTCTACTGCTGTACTGCTATTATGGTTCTGTATTTGTTGTATCTTTTATATTTGGATTTTCAACGGGTTGAGTTTTACACCCATTTTAAGCACATCTTTCAGGGTCTTCCTAGCGGCCCTCGGCTAGGGCTCTTCACCTTAAGCAGGGGGGAAATAATTGATTTCCCTCTTTAGGCTAGGCTATTTCAAAGAAAAGAGTTAACCACGGTGCTGTGGACCTGTAGTTACATGTAGGCCAGACTAGGTAAGGAAAGCCTCTGAAGGACATTAGTAAATTATATGGGCCTTTATGATCATCCAGCAGTTTCATGATTGTTATTAATAATGTTAGGATTTTAGTTGAGATTTATTAATTAATTGAATTAAAATGCCCTAGCTGCCATGGTGGAATTTGAACTCGTGTTTCTGGAGCTTTATGTGGATGTCTGGGTTACCAGTCTAGTAACATTACTCATATGCTATTGGCCCCACTGCAAAGGGTAAGTGCAGCTTCTCTTATCATATAGAACAAAGAACAAAGGAAATTACAGCACAGGAACAGGCCCTTCGGCCCTCCCAGCCTGCGCCGATCCAGATCCTTTATCTAAACCTGTCTCCTATTTTCCAAGGTCTACTTCCCTCTGTTGCTGCCCGTTCATATATCTGTCTAGATGCATCTTAAATGATGCTATCGTGTCCGCCTCTACCACCTCCGCTGGTAAAGCGTTCCAGGCACCCACCACCCTCTGCGTAAAAAACTTTCCACGCACATCTCCCTTAAACTTTCCCCCTCTCACCTTGAAATCGTGACCCCCTTGTAACTGACACCCCCACTCTTGGGAAAAGCTTGTTGCTATCCACCCTGTCCATACCTCTCATAATTTTGTAGACCTCAATCAGGTCCCCCCTCAACCTCCGTCTTTCCAATGAAAACAATCCTAATCTATTCAACCTTTCTTCAAAGCTAGCACCCTCCATACCAGGCAACATCCTGGTGAACCTCCTCTGCACCCTCTCCAAGGCATCCACATCCTTCTGGTAATGTGACGACCAGAGCTGCACGCAGTATTCCAAATGTGGCCGGAACAAAGTCCTATACAACTGTAACATGACCTGCCAACTCTTGTACTCAATACCCCGTCCGATGAAGGCAAGCATGCTGTATGCCTTCTTGACCACTCTATCAACCTGCGTTGCCACCTTCAGGGTACAATGGACCTGAACTCCCTGATCTCTCTGCACATCAATTTTCCCCAAGACCCTTCCATTGACCATATAGTCCGCTCTTGAATTTGATCTTCCAAAATGCATCACCTCGCATTTGCCTGGATTGAACTCCATCTGCCATTTCTCTGCCCAACTCTCCAATCTATCTATATTTTGTTGTATTCTCTGACAGTCCTCCTCGCTATCTGCAACTTCACCAATCTTAGTATCATCTGCAAACCTGGTAATCAGACCACCTATACGTTCCTCCAGGTCATTTATGTAGATCACAAACAACAGTGGTCCGAGCACGGATCCCTGTGGAACATCACTAGTCACCCTTCTCCATTTTGAGACACTCCCTTCCACCACTACTCTCTGTCTCCTGTTGCCCAGCCAGTTCTTTATCCATCTAGCTAGTACACCCTGAACCCCATACGACTTCACTTTTTCCATCAACCTGCCATGGGAAACCTTATCAAACGCCTTACTAAAGTCCATGTTTACGACATCTACAGCCCTTCCCTCATCAATTAACTTTGTCACTTCCTCAAAGAATTCTATTAGGTTTGTAAGACATGACCTTCCCTGCACAAAACCATGCTGCCTATCACTGATAAGTCTATTTTCTTCCAAATGTGAATAGATCCTATCCCTCAGTATCTTCTCCAACAGTTTGCCTACCACTGACGTCAAGCTCACAGGTCTATAATTCCCTGGATTATCCCTGCTACCCTTCTTAAACAAAGGGACAACATTAGCAATTCTCCAGTCCTCCGGGACCTCACCCGTGCTCAAGGATGCTGCAAAGATATCTGTTAAGGCCCCAGCTATTTCGACCCTCGCTTCCCTCAGTAACCTGGGATAGATCCCATCCGGTCCTGGGGACTTGTCCACCTTAATGTCTTTTAGAATACCCAAAACTTCCCCCTTCCGTATGACAACTTGACCGAGAGTATTTAAACATCCATCTCTAGCCTCAACGTCCGTCTTGTCCCTCTCCTTCGTGAATACCGATGCAAAGTACTCATTAAGAATCTCACTCATTTCCTCTGAGTCCACGCATAAATTTCCTCTTTTGTCTTTAAGTGGGCCAATCCTTTCTGTAGTTACCCTCTTGCTCCTTACATACGAATAAAATGCTTTGGGATTTTCCTTAACCCTGTTAGCCAAAGATATTTCATGACCCCTTTTAGCTCTCTTTATTGTGCGTTTGAGATTTGTCCTACTTTACCGATATTCCTCCAAAGCTTCATCAGTTTTCAGTTGCCTCGATCCTATGTATGCTTCCTTTTTCATCTTAGCTAGTCACACAATTTCACCCGTCATCCATGGTTCCCTAATCTTGCCATTTCTATCTTTCATTTTCACAGGAACATGTCTGTCCTGCACTCTAATCAACCTTTCCTTAAAAGACTTCCACATTTCAAATGTGGATTTACCCTTAAACAGCTGCTCCCAATCCACATTCCCTAGCTCCTGCCGAATTTTGTTATACTCTGCCTTTCCCCAATTTAGTACTCTTCCTTTCGGACCCCTCCTGTCCTTGTCCATGAATATTCTAAAACTTACGGAATTGTGATCGCTATTCCCAAAGTAATCACCGACTGAAACATCAACCACCTGGCCGGGATCATTCCCCAATACCAGGTCCAGTATGGCCCCTTCCCGAGTTGGACTATTTATATACTGCTCTAAAAAACTCTCCTGGATGCTCCTTACAAACTCTGCTCCATCTACGCCTCCAACACTACACAAATCCCATTAATTGTTGGGGAAGTTAAAATCTCCCATCATAACCACCCTATTGCTCCTACATTTTTCTATAATCTCTGCATATTTGTACCTCTACTTCATGCTCGCTTTTGGGAGGCCTGTAGTAAAGTCCCAACAATGTTACTGCACCCTTCCTATTTCTCAGCTCCACCCATATTGCCTCAGTGCTCGAATCCTCCATCGTGCCCTCCTTAATCACAGCTGTGATATCATCTCTGACGAGTAATGCAACTCCTCCACCCCTTCTACCTCCCTCTCTATCCCTCCTGAAGCATCTATACCCTGGGATATTCAGTTGCCAGTCCTGCCCTTCCCTCAACCAAGTCTCAGTAATACCAATAACATCATATTCCCAGGTACTGATCCAAGCCCTAAGTTCATCTGCCTTACCTGCTACACTTCTCGCATTTAAACAAATGCACCTCAGACCACCTTTGCGTTCATCATCTCTTCCCTGTCTACTCTTCCCCTTAGTCACATTGAGTTTATTGTCTCGTACCTTACTGGCTT
This sequence comes from Scyliorhinus canicula, assembly GCF_902713615.1. Taxonomy (NCBI): domain Eukaryota; kingdom Metazoa; phylum Chordata; class Chondrichthyes; order Carcharhiniformes; family Scyliorhinidae; genus Scyliorhinus; species Scyliorhinus canicula. Next base: position 56,661,568 of record NC_052165.1, on the reverse strand, counting down.
TAGTTGCTACTTCTTTACTGACCTCTAACTTCCTAATCTGGTTCCCATCCCCCTGCCACATTAGTTTAAAACCTCCCCAACAGTGTTAGCAAAAGCACCCCCTAAGACATTGGTTCCAGTCCTGCCCAGGTGTAGACCATCCGGTTTGTAATGGTCCCACCGCCCCCAGAACCGGTTCCAATGTCCCAAAAATGTGAACCCCTCCCTCCTGCACCATCTCTCAAGCCACGTATTCATTCTGACTATTCTTGAATTTCTACTCTGACTGTCCCGTGACACTGGTAGCAATCCTGAGATTACTCCCTTTGAGGTCCTACTTTTTAACTTATCTCCTAACTCCCTAAATTCTGATTGTAGGACCTCATCCCTTTTTTTACCTATATCGTTGGTGCCTACATGCACCACGACAACTGGCTGTTCACCCTCCCCCTTCAGTATGTCCTGCAGCCGATCGGAGACATCCCTGACCCGAGCACCCGGGAGGCAACATACCATTCGGGAGTCTCGTTTTCGACCACAGAAATGCCTGTCTACTCCCCTTACAATTGAATCCCCTATGACTATAGCCCTGCCAGTCTTTTTCCCGCCCTTCTGTGCAGCAGAGCTAGCCACGGTGCCATGAGCCTGGCTACTACTGCCTATAGGTTTTATATGATTGCTCTTTGGTGAAAAATCATCCCTGAGACGTCTCGTACATGTGTCAAAATTATTTGTATAATTGTCTTTTGAAACATCATGACCCACTTCAACAGACAGCATGTAGTGTCGCCCTCGACATCGTTTTGGGAGAAAATAACATTAATCCTTTCAACGCAAGGTTTGGATTTTATTACTAATACCCCTAGTTTGCCTTGAGAAGGCTTTCTACTTGAACTTCTGTAGTCCTTGTGGATGATGGTGCTTCCACAATAGGGGAAAGTGGATTCTAAATGGTGGACAAAAGGAAAGGTAACATATAGGTCAAAACCAGGATGGTGTGTGTGCAACTTGGAGGTGATGACTTTCCATTGATTCTGCATGTATAACTATATCAAACTGCGAAATGATGGGAATATGAATAATGCAATTTTTCAGTGTACATGTTTATTTTTTTTATTTGACCAATTAAGGAGCAATTTAGCATGGTCAATCCACCTACCCTGCACATTTTTGGGCTGTCGAAGTGAGACCCACACAGACACAGGGAGAATGTGCAAACTCCACATGGACAGTGACCCGGGGCCAGGATCAAACCCGGGTTCTCAGCCTCATGAGGCAGCGGTGCTAACCACGGCGCCACTCCTGCCCTGCTATTTTTCAGTGTACATTACCAATTTTTTTAAAAATCAGGCTTACAACACGGATGGTTCTTGTAATTTCCTTTGATTTCTTTTTGTATATCAAACTCAGAGTTTTGACAGATTGCCAATGTTCCTTTGATCATTTTCCTCCAGGTGAACAACTGCTTCAAATGCAGCTACTGCACTGCACTAGTCATAAATACAAGAATAATGTAGAACCACAATGCAGCCTTGAAACACTGGCCTAAAAGAAACTATCAACCTCCTGAGAAATTCTGAGTTACGAAAGGAACTGGGCTGGATTGTCTGTTCCTCCGTCTAAGTGCCGACGCCTACGGAAGATCTGTGGTGTTCCACGATGGAAAAATCAGCGCCTCACCAGCGCCGATTCACTTACTGGTGAGGGGCTAGCACAGAACCGCATGAAACACCCACGAAACACGTGAAAATGGTGGGAGAATCGCCGGGTCCGTGCTGGACACACACAGGGCTGACAAGCTGCAGCCATGCGTAGGCCTACACACCACAGACACGCACCAATCGCGCCCGAAAAGATGGCGCCGGTTGTGCTGGATCGCATTCCCGTCTGCCCGGACCCCACAGCCCACCTTCCGGCCACCCCCCACTATTCTCCCCAGCCCTGGCAGAAGACCCCCATGCTAGCGGCACAACTTTCTGCGAAGTATGGTGGTGCTGGACACTGTCCGTACACCCTCTCTCTCCACAGCCGCCACATCAGGCTCACGATTGTTCAGACCACACGTGGCCCTGCTTTCGGGAACTCGGGCCATCGGAGGCGGAGCATCGTGGGTGGGCCCGGTAATGATATGCAAACGCAGTTGTGTGCGTCTCGATTATGCCGATTTGGAGGTGGCGGAACATCGGGACCCGGAGTCAAACCGGCGCCTGCCACGATTTCGGCGCCGGGAGCCATTCTCCGCCTGACCGCCGTTCTCGATTTCAGCGTCGAGCAACAGAGAATCCCACCCCTGACACCTGACTTTGATCAGGTAGCAAGATGTGTACCGTGTTCTTATAGGGACATTCAACCATGGATAAAGGAATGGAATTTTTTTTTAATTGTCATCTTGTCTTAATTTAAGTGATCCAATGATCAAGGATCACTGAAAAAAGAAAGACTTGCATTTAAGGTTTCAAGAGGGATAGCAGGGCCCCAGCTTGCGGCGCGCAGCTCCTGCTGCTGATACGGGGCCCTGTACTTCCGGCTGCATGTCTGCGCGTGCACGCGGCGGCTGGCCGCGGGTTCGCGCAGGCGCGCGGCAGCTGTTTTTGCGCCAGCCCTGGCGCAACATGGCAATGCCACACAGCGGACCAGCGCGGAAGAAGATAGGCGCCCTGGATCACGCGCAACCGCCAATCTGTAGCCCCCGATCGCAGGCCTGTCTGTTGTGGAGGCCGCCCCCTTGGTGTCTGATTCCCTCCCCCCCAACCAGGATGGCCAGCGCAGCCGCGAGTCTGAGTTCTTGAAGGGGGGGGGGGGGTGTTCAGCGATAATACCTCTTAAAACTGAATAGTTAGCATGCCACTAGAGTAGTTTTACATAAGTTATTTTATTAAGGATTGAGATGAATTATAGGACTGAGTAATCATTATTAACCATTAAACATGTATTTTTAGGACATAGCAGTAATAAGTAATCAAATGGGATTTAGGATAGCTAACCTGACCAAAAGGACATTGCTTCTGACATCTTGTCTTTGTGAAACAATTCAGGGTGCTGGTTCTATTGTTCTGTTTCTCACAAACAGTCAGCACAAGCTGCTGGGATTGTGCACAGCTCTCAGGATGAGGATCAATCATGCGCTGCTTGCGATTCTATTGCGAGAAGTTTAAACACTGCTTGCAATTCTATTGGATAAGTTTAAAAGTAGCAACTTCAGGGATTGGATCGCATCCAACTGGGGTGGACTATTGATTTTTGAACGTTGTATAAGTACCGTGTTCTGGTCTTTGTTCGGCAGAACAGCTCTTGGCCGATATCCAGTCTGTTCTGGATCACCGCGGGGGCCTCTTCCAACGGCCCCTGACCGGCGCCACATCGACCGTGCGCGTGCGGCTGGGAGCGATTCTCCAGTCCACGGAGAATCGTGTCCTGGCGCCACGGGTCAGAGACCCCATTCTCCTCCACCACGCCGAGTGCGATTTCGGTGCGGAGGCTCGGAGAATCTCGGCCAAGATTCCCAATAAAACAAACCTCTGATCTAATGTCTACCTAACCCCAGAAGGTAACTGAGAGTCACTTCAGCATATAAATCCGGTATTGAAACCTGCATTATCGAACCCTGAGCAGATATCTTCCACAGTTGGCATTCACATGACAATAATCCCACTGACCTAATAGGGGAAATGTTATGAAAATACCTGAAGCCTCTCCCGCTGGAATTGTATGTTGGGCTGTTGGGAGAATGGGCTCTAAATTTTCCAACCATTAAAAATGAACAGAATATCATGAGCAGCATGCCTGACTTCCCAGTAAGCATTCCTGGTGGGCAGGATGCCACTTTAGGAGCATGAGTTTGTAAAATTGGTTCAATAGCATTGCATTGAATACTTGATTATCTATTCTTCCTCATTGACATCGAATGCATCAAGCTTTGGTACAAAGGAACTAATTAGCAGTCGACTTATTATTTATGGGAACAATATTTCATAATAATCATTATTCAGCTGAGGGAACAAAAACATCTGTCAATTAACTCCTAAAACCCACAGTAAAATGGAATTGTTTCCTACCAATGCAGTTTCCCTGAGCATCCTGCAAGAATCCGCTTCCACATTGCATTTTAGGCCGGCAGCGGAATGACCCTTGTGTGTTCTGACAGATAAAGTCGAATCCACAGTTATGTGTTTCAATCTTACATTCATCGATATCTATCAGATCCAAATAAAAATCAAAATTATTCACCTGCTCAAAAAAGCAGTAAAGCAAATAAACCAAGGAGTTGATAGAATCAATGGTGAAGCCAGCTTAATGTTGTTGGGAGGCAAAAGCAGAAATGACATTTAGCATAAATGTTCCAACAACTCAACAGATGAACTCTTCTGAGAATTTCCATCTGATCAGAAATAGCCAGCAAAAGGATTAATAAAATAACATTGTAAATTTCTCAGATTGAGGGCAGCATTTACCGATTGTTCCACCTGACTGGTCAGGTAGATGGTTGCGGATGTTACAATTGCACTGTATGCAGTGCATCAAAATACCAGCATATAGTCCCTCAAAAATAAATACAATTCTATGTGACAAAAGCATCCTAATACCAAAGTTACTACAATATACTACTGAAATAACAGAATCAGGAGAAGGCTATTTAGCCACTTCAGTCTGTTCTGCCATTCAATAAGATCATAGTTGAACTGTACCTCAATCCCCTTTGCCTTTCTTGGATGCGTAACCTTTGATATTCTTGCCAAACAAAAATCCATTGATATCAATCTTGAAAGTTTCAATTGACCCAAAGGTTGTAATTCTCCATTTGGGAGACAAAGTGGTGCCGCCGGGACTGAATAACATGCGATTCGTATTTCCGCTGTGGGGTGCTATTCGGTAAATGGGTCAGGCCATGAAAATGAGCCAGCACCCTGCCGGCACAAATTCAGAGCTTTTTCCGGCCTAGCAGGCATTATAACCACTGGGGTCAGAGTTAGTGCTAAAGAGCCTGTGAGCGGGAGCTGCTTTTGAGTGGTCAATTTACCACACACTCACTGCAGCCACAAAGATGGCTCACAGAAGACTTGATCCCCAGGTTCAGGAGTCTGAAGTGGACCCACAGCTCCAGGATTGGCGGGACATCCTCTTCCCCAGGGCGGGACGCAGACTCAAGCCTTCCCTCCCGAACAGCGCTGGGAGGTGGTGGCAGAGGCACTGCCAGCCTCACCAGGAGGAGACAGCTGGTGATCCGGATGGATGGGATCGCTGGTGAGGCCACTGCCCTGAGAGGGGCAGAGAACCAAGGAAGGTTCCAAAGGCCAGAGTGCAGGTGTCCTCTGGTTGGATGGAGCTCTGCTGACCCACTGCATCTTCTGCCGTTGGGCACACTTCTGAAGAGTGCCAACTTCTGGTGGTCCCCTGATTGAGTCTGGCCATGCCCATCCCCTTGATGAAACAGCTGTGGTATGGGGGTGTCCAGAGGAGTAGCCTGGGTGGACTCCCAGATAACCAGAGGCCTTCTGTGCATTCAAAGGACACAGACAACACTGAGCAGTGTGAGCAGCCTGGAGTCTGTAAGTAACACCAAAGGGTCGTGTGTAAAAGACATACTGCAGCAATGGCCGTCTGAGCCATGCCACCCTGATCCTGAGGGGGACACCCCCAGTCCACGGACTTGGCACCAGGTCCCCCGATACTCCCTCTGGCCCAGCAAGCCTGGCAATTTTGTAGGGTTTTTCAGTGTTTTTTTAACCTTCTGCTTTCCCATGGTGCCCAGGCCCTGTTTATAAATACTTGCATTAATTTGCATCCATGAGACCTTTTTTCTATTTATTTATGGGATGTGGGAGTAGCGGGTTAGGGCAGCATTTATTGACCATCCTTATTTGTCCTTCAGAAGGTGGTAGTGAGTTGCCTTGTTGAACTGCTGCAGTCCTTGAGGTGTAGATACACCACTGTGCTGTTAGGAAGGGAGTTCCAGGATGTTGCTCCAGCGCCAGTGAAGGAACGGCGATATAGTTCCAAGTCAGGATGGTAAGTGACTTGGGGGGAAACCTCCAGGTGGTGGGGTTCCCAGGTATCTGTTGCTCTTGTCCTTCTAGATGGTAGTGGTCGTGGGTTTGGAAGGTGCTGTCGAAGGAATCGTGGTGAGTTACTGCAGTGCATCTTGTAGATGGCACACATGACTGTCACTGTTGGTCGGTTTTGGAGGGCTTGAATGTTTCTGGAAAGGGGAGCAATCAAGCGGGCTGCTTTGTTCTGGATGATGTTGAGCCTCTTGAGTGTTGTTGGAGCTGCACTCATCCAGGCAAATGGAGAGTATTCCATTTCACTCCTGACTTGTGCCTTGTAGATGGTGGACAAGCTTTGGAGGATCAGGAGGTGAGTTACTCGCCGTAGATTCCTAGCCTTTGACCTGCCCTGATAGCCACAGTATTAATATGGTTAGTCCAGTTCAGTTTCTGATCAATGCTAACCCCCAAGATGTTGATTGTGGGCGATTCAGTGATGGTAATGCCATTGAATGTCAAGGGCAATTGTTAGATCCTCTCTTGTCGGAGAGGGTCATTGCCTGGCACAGTGTAACTTGCCACTTGTCAGCCGAAGCCTGGATATTGTCCAGATCTTGCTGCATTTGGACATGGGCTACTTCATTATCTGAGGAGTCGGGAATGGTGTTGAACATTTTGCAGTCATCCGTAAGCATCCCCTCTTCTGACCTTATGATGGGAGGGAGGTCATTGACGAAGCAGCTGAATAAGTTTCAGTCTAGGACTTCTCCCTAAGAGGGATGGAGCATCGCACAAGTGTCCATCCTACTAATGATATTGAAATCCATGCAAATGATGATTTTGCATGGATCCGCTGGTGCGGGGCGCAAATCTCTCTATCACCGTCAGAGAGGGACTGGAGCACGGGCATTGGAATCACCGCAATGCGCAAATATCAATTTTTTGATTACCCGCGATTCTCCACCTGATCGCAATTTACATTTCTGGTGTCGTGAAGCGGAAAATCGAGGCCTGCATCTACAGGCTTTTTGGATAGAAAGTTACAGATTTCTGAAACCCTATCTATGAAGAATTGTTTCTGAATTATAACACTGAATGGTTCTACTTTTGAGAATTGTTCCTAGTTATGGATTCACCCACGGGAAGAAATAATTTTTCTTCATCTACCTTATTGAATGAATGAATATCGCTTATTGTCAAGAGTAGGCTTCAATGAAGTTACTGTGAAAAGCCCCTAGTCGCCACATTCCGGCGCCTGTTCAGGGAGGCTGGTACGGGAATCCTGGGGTATCCTGGTATTGAATCCTTCATTCATGTCAAATACCTCAATTAGATCACCCCTCCCATACTCAAGGAATAAATGCCAGGTTTCTGCAATGTACCATCATAATTTAATCCTTTTCATCCCGGTATCATTGCAATGAATCTGCCATACATCCTCCCCAAAGCCAATATATCATTCCCATCTTGTAGTGTCCATAACTGCACTCCAGATCCGGGGGGCAGAAATTAATGTTCCTTCCCATGGAGAGTTTGGCTGCGGGGAGGACATTTAATAAGGTGGGAGAGTGGAAGGTGGGGACCTCACCAAATTCCCGGATCTCCCCCGATTAAGAACATGGCAGGGAGATCCATGGAGGTCCTTCCCACATGTCTGCCGTGAATAATTAGGTGACGTGTGGGATCTCGCCATGCAGGGAGCACAACAAATAAACCTGTGCATGTTGTTAAGGAATGGGCTAAGAGACAATCCAATTAGATGTCTCATTGATGTTAAGCATCCAATAACTGACACTGCTATGTAAAGGGGTTGCAGATAACTCTTGTTGGGAGTGGGTATGGTGATAATGTTTTGTATCGAGTGTGTTCAAGGAAAATGAAGGTGTTTGGGAAAAGGAGAAGAACTCTTGACTCTTTACTCAACAAATGTTGCTTTCTGGCTCCCACTCAATACCTGAACAAGGGACCCAGCATCAAGGACAGCTGAGTGCCATCCCCCTGCCAGACCCCGAACTACCATTTCCCCCCATCCCCACACCATGACTCACCTGTGGCATCGGCAGTTAACCACCTGATTCACCTAGCGCCCGGGAGTCAATGGCCGCCCCTGTGAGACCTCGCCAGGGCGGCATTTACTACGGGTCTCCACAAAGTGGACCAGGCATAATGGCACCTCAAGCTTCTCGCAGGCCATTAGAGATCCCCTGGTGGTCAGGGACAGGGGACAGCAGTACCCGGGCACTCTCTGAACACCTAGGCACGTTGGCACTGCCAACCTAGCACCCTGACAGTGCCACACTGGTAGTGACACCTAGCATTTCTGGGGTGCCCAGGTGGCACTGCCAGGGTGCAAGGCTGGCAGTGCCAGGGTGCCAAGGTGGCAGATTGCCACTTTCAGGGCTCAGGCCCAGTACCAGCCTTACCCATTTGAGTGAGGGGGGAACAGGGGACAGGGGGCCAAAGGCCAATTGCCTCCTCAACAAGATTGGGGGGGGGGGGGGTTAAAGGGGGGTCAATAATTGGGGGGGGGGGGGAAGGGGTGTGTGTAGAGATTGGGGATGCCATTCAAAATGATGCCCCAATTTGCGTGTATGCATTCCTGCTGCTGAGATCAGCTTGCCAGCAGGAAATCTCTCTGCATCGGTGGTGGGAAACTCCCCAAGGCTAATAAAACCGGCAAAGTGCCGTTGCATAGCAGGGCGACTCTCGGTGCGGCAGTCCCCGTGGAACACCCCGCCAAATGCACCCAAAGGGGGTCTGCTGAATTGCGGCCCTTTCTACTGGTAATTGTAATTGTACAATTTTAGGTCTTTAGATAGCACTAGGCACAAATTTTGTGATCAAATAGTTTACCAATTCTTAAACTCGTATATGAATATTAGCCACTTTGCTGAATATTGAAGGGTGACTAATGCCTGTGGATTCACACTTGTCAAGAAAACCTGTCAGGAAAAGCAAGAAATTGTAATAATTTTCTGTTAGTGGGATTTTGCTCATATTTTTAAATGTTGGGGGATGTGAACAGTAATTAAAGAGAGGGGCAGAGTGATTGTGTGACGATGGGTTTGATAAGGTAATGAGCTGAGCAATACTTCAAACAGATGGTTACATAATGTAATTTAGTCAGGATGATTACAGAACAAGAATACCTTTGAATGAGTCATTGTGATTTAAAGAAAAAGGTATGCAAGGTGTAAAAGAAAGTTTTCATAAGTCAAGTCTGGATAATATGAGTTTAATTTCTTTTAAATTCTAAAAGCTAAAGTAAGAGATGAATTTAATACATTTTTAGAGAGCAGTTCCAAAAAGTTTGGGTGAGACAATGAAGAGATTGAAGAGAATGGGGTATTTAAGGAGATACCTTTTATTTAATTAGATGTCAGCAGACAATTGGTCAAATCCCCAGAAAGCAGTGTGAATGAAACTAAGTCTGAAAAGCCAACTGCTGTTAACATCAGGGGGTACCCCAAAAGAGAATTAAAGGCACAATGTGGTGAAAGTTACTTTTATAGATCTTAAATTCTATAAGGTGTTCACTGAACTGTTGGGGAAGGGAAGAAATACAATGTAGTAGATTATTTGTTACATATATGTGTAATATACATGTACACATGTTAGTATACACAAGTAATTATATATTTAACACACCTCTTTTCATTACCTACCTTTGCACAGGTTATTTTCAGTCAGTTCATAGCCTGTGCCACAGCTCATTTCACGCTGACATCGGTACGACCCAACAGTGTTGATGCAGCGTTGGCCAATTAAGCACTTGTGTGGCAGTGACAGACACTCATTGATATCTGTATTCAGCAATAAAAAAACAAGTCAGTTTTTCTCTCGTGGTCCCCTATTAGTATTAACACATGCTGCGATATTGACCATGGGTGCCAGCGGCTGTCCCTTTACTTTGCGCAGTTAGTTATTATTTACTCTTGACTGTTTAAGGTCTATGGATTTTGAAGGGGACCACAGACAAGCTCAACTCTGTTAACTCATCTTCCACAAAGGCACACTTTCTAACAGCTTGATTGATCCGACCTTATCGGGAAGAGGGGCATCCTCCAAAGGCTCTTATGGCCTGAAGAAATCTATTTTTCATACTTTTCATCTTCTATTGGAGCCACTGTAAAAAGGGAAGGTAATTAATCATTCCAGGATTGATTATAATACTCTAATTAACATTTTGTTATGCCTCAACTTCCCCAATTCTGGCATAACCTTTGACTAATGGGGTGATTGAAAATCTGACTACTGCCCAACCTAACTGGAATTTAAAGATTCTATCCAAATGGTCTAGAATCTCAGGAGAGCAGTGATCACACCCAAATTCTGTTCTGAGATGGGTCCTTCTACCTTGGACTCAAGGCATGGAATTTGGTTCCTAGTCAGACTGTAGTTACAGTCTGGTATCTGCTTAGCAATTGTTTATTAGTACTACATTTTAACACAGAGTTAGAGAGTTGGCATGTTGCACCTCGGCATGATTCCAACCTCTCTTGTGTCTTACACATGGCTGATGTCAGTAGTACATCATCATCTACGTCATATATTAGCATATCTCATCTGTTAACCCTTTATACTACAAATTCTGTCCTCTCAGATTACTCCTATTACTGACAACATCCACGGCCCCAGGAATTTTAGGGCCCATCAAATGACATGTTGGCTAGGATGCGAGAACATTTCCTTCTTACTGTTGTAAAGTGTTGTGGAAACTTTAACATACACCTGAGCATGTGGACTCTCCTCTGAAAGATAGCACCTTTGGCAATGCAGCACGACAACAACAAAGTGCTGGCCTAGATTTTGAACTGAAATCTAACTCAGAGCTGAAAAGGCTACTAACTATGCCAAGCTGATAATTAAGACATTAGTCACTTTCAATAGTCTTAGATTTTAGGTAATACAAATACAAAATGGAACATAAGGTCGGAAAACGTGAAATTATGCACTTTGGTAGGAAGAATAAAGGAGCTAGCTGAATATTACTTAAACAGAGAAAGACTGCAGAAAACCGTGGCACAATGGGATTTGGCTGTCCTCGTGCATAAATCACAAAAGCTAGCATGCAAGTTCAGCAGGTATTTGGGAAGGCAAATTGAATGTTGGCCTTTATTTCAAAGAGAATGGAATATAAAAATAGGGAAGTCCTGCTAAAATTATACAAAGCATTAGTTAGATCATACCTGGAATAGTGTGAATAATTTTGGTCCCCATATCAAGGAAATGGTATACTGGCATTGGAGACATACCAGAGAAGGTTCACTAGGTTGATCCCGGGTCAGGAGGGATTTTCCGATGAGGAGTTGGTGAGTAGATTGGGCCTGTGCTCATTCGAGTTCAGAAGAATGAGAGGTGACCTTATTGAGACAGACACGATTCACAAGGGGCTTGACAGGGTAGCGAGGATCTTTCCTCTTGTGGGAGAGTTCAGCACCAAAGAGCATAGTCATAGAGTGAGGGGTCACCCATTTAAGACAGAGATGAGGAGCAATTTCTTTCTGAGATAGTAGTGAATCTATGGAGTTCTTTACCGCAGAGAGCTGTAGAGGCTGGGTCGTTTAGTATGTTCAATGCTGAGATAGATAGATTTTTAATCAAGGGTTAATTAAGGGAATCAAGGGTTATGGGGATAAGGTGGGAAAGTGAAGTTGAGGATGATATCAGATCAGCCATGATCTCATTGATTCGATGGGCCCAGTTACCTACTTCTGCTCCTCCATCTTATGGTCGCAATTAGCTCCCTCTATAGTTTATTCCTGTGATGCACATTAAATTGCGAACCATCACACTTTTTTGCATGCAACATTTATTTAAATTCAGGAATATTCAAGGACCCATATTCCATACCAACTCTTTATGCGCGTGGTAAGTGTGAGATCGAGCTTTCCGGCGCTCGGCCCAGCAAGGCCGGCAACGTTATTCAACGTTAATTGGGCAACTTAACGAGGCCTCAAAGACTTCTCGCCACAAATCAATGCTCGCCAGCTGCTTGGCTGGGACTGCGCTCGCCAGCCCCCCGCTAAATAGGTCGAGCAGAACTTGCAGGACCTCCGGTGATGGTGATGTGCTGAGTAGACATCAGGTGGCTCTCCTCCAGACCATTTCCAAATAGGCATTTTTAGGCAAATTTTCCCCAAAATTCGACAACAACTCGCCCTTAATCAAAAAAGGATAGGGATAAAGCCAGCATGCATGTGAACGGGAGCTCGAGAGGCCGAAGGAACGGCAGGAGCAGAGGAAAAGGACAGAAGTAACAGGCAGACGAACCGTCGGACCCATGAGGCAAGGCGGCCCCGTCCACCCAAGAAAGAGGGAGACCGACGACCCGTGCATCAGCCGCTGCCTCCCCGCAACAGCTCCCCACTCCCATGAGATGGATGGAAGGCATTCCTTACAAAGGAACTGCTGGCGATGAGAAAGGCAAGGTGGCAGTCAAGGTGGTGGTTACAGAGAGGATGGTCTCCATTCAAAAGGTGATCAATGGATTGGGGAAGAAGGTGGAAGCACAAGAAAGAACGATCCAGGAGCTGGAGAAGGAGTCGACAGATCAGAGGGACAGGATCGTCGCCCTGGAGGCAGAAGTCAAGAGGTTGACTGGTCACCACATTATAGGAAGGATGTGGAAGCTTTGGAAAGGGTTCAGAGGAGATTTACTAGGATGTTGCCTGGTATGGAGGGAAGGTCTTACGAGGAAAGGCTCAGGGAATTGAAGTTGTTTTCGTTAGAGAGGAGAAGGCTGAGAGGTGACTTAATAGAGACATATAAGATAGTCAGAGGATTAGATAGGGTGGACAGTGAGAGTCTTTTTCCTCGGATGGTGATGACCAACACGAGGGGACATAGCTTTAAATTGAGGGGTGATAGATATAGGACAGATGTCAGAGGCAGTTTCTTTACTCAGAGAGTAGTAGGGGTGTGGAACGCCCTGCCTGCAACAGTAGTAGACTCGCCAACTTTAAGGGCATTTAAGTGGTCACTGAATAGACTTATGGATAAAAATGGAATAGTGTAGGTCAGATAGGCTTCAGATGGTTTCACAGGTCGGTGCGACATCGAGGGCCGAAGGGCCCGTACCGCGCTGTAGTGTTCTATGTTCTATGTTGGTGGCGGCCCAGGGGAGCTTGAAGGGGAAATGCAAGGACCATGAGAATAGGTCCCGACGGCAGAACATTCGAATTGTGGGCTTGCCAGAGGAGACCGAGGGCCGTGACCAACGGGCTACGTCGCCCAGCTGCTGGGCAAACTAATCAGAAGAGACAGCTTATAGTCACAAGTAGGCTTTCATTATTTTTAATAAACATTTTATTGAGATATTTTTTGGTATTATAACAGCAACACAATAAACAATGTACATGAAACTATAAACATAGTGCAAAAGCCGTCTCCCTCCCTTACAGGTCCCACCTTTATTAACCCCCTACTCTAAGTTAAACTAACCCCCCCCCTTCTGCTGACGATTAATTTTCCGCGAAGACGTTGACGAACGGTTGCCACCTCCGGGCGAATCCTAACAGTGACCCTCTCAAGGTGAACTTGATTTTCTCCAAACAGAGAAAGCCAGCCATGTCCGATAGCCAGGTCTCCAACTTCAGGGGCTTTGAGTCCCTCCATGCCAATAGTATCCATCTCCGGGCTACCAGGGAAGCAAAGGCCAGAACGACTGCCTCTTTCTCCTCCTGGATTCCCGGATCTTCCGACACCCTGAAAATCGCCACCTCTGGACTCAGAGCAACCCTTGTTTTTAACACCGTGGACATGACATCTGCAAACCCCTGCCAGAATCCCCTAAGCTTCGGACATGCCCAGAACATGTAGACATGGTTCGCTGGTCCTCCCACACATTTTGCGCACCTATCTTCCATCCCAAAGAATCTGCCCATCCGGGCCACTGTCATGTGAGCCCGGTGAACGACCTTAAATTGTATCAGGCTGAGCCTGGCATATGTTGCGGACACGTTAACTCTACTCAACTCGTCCGCCCATAGACCATCCTCTATCTCTCCTCCCAGCTCCTCCTCCCACTTGCGCTTCAGCTCCTCGGTCTGCGTCTCCTCTGACCCCATAAGTTCCTTGTAAATGTCCAAGACACTCCCTTCTCCTACCCACCCTCTGGAACTGCCCTGTCCTGAATCCCTCTCAGCGGTAGGAGTGGGAAGGTTGATACCTGTTTACATAGGAAGTCCCGCACCTGCAGATACCTGAATTTGTTTCCCCTCGCCAACCCAAACTTCTCCTCCAGGGCCATCATACTCGTAAAGCTCCCCTCTATAAACATATTCCCCATCCTCTCAATCCCTGCTCTCCGCCATATCCGGAACCCCCATCCATACTCCCGGGGCAAACCGGTGATTATTACAGATTGGGGACCAGACCGATGCTCCCTCTGCTCTCCTCCATTGCCCCCAGATACTCAGGGGCGCCACAACCACGGAGCTGGTGGAGTACCGTGCCGGCGGGAACGGCAGAGGTGCAGTTACCAACGCCCCCAAACTGGTGCCCTTGCATGAAGCCACCTCCATACGCTCCCATGCCGACCTCTCCCCCACCACCCACTTCCTGATCATGGCTATATTCGCCGCCCAGTAATAGAGGGGCTGTTTAGCTCTGAGCCAAATCGCTGGCTTTAAAAGCAGACCAAGAAGGCCAGCAGCACGGTTCAATTCCCGTAGCAGCCTCCCCGAACAGGCACCGGAATGTGGCGACTAGGGACTTTTCACAGTAACTTCATTGAAGCCTACTCGTGACAATAAGCCATTTTCATTTTAATTTCAGTTACTAAAATTTGGCAGCGCCAGCCCGCCCTCTCCCCAACTCCGCTCAAACATTACCTTCCTTACCCGCGGGGTCTTGCCCGCCCAAACAAATCCAGAGATCACTTTGTTAACCCGTTTAAAAAGGAATGCGGAATAAAGATGGGGAGACACTGAAATACAAACAGGAATCTCAGGAGGACCGTCAACTTCACCATCTGCACCCTCCCAGCTAATGACAACGGGAGCGCGTCTCATCTCCGAAAATCGTCCTTCATTTGGTCTACTAGTCGGGCCAGATTTAATTTATGCAGCCGGTCCCATTCCCGCGCCACTTGAATGCCCAGGTACCTAAAGCTTCCCCCTACTGATCTAAACAGCAGCTCCCCCAATTACCTCCCCTGTCCCCTCGCATAGATCGCAAACATCTCACTTTTCCCCATATTTAGCTTGTACCCTGAAAACCGGCCAAATTCCCCTAGAATCCTCATGATTTCTTCCATCCCCTCTAATGTGTCCGATACATACAGAAGCAGGTCATCTGCATAGAGCGAGACTCTGTGCTTCACCAGCCCCTTGAGGCTCTCATAGCAATTGCCAACGGTTCTATAGCTAGCGCGAACAACCATGGGGAGAGGGGGCATCCCTGCCTCGTCCCCCGGTGCAGTCTAAAATAGTCCAGTGTTGTCCTATTCATCCGTACACTTTCCACAGGAGCCTGATACAACAACCTGACCCAGTCAATAAAGCCCCGCCCAAATCCGAACCGTCCCAGTCCCTCCCACTCTACCCGATCAATAGCCTTTTCTGCATCCATTGCGATCACTACCTCAACCTCCCTACCTTCCGGGAGCATCATGATCACATTTAACAGCCTTCTTACATTGGTCATCAACTGCCTACCCTTAACAAACCCTGCCTGGTCCTCCCCAATAACGTCCGGAACACAATCCTCAATCCTGATGGACAAAATGTTGGCCAGCAGTTTGGCATCCACGTTCAACAGGGATATCGGCCTGTAGGACCCACACAGCTCCGGGTTCTTGTCCTGTTTCAGAATCAGCGAAATTGTGGCCTGTGACATCGTCGGGGGCAGCACCCCTCTTTCCCTTGCCTCATTGAACATCCTCATCAACATCGGCCCCAATATCCCAGAGAACTTTTTATAAAACTCCACTGGGTACCCGTCCGGCCCCGGGGCTTTACCCGCCTGCATGGCCTTCAGACCCTCCACTATCTCTTCCAACCCGATCGGGGCCCCCAGCCTTCCTACCAGCTCCCCGTCCACCTTTGGGAAATTCAGCCCCTCCAAGAAGTGCCTCATCCCCTCCGGCCCTGTAGGAAGTTCGACCTACACAGCCTACTGTAGAAATCCCTAAACGCCTTATTCACCCCTGCTGAATCTCCAACCAGGTTCCCATCTCCGTCATTTACTTTCCCTATCTTCCTGGCTGCCTCCCTCTTTCTAAGCTGCTGTGCAAGCATTCTGCTGGCCTTCTCTCCATATTCATAGATCGCCCCCCTCGCCTTTCTCAGCTGTTCCACCGCCCTTCCTGTGGTTAACAAGCCGAACTCCGCCTGTAGCCTCCGCCATTCCCTTAGAAGCCCTGCCTCTGGGGTCTCCGCATACCTATCGATCTGTAGTATCTCCTTAACCAGTCGGTCCATCTCTGCCCTGTACACCTTCTCCCTATGGGCCTGTATCGAGATCAGCTCCCATCTGACCACCGCCTTCAGTGCTTCCCAGACCATCTTTGCTGAAATTTCCCCCGTGTCGTTGACCTGCAGGTAATTCTGAATACACTTCCTCAGCCGCCCGCAAACCTCATCGTCAGCCAAAAGTCCCACATGTAACCTCCAGTGCAGGCACTGGTTACTGTCTTTACTAACCTGCAGGTCAACCCAGTGCGGAGCATGGTCTGAGATTGTAATCGCCGAGTACCCCGTGTCCACCACCACTGCCAGTAAGGCCCAGCTCAAAATGAAGAAATCGATCTGGGAGTACACTTTATGCACGTGTGAGTAAAAGGAGAACTCCTTCACCCTCGACTGCCCAAATCTCCATGAATCCACCTCCCCCATCTGCCCCATCTTGCCATTGCTGGTACCCTGCCCATTTTCGAGCTTGACCGGTCCAAGCCAGGGTCAATAACTGTGTTGAAGTCCCCTCCTCGTAGTCGCTACATTCCGGCACCTTTTCAGGTACACGGAGGGAGAATTCAGAATGTCCAAATTACCTAACAAGCACGTCTTTCGGGACTTGTGGGAGGAAACCGGAGCACCCAGAGGAAACCCATGCAGACATGGTGAAAACGTGCAGACAGTGACCCAAGCCGGGAATCAAACCTGGAACCCTGGAACTGTGAAGCAACAGTTCTAACCACAGGATGGGCCGCCCAACCTGAGGTGGGCGAGACAGATCAAGCCGAGTAGCTGGGAAAGGCACAGAATCCAAGTTGATCAGGACATTGGGATGCACTTGGCAAAACACAGGGCGCAATTTAACCAGGTGAAATCGGCCCAGTACAGAAACGGGTTAAGATTCGGAATGCTGTTCCCAGAATAAGGATCATTATTTCAACACCCCGGCAGAGGCGGATAAGTTTGTTCAGTCAAACAGCCTGGACAAGGGGCAGGCGAGGCAGCATTGAAGGTGAAGCAGAGGAGGAAAGAGAGAGAAAGGAAATCTAATGGGCATATGATATGTTTGCGCGGGACTGTGCTGCCTTGCTTTGATCAGAAAACTGGGTCACAGAGAAGGGCGAAGATAGCGGAACGCAGATAAGGGTGAGGCCTAGGCAGAGGGAGCAGACAGACAGCGAGCATAAGATAGGGGTAAGATCAGGCGCAGGAGAGGCGCCTCCATGCTAGCAGGGATAGCTGACACAGGAAGAAAGGCAGCAAGGGGGGTTGCGGCGCACCTCCTGGCTGGGAAGGAGCGTCTGGTTGGCTGCTGGGTGGAGGGGGGGAACACAGGGACAGGGAGGGGGAACACTAAAGGGGAGATGGGGAGGCGACACGGGGGGGGAGGGGAAACGATAAGGGGAGCAGGGGGGGGAAGGAACACAAAAAGAACATGAAGGGAAGAAAAGGTTGGTTTTTAGATTGGCTTCATTAGGTAAGGTGCAGAGAACAAGATGGCGGTGCAAGCAGCCAGTTTGGAGGGTCCCTAAACAAAGGGAAACCTCGGAGTGCAGGGGCGCAGCCACATGGCGTACACACAGTTGGCAGCCATGCTGGGTGCCCCCTGGACAAAGGGAAACTCTGGAGCGCAGGGGCCCGGCCTCATGGTGAGAACGGTGATCGTGGCCATTTTGGATGAACCCCTAACATAGGGAAACCCCGGAGTGCAGGCGCGCATCCACCACGTAAGTATGGTTGACCCCGCAGGAAGAGGGGACAAAACCCCCCCACCAGCATTCTCACTTGGAATGTCAGGGGACTTAACAGCCCAGTGAAAAGTTCCAGAGTCTTCGTCCACCTAAGAAATTAGAAAGCCGATAGTCTTCCTGCGAGAGACACACCCAAGAGAGAAGGTCCAACTACAGGTAAGGAAGGGCTGGGTAGGGACTTGTATTATGGGACAAAGGCTAGGGGAGTAGCCACACTGATTAGCAAAAGGACGGTGTTCACGACGACAAGGACAGTTATCAACCAAGGGGGGGGGGGCGGTATGTCATGGTTAGCAGTGTCCTAGATGGGATACCAGTAGTTTTGGTAAATGTGTACGCTCCCAACTGGGACGACACGGACTTCATAGAAAAGGCCATGATGGAAATCCCCGACACCGACTGATCATAGGGGGCGACTTCAATTGCGTACAGGACCCACTCACGGATCGGTCAAACCCCAAAACGGGGAAAAAGACAGGCATGGCTAGGAAACTGGGATTTTTCATGGAACAGACATAAGAAATGTACAGATGACAAAGGATTAATGTAATGCCGTAGATAACCACTAGATGGAGCTAGATGCAGAACTATATAAAGCAGTGACTCCATAAGACCAGAAGACATAGGAGCAGAATTAGGCCACTTGGCCCATCGAGTCTGCTCCACCATTCAATCATGGCTAATATTTTCTCATCCCCATTCTTCTGCCTTCTCCCCATAACACTGATCCCCTTATTAATCAAGACTCACAGATCTCTGGGATAGAGCTGGAGAGGAGAGCTAGAGAAAGCAGTGGTAGAGAGCGCAGTACAGTATTAGATAGCGTAGTTGAGTATAGATTATAGATTAAATCATTGTTTACTTTAGGAGTAAGTGGTCGAACTTGATTTAAGTAGTGTTAATAAATGCTAGCTTTGTTTATGAACTTAGCTTTTGGCCTTTGTGAACACTACAACATCCATCCTGAGAACAAGAACCACAAAGAACACCACTGGGGCAGTGGACCCATGGTGGTTCCTACATCTCGGTGAGAAGGAATTCTCGTTCTTTTTGACAGTACATAAAGTATACACACATGTTGACTTCTTGGCAGTGGGGAAATCGATGCTTCCAGAAATAGTAAGAGCGGAATATTCCACGATAGTCATTTACAAATGACATGGACACACAAAAAAGACAAAGACCCGATGGAATGCGGATCATATAGACCCATTTCACTGCTCAATGTGGATGTGAAGATACTCGGAAATGTCCTGGCTAAGAGACTGGAGAACTGCGCACTAGAGCTGGTCGGGCTTTGTCACGGGTAGACAGCTAACTGCAAATATCAAGCAGCTGTAATATTGACCCCATCTGGGAAGAGAACACCAGAGGTGATCGTTCCCCTGGACACAGAAAAGTGCTTTGACAGAGCCATTGAGGTACTGGAGCAGTTTGGGCTAGGGACAGGGTTCACCTTGTGGGTGGAACTCCTGTAGAATGCCCCGAAGGCGAGCGTTTGGATCAACATCACCAGCTCTGAATACTTCCAGCTGCACAGAGGCACCAGGCAGGGATGCCCACTCTCCCCGCTCCTGTTCGTCCTAGCATTCAAACTCCTGCCGATTGATCTGCGAGATGCGAAAGACTGGAAGGGCATCCAGAGAGGAGACAGAGATCACAGAGTCTCACTCTATGCGAATGACCTGATCCTCTACATCTCAGACCCACAGAATGCCAGGAAAGTAATCTTGAATCTCCTGGAAGAGTTTGGGACCTTCTCGCGCTACAAACTCAACCTGGGAAAGAGCGAGGCTTTCCTGGTGAACCCCAATGGGGAAGGGACAGAGCTGGCGGATCTACCATTCAAACTCGCCCAAGTAAATTCTGCTATCTGGGGATCCAGATAGCCCACGACTGGACACAGATCCATAAATGGAACCTGACCAGTCTGGCGGAGGAATTTAAAAAGGATCTTCAGAGATGGGATGCACTCCCGCTTTCCCTGGCAGGGAAGGTGTAGGTCATCAACATGAACATGATACCGAGGTTCCTCTTCCTGTTCACCCCCAAGGCCTTTATCCAAGGGATAGACAAAATTATCATGGCGTTTGTGTGGGGGGGGAAAGAACCCAAGGATCCCCAAGTCTACATTGCAAAAGAGGAAAAACCTGGGCGACCTGGCCCTTACAAACCTGCAATACTACCATTGGGCAGCCACAGCCGAGAGGGTGAGGGGATGGAGATGAAAACCGAACACGGAATGGGTGAGGCTGAGTCCTCCTGCAAGGGAATGACCCTCGCCACGGCAGCAATACCACCCCCCTCGGCAAAATAAATATACTGCCCAGTGGTAGTAGCCACATTGAGGACATGGAACTAAATGAGGCAGCATTTCTATTTAACTAGGATGTCCTTCATGGTCCCATCTGCGATAACCACAAATTCCCACCAGTCATGCTTGACACCACCTTTAAAAAATGGGGGGATGCTAGCGGTCAGAGATTTTTATATGGGGGACAGACTTGGGACCCTAGATGAACTAACGGAAGAACTGGAGCTACCAAAAGCACAGGAGCCCCAGCACCTACAAATGAAACACTTTCTCCGCAAGGAGACAACGGGGTACCGTAGAGCCCTGAGAGACACTTTACAAAAGGAACTACTAATCACGGATAGTAAGGAGAGGGGATCAGTGGGGACATCTATGGATGACTGCTAGAAAGGGCAAGGAGACCATTGACAGTGGTGGGCAGAAATGGGAGGACTAACTCAAGACGGAAGTGGGTTGGGGACTCTGGAGCGAAGCACTAAGTAGAGCCAACTCCACCTCCTCCTGTGCAAGGCTAAGCCTCATAAAGTGGTGCACAGAGTTCACCTAACTAGAACCCGAATGAACAGATTTTTCCCGGAGGTGGAGGATAAATGAGAATGGTGCCAGGGAGGCCAAGCCAACCACGCCCACTTGGGGCCTGCCCCAGACATGTCGGGTTCTGGACACCCTACTTGGAGGCAATGTCCACGGTTATGTGGCGGTTAGGGTGGAGCCCTGCACGAGAGTGGCAGTCTTCGGGGTTTCGGACCAGCCAAAACTATATATGGGGAAGAGGGCCGATGCCCTGGCTTTTGCAATCCTGATCACACGCGGGAGAATCCTGCTCTGTTGGCGATCAGCAGCACCACCCACAGCTGCAGACTGGCTGGCAGATTGGAATTTCTCCACCTGGAGTCACATGCCGGCCGCTCCAGGTAAGGATGGTAGATTTCCTTCCCTAAAGGACATTAGTGAACCAAATGGGTTTTTACAGCAATTGACAATCAATGGTTTCATGGTCATCATTAGACTTTTAATTCCAGATTTTTATTGAATTGATATTTCACCATCTGCCTTGGTAGAGCATTACCCTGGGTCTCTGGATTACTAATCCAGTGACAATATCACTACCCCAACACCTCTTCAATTCCAAAAATTCACAACCCTTTGAGTACAGCAATTTCTCCTCATCTCAGTCCTAAATGATCTACCCCTAATATTGAAACTGTGCCTCCTTGTTCTCGATGCTTCAGCCAGCAGAAACAACTTCTGTGTCTATCCTGTAAAGCTCTTTCAGAATTTTGTATGTTTCAATATGATCACCTTTCATTGTTCTAAACTGCAAACAATATAGGCCCAAAGTACTCAGCTTGTCATATGGGACAACCCTCTATCCCATGGACCAATCTAGTGGAAGGAAGTTAGCATACAGGTACAGCAAACAATTAGAAAGGCAAAGTGTACATTGGCCTTCATTGCAAGGGATTTGGAGTATGAAAGTAAGGAAGTCAGTAATGCTGCAATTGTCCAAGATTTTGGTGAGACAACATCTAGAGTACTTTATAAAAGCAAAATACTGCGGATGCTGGAAATCTGACATAAAAACAGGAACAGCTGGATAAACTCTGCAAGTCTGGTAACATCTGTGCAGAGGGAAACAGAGTCAACGCGTCGAGTCCATATGAAAAAGAGTGATATGGACTTGAAAAGTTGACTGTTTCTCTCGCCACAGATGCTTTGCACAACTTTGGTCTCTCTACCTGAGGAATGATTTACTTGCTCTGATTGCTTCTTGGAAGGAAAAGGTTAGACAATGAGAAGAGATAGAATAGAATGGGCCTATACTCTCTGGAGTTTATAAGAATGAGAGCTGATTTCAACGTAGATGCTGGCAGATTATTTTCCCTGGCTGAAGAGTCTAGAATTAGGGGTTATAGTTTCTGGGTAAGGCTCATCCATTTCAGATTGAGGTAGGAAATATTCCTTCATTCAGAGAATTGGAACCTTGGTCTCAGGGGCCTGTGAATGTTCATTTGTTGAGTATATTCAGGGTTAAGATCAATATACCTTGTGACTCCAAGAGAATGAAGGAACATGGGAAGTGGACACGAAATTGGAGTTGAGGTCAAAGATCAACCATGGTCATAAAATGGTGGAGCAGGCTCAAGGGGGAAGTGTGACCTACTTCTGCTTATGTTCTTGTTATTATAGTTCAACCACGTCTTCCTCAGGTAGGTATGTTTAAAGTTCATTCAAGGTCTTTTGTTGAGATGTTTTCAATATCTTCATATCGATATCTTTCGATGCTTCCCCTATATAAAGTTTTTTTCTCCCCTTACCCTATAGCACCATTGGATATTGCTCATTTGCAGTGCTGGCTCTCCCAGTACTAGTGCCTGGAGCATATTGTACATGTATAATTAACATCAAATGAATTGCAGTCATGGTTGAGTCATTGTGGTGAGGCAGCGGTCAGCAACAATCCTGCCTCAGAGGATAACTCAGACCTTAGTTTCTTGTCTGAGGAATACTGCTGTCAAAAAGTATTAACACTTGGATTTGGCTTGATCACAGATGGTCTCACATTATATTACCTGAATTTATTTGTGGCTGAAGAAAGGTTAATACAATCAAAGCAAATAAAAATCAGAAATACCTGAGACAATTATTGTTTGCAAACCAGTAACTATAAAATTATAGAAACTTAGATCATAGGAGGTGGTAATTCAGTCCGTCATATCTGTACTGGCTCTTTGAAAGACCAATCATCCTTAATGCCAGTGGGCAGCATGGTGGCACAGTGGTTAGCACTGTTGCATCACGTCGCCGATGACCCAGGTTCCACCTCGACCCCAGGTCACTGTCCATGTGGAGTTTGCCCATTTTCCCTGCGTCTGCATGGGTCTCATCCCCACAACCCAAAAGATGTGCATGGTAGGTTAATTGGCCATGCTAAATTGCCCCTTAATTGGAAAAACAGAATTGGGTACTGAAATTTACCCTCCAAAAAATCATGCTTAATCCCATATAAAATTATCTAGGGAATCAGTTTCCATCACCTTTGTAGATAGAGCATTATTAACTAGGAAAAATCTAACGCCAATACCTTCACATGTGATTTTGTCATCCTTCAGCTTGTAGCCAGGATAGCATGAGCAGCGAACGCTGGTACCTGTGTCAGTGCACTGGTGGTGGCAGGGTCCGCCTCCTGAGGAAGATATTGGAAGCAAAGAGATTTTTTTAAAATTTAATAGGCTTTCCTCTGATATCACACATGCTTTTATTCTATTCATTCAGCAGATCAGAGCATAAAACTTCACTTCCCTGTACACATTTTGGCAGCATGATAACTTCAAGTTAGAAATGTGAGGTGATGGGTGTGATTTTCCCACTGCGTTGCGCCTGGCACCAATCCCATTATATCAGGTGTATAGCAAAAGAGGCCAAACATGGGTTTTGTCCAGGTGCCAAGCCACGTATGATACACCTGACCTGCTGGGCGTGATCCAGATCAGCATATTTAAATGAGTCATTAAATCCATTTAAATATGCACCGTCCATTTGAGGCTCTCCCAGCTCCTGGTATTCACCGGGCCAAACGGTGAGGCCTGAAGCCACGGCAAATTAGTACTCGTCTCACAAAATAGAAACCAGATGTGATGGCCACGCCGGGGGGGTGAGGGGGTGGTGGGGATGCTTGGAGGCCATGGGAGCCCCTGGGTGTCGGGGTCAAGACCTGGCACCTTGGCAGTGCCAACCTGACACCTGGCACCCTTGTACCCACATCAGGGGTGCCAGGCTGGTACTGCTGGTGTGACAGGGCCAGACCCTGAGTGCCAAATTGGCATTGCCAGGGTACCATGGGACATGGCCAAGGGAATGGGTCTGGGGGGCAGGCCCATGTAAGGGAGGAAAGTGAAGGGGGTATAAACAGTGGCAGGTGAAGGAAGATTATGAAGGGTGGGCAGGGTAAAGAGGGTGCCTGAAACAGGAGGTGGCGACGGCCCAATGGCGACGAGGATTGACGGGTCACCCTCATGCCTGGGTGGTATGGGGGCGGTGGGGGGAAGTGGGGGGGGGGGGGGGGGGGGGGAGAGATCATGTGGACCTTTTGTGATGGGGTGGAGGAGGCTGTCCCTCCGGTGTCGAGGGCTGGGGTTGTTGTCCATGTCAGTGGGGGTCATGATGTCCATGGGTGGAAGGTGTGAGGGAACTCAACTTAACTTTGAGGTCTGGGCACCCTTCGAAAATGGTGCCCTGATCTCCGAAGAGCCAGCCCTGTCGGTGTCTTTAGTTCCCCCACTGTAGAAAAAAATTCTAAGTGTGGAATTTTTCAGTGAGAAACTCGCCAAGCTCCAAAAAAATGACTAAGTGTGGATGAATACAGATTTGGATTGTGCCCAGACACCCAATGGGAATCACAGCACGGAACCTGCACTAGTACTGGGAGAGCCAGCACTGCAAATTAGCAATATCCAATGGTGCTATAGGGGAAGGGGAGAATTGCACCTGATGTATTTTGAGACTAAAGCTGTCCAGAAAACAGCAACTAATTACAGGCCACAAATTCAACTCTGTAATAACCAGTTTTTCAGCACTAGGGGGTGCTGTTTTACCTCAAAAATGGCGTTATCAAACAATTCTGGTGCTCGCTGTGCAGATGCCATTTTAGTGATGGTGTAAGCAGGGGTGCAGGGACATGCACCACAAGTATGTAGAGTGGACAGATCATAAAGTTGATCAGTGTGTAACACTGGTTTGTCAACATTGCTGCTATTTCTGAGCTCAACATTCCAGCTAATGCTTTCTCGTAACCGTCACAGCTGAACGTGATCAGCAGTGGGAAGGACCCGCCTAAAGTCATCATTAACTACTTTCAGGTTAGTTTGATAATTGATTGTTATTGGTTCAAGCATAAGAGTAGCAAGGCAGTAATTAGGCAGGTTGGATTTGTCTTGTTTTTTTGTGGACAGGCCATATCTGATAAATTTTCCATATTGTTTGGTAGATGCCAGTGTTGCAGCTGAACATCTTATCTAGATGTGCGGCTTATTCTGGAGCACACATCTTCAATACCAATGCCAGAATGTTGTCAGGGCCCATAGCCTTTGTAGTTAAGCCTTTGAATAAAGATTATGGCCAGAATTCTCCGGCCGTTACAATTCACCTTTCCCACTGGCAGTGCACCCCCGCCTGCAGGTTTCCTGGTTGTGTGTGGTTTCAATGAGAAATCCCATTGTCAAGCAGCGGGATAACAGAATCCCGCCACCAGCGAACGGCGCGCGACCAAGGAACACGCAACTGGGGGAACGGCGAATCCAGCCGCAAATATACAGTGGTCCATGTTGTTCGTGCAATATTTAAATGTTTTACAACCTATATTTACCAATGCTGGAATAATACACAATGCCCAGAGGCCTCACAGGTATAATTCAGCTATACAGACTAGAAGATTTCACATTCTGTATGGTCCCACAAGTCGGCAGGGGTGGTCCTTGGGGGGGGGGGGGGCGGGAGGATCTGACCCTGGGAGGGGCCCCCAGTGTCGCCTGGCCCTGCGATCGGGGCCCACTGATCTGCGGGTGGGCCTGTTCCGTGGGGACACTTCTTACTTCTGCGCCGGCCCCTGTAGGGCTCCACCATGGCCGGCACGGAGAAGAGAACCCCCCCCGCGCGCATGCGCCAAAATCCATTGGTCAGTCTGCGCATGCACGGAACCACGCCGGTGGTACCGCGCATGAGCGAGATCATGCCGGCCCTTCGGCGCATTCACGAACTCGCACTTTCCCTTCGGCGCCGCTCCAGCCGGCGCCAACCCCTCCAGCGTCCACCTAGCCCCCCGAGACAGGTTAGAATTACTCACCTTGGGGACCTGTTGACGCCAGAGTCATTGGCGCTGGTTTTCCCGCCGCCGTGGGGACTTAGTCCCCGGAAAGGAGAATCCCGATGTCTGTCTCTGTTCTCTGAAAATTGGTTGATCTCAGCTGGGTTGATCATTCACTCTCCAGGGGGAATAGGCAGGGGAGCTGGCTGTCAAGGAGAGGGATTGTCTCTGCATGGAAGACATGATCATTGTTCTCCAATGAGGGGCCCATCAGTTATAAAGCGGCCACACATGGACAATGATTGCGCATGACCTATAATGTAGTTGCCTGTGTAGGCAATTACTAATTATCTCTTTTCCAGCAAGAAAAGGTGGGAGAGTGCCAACCAGTGCATCAGCCACAGCCCCCAGAACACCCCAGATAAGGAGACTGAGGATCCATCCAAGGAAGACTCTTCACTGCTTTCACCTTCACCCTCCACCAAAGCAGATACACACACCTCGGTGAGTCCTAATTCCAGTGTAGGCTCGGGGTAACTTTTTTCACACAGCAACAGGAATTGATCATATGAGAATTGCTTTGGGGACGGGTGTACATGGTTCCAATGATGCTTTTAGAGTTGGAAAAGCAATGATAATTCTTGAAGGGACAAGAAAGGCAGGCATGACAATGCCTCATATATAATCTGAAAATCATATATGTCTCAGGATCTGAATTTATTGGTCCAAATTGTTATACAACAAACCTTACCTTAATACTTAATACATAATTAATACTTCACAGTAGACATTTTGCTGGCAGCACCAAATTGGGACATAGCTGACAGCATTACTCAATATAGTATATGTGGTGGCTCGAGAAACATTTCCAGTAGTAACAAAGACATTTGTTAACAAAAGGCAAAGGCTGGTATATATATACAGGATACAATAGGATGGGTCTTCTCTCTTTGACTCTAGAGTCCACACTACCAGGGACCCTGCTCCCAGGGCCCTGCACAAACTCGCCATTGGCCGGGATTCGCGTGCTCCTGTGCGATTGGCCCCTGAGCCAGTCACATGGTCCACTAACCCTTAAAGGGGCCTCGCTACCACAGTATACAAGAAGGCAAATTCTAAAAAACTAGTGGTAATAGTTATATTGATAAAAGAAAGAGGCAAAGAAATGGGGAAGAGGTTGAAAGCTAGAAATGAAAGAGCTTGCCAGACAATCATTTTTTCTTATTTCCTGTCCACTGTTGGGCAACATGGTAGCACAGTGTTTAGCACAGTTGTTTCACAGCTCCAGGATACCAGGTTCGATTTCCAGCTTGGGTCAATGTCTGCACGTTCTCCCAGTGTCTGCGTGGGTTTCCTCTGGGTGCTCCGGTTTCCTCCCACAGTCCAAAGGCATGCAGGTTAGATAGATTGGCCATGCTAAATTGCCCTTAGAGTCCAAAGGGGTTGGGTGGGGTTGCTGGGTTGCGGATATGGGTTGGAGGTGTGGGCTTAAGTGGGGTGCTCTCTCCAAGGGCCAGTGCAGAATTGATGGGCCGAATGGCCTCCTTCTGCCCTGTAAATTCTATGTATGTGGGGCATGCTTGAAGAAGCTCCCAACATATGGGAAGATTATTCAAATCTTGGACAGGCTTAAATTTTAAAGAGAGTTAACAGTGGAGAAGGGAAAAATAAATGTTGACATAAAATATGGAATCAAGTTCTTTGGTATAATAATAATAATCGCTTATTGTCATGAGTAGGCTTCAATGAAGTTACTGTGAAAAGCCCCTAGCCGCCACATTCTGGCGCCTGTTTGGGGAGGCCGGTACGGAAATTGAACCCACGCTGCTGGCCTTGTTCTGCATTACAAGCCAGCTGTTTAGCCCACTGTGCTAAATCAGCCCCTATGGCATTACCAGTGAGTTTAGAGGAGGTTTTAACTCTGTGTAAATGAATAAGATTTTAGTGAGTTAAAATCAGGTCAAATTAGGTTTAAAAAATTAATGGATGATAAAAGCCAAAGGTAAGCAATTGACTTTTGATCAGAATTGTGAGAAGTGGAACTATATCTCGCTGCAAAGCAAGGCCATTCGACAATTGTAAAAGTATTGATTTTTTTCTGCCACTAGATGTCAGTAAATAAAAAAGTGTGGAGTAAAAAGCAGGAATACTGTATTAGTTTATTTAGTGTTATTCCTCAAGAAGTCTATGTCTAAGTATCATATATGATGTATATATGTGTGTTTTATGAGTGTTGAAGTATTGTAGCTTTTTTCATACTATTAAAGGGAATATTGACTGCAATTGGGATTTGTTGTTTTATAATCCCATGAAATGGCAGAAAAATGAATCTGTATTAAATTGATCAAGGTTAAATTTCACATGAACCACCTTATGATATGTAGTCTGTAATACAGTAGTGTTATGCAAGAGAGATTTTTCATGAATATAACGAAGAGCCTTACTCAGGTCAGTCAAAGAAAAATACTTGAACTTGAATGGGGCAGAAGCAGAGTGAAGGAGGGAAGGCTCTTTTATTTTCTATGTGCAAACATAAATTAGACACATTGGGTTATCCAATTTGATCATGTGATACAAACCCGAACTTACCTTGTAAAGGAATAAGGGTTACAATTTATGGGATAAATAGAAGAAATTAATTTTAAAATTACTAATCAGTAAACGTACACCAAGCTGCATTTCCTAAGAGCAAAATTGTTCAAGCATATAGTCAACGCCATTTACATCAATGTGATATTGCTAATAAAGAGTACGCAGTATCCTAAGGGTCCTTACAATGACAATTTGCACTGTAGTACAATTCTTCTTTGGATAAGTAAAACCACAATCTGATAAAGGAACGCTAGGCACCAAGTCTCATTATCTTACTGGACACAGTACATTGACCAAGCAGTTTGACCAATATGTCCATTACCCAACCCTAGTTTTAAAAAATACTCAGTAAAACATTTCTTTGAAATTGAACAGGCAACAATCGGAGGGTCTTCTCATCTAATGTGGGATAAAGGTTAATTATAAACCAAAAAAATAATTCCAAATATCGCCACGCAAGTTGAACTATCAGGCTTCTTTAGCCGTGATGTGGAGATGCCGGCTTTGGACTGGGGTGGGCACAGTAAAAAGTCTTACCATACCAGGTTAAAGTTCAACAGGTTTATTTGGAATCACGAGTTTTCAGAGCGTAGCTTCTTGAGGGGAGAGTATAGTAACAGTCACCTCCACCTGAGATCCATCTTAAGCTGAACAAGTCTCAGACTCTCAGGGATCAAAGCAACATTAATGATTGATTGTCATCCGAGTTCTCTTTTAAAGTCTAATATTTGTACTAAATGAAAGTTAGATTTGGGATTCTCTCATAGAAATAGTTTTTTTTTCGTGATATTATGTAAATGTTGCAATTTATACTCTTTGTATAACCCCCAAATTGCATGCTTTTTCATAATATTAAATGTGTTTACTTTTAACTTAAATTGTCTCATCCAACATCCTGTATCAAACACTCCGTGAACTCAATTTCTATTCCGTTTAGTGGAATAATAATTTCTCAGGGGTTCTCACCCGGACCCTAACAATATCCGGGAAATTACAAAGTAGCTCAAAAAACGATTGAATTTTAGTCTATCAGAAGGAAGGTGACTCTTGTCTGACTTTCTTCCTTTGGATGGGGGCTAGTTGGACCCTGCGGACCCAAATTATGTGTCCTGGAGTCTAGCTCCCTCTGGCTGAAGTTGAGGGAAATTAGTTAACAGACACGCCAGACCCTGTTGACTTCACATAGAGGTTACGATTGTGGAAACACCGCAAACTTCGTACTGAGCGCGGAAGTCGGGAATTCCAAATCCTGACAGTCTTCGGACTTGCGCGCATGTGCAGACCGGGAGCGACCTGCACATGCGCAGGTCTACACCCTTATGTTCTTTAAATTCAGGGTAGAAACAGCCTGCCTGGGCATTAAAAAAAGAAAAGCACAAAAAACCCAGGGCAAGTGCCTGGGTGTGTATCTCATAGCCAGTAGGTGCCTTAGGCAGGGCACAAGGGAGAGGTCCCAAACAAGGGAAGGAACAGAGAAAGGGCCCGAAAGGAAATCCCAAGTAAGGGGCAAAGACAGGGGACAGAAACAAGTCCCTGTTAAGAAAAAAGAAAGCAGCAGGAAACAGGGTCCGACTTGGAGAAAAGGCCACGGAGAGTAGACTTTCAAGCAAAGAGGGGTCAGGGGAAGCCCTGGCAATTGAAAGGGCTGTTGGGACAAAGGTGCTCTGTTCATCATAGCTAAAGATCTGGGGCTGGATTCTCCAAAAAATGGGGCTATATCCCCAAGCCGGCATAAAAATGCTGGCTTTGGCTGCGGATCCGTAGCTTTGGCTGCGGATACAGGCCCCGGACGTCCAGTTCCGAGTCCGCGCATGCACAATGTGGCAGTCTCCAGCGGCCGCGCCGAACGCAATGGCGGACTCAGCCGGCGGACCTGAGACAACAAAGAAGGTCCCAGCGATCTGCCCCGCGCCGCTCCATCTAACCCGCCCGATCGCCACCCTGGCCGCCCATAAGGCCCCCCCCCACAGTACTTGATCCCCCCGCCCCCCCCACCAGGGCAGCCGGAGACTGAGTTCCGACTGGCCAGACGTGATTAGAATTACGCCGTCATGAATTTAGTTGGTCGGGACCAAAGTTCGCTGGGAGGGCCTCTGGCAATGGCCCCCTAGCCGCACCGCATAAAGCGTCACCGGGCTTGATTCGGGCGTAAAAGTGGATTCTCTGCCCCGCGCAAAACGCAATTTTGGCGCAGGTAAGATCTTCAAAGGTGAAGATTGGAAACCCTCATGAGAGAGATCCCTGTGTCCCAGACCAGTGCAATGGACTTGATTGCATTCTCTGAAGGGTATGGGGATGCTGTTCCATAGAGAACAAAACTCCAATAGCTCTTAGGGATTTTTCCTGCCTCGACCACACACGAGGACAATAACCTCAGAGGGGCTAGTTTCTGCAGCTGAGTTGCTACTCTACAAACTGGGGTATCCTTCCCGGGATTATTCCTATTGGAGCCCAATAAGACCCACAAACTTCCCTTTTAGCCTCCAGCATTCAGATCTGGAATGTCCTACTTTGTTATAGTGGAAACACACCAGTCCCGGTGTTCTCCTTTCAGGTTTGGAAGGTCTTCTCACATGCTCCTTTGTACCTCCTTTCTTCGTATAGCCCCCTTTCTATTCACTTCTTCCTATCTTTCATGGGGATGGTTTGGAAAGGGTCTGCCTGAGCTGCCAGGCCTGTGGGCGAGGTGAAATTTATCAGCTGTGACGGTTACATTTTGGGCTGTGGGTACTTTCTGCTCCTCCAAGTGCACTCTGAGTTTGAAGCGTAACATCAATTCTCACAACGCATCATAAATGTTTGTTTTGTTTTAATTTGTTTTAAACATTCAAGTTCTCGGGAGGTCTGTATGGGCTTCCTGTGACGATTTTGGAATTGCTGGCAATATGCCCCAGGGCCTAACTCATAAGCAGCAAGGATGGCAGCCTTGGTCTGTTCATGACTAGCAGACACTTCAGGGGTCAGCTTAGAATAGACCTCATGGGCCTTCCCTGGCCTTATATTGTAAAGGTCCAGATTTCTGGTGGTAATTTTAGTTGTCCTGCTACCTTCTCAAACCACTCTCTTCTGATTTATAATTAACTTAGCATTTTTAAGGGCTTCAAAGAGCTTGGTTCTGGTTTCGGGACATTTGGATATTATCAGGTAGAGAGAGGCTTTCCCGAGCACCTTCTTTCTGTCTGATCCCTTCTTCCCTCAGAGCCAATCATTCCATTTCCAATTTTAGGAGCTGGAAATGTGCACCGCTTTCTATCTCCTGAATCTTTAGCTGCATTTAAGCTTTTTTAGCTCTATTTTTGCTATGGGACATTGATCGGTTTTTGGTCTAATTCTTCGTTTATCAATACTGGTTGAGGACTGAGGCTCAAATGCTCAACCGGTTTCTGGAGAAACTCAATTATTTTTATCTTACTGGGTTGTTTTAATAATACCTCCCTAGAACATAGAACATAGAACAGTACAGCACAGAACAGGCCCTTCGGCCCTCGATGTTGTGCCGAGCAATGATCACCCTACTCAAACCCACGTATCCACCCTATACCCGTAACCCAACAACCCCCCCTTAACCTTACTTTTTTAGGATACTACGGGCAATTTAGCATGGCCAATCCACCTAACCCGCACATCTTTGGACTGTGGGAGGAAACCGGAGCACCCAGAGGAAACCCACGCACACACGGGGAGGACGTGCAGACTCCGCACAGACAGAGTTACATCTTTCAACTGTTCTCTGCTTAGGGGTGCCAGAATTTCACTGGTTAAGTCTCCTTGCTGTCAAACAACTGTCAAGCTGTCAAGGAACTGCCAAACTGTTAAGGAACTATGGCAAATTGCAGGCAAGGGTTGACAGGAGCTGTAACTAAGTTTGTATAGGGGCTATAAAGGGCCATAGAAGGTACATAGAGGGGCATGGGTTGACATAGGGTGTATGAGGTAGCACAGGTTAACATGGATAGGGCATGGGGAGTGTGTGGGGTGGTGAGGGGATGAAACAGAAACATAGAAAATAGAAGCAGGAGGAGGCCATTTAGCCCCAAGAGCTATATCCAATTCCTTCTTGAAATTACACAATGTTTTGGTCTCAACCACATTCTGTGGTAGCAAATTCCACAGATTCATCACTCTTTGGGTGAAGAAATTTCTCCTCACCTCATCAATTTGTGGCTAAGAAATTTAGAGATAGTATCAAATTGAAACAAAAAGCATACAATTCCTTGAAGGTTAGGGGCAGGCCAGATGATTGGACAGAATATAAAAACCAGCAAAGAATGACTAAAAGGAGAAGGAAATAGAGGACATTAGCTGGAAATATAAAACAGACAAGTAAGAGTTTCTTCAGTATTTAAAAAAAGGAAAAGAGTAACTAAACATTGGTTCTCAGTGTGAATCTGGGGAATTTTTAAAAATGTATTCCTTCATGGAATGTGCGTAGCTCTGGCCAGACCAACATTTGTTGACCATTGTTAATTGTCCTTGAATTGAGTGGCTTGGTTGGCCATTTCAGTCAGCAGTTAAGAACCAACCTCATCCCAGTGGGCCTGGAGTTGCATGTAGGCCAGACTAGAGCTGGATAAATAGAGGATTTCCTTCCCTAAACAACATTAGTGAACGAGATGAGTTTTTACAACAATCAATAATAGTCGCCATGGTCACTATTATTAAGACAGATGTATTACTGGACTTCAATTTCCACCAGCTGCTCCAGTGGGATTAATAATAAGAAATTAGGAAATGGTGGATACATTAAAAATATTATGTGTATATCTTGATTTAAGACACAAATAACATCCCAGAGATAATTGTCAATCAAAAGATGAAAAGGAGGAAGGAACTTTAAACAATTACAATCACCAGGGAAAGGTATTGAGAAAATTATTCAAACTGAAGACTGACAAGTTCCCAGATTTTTATGGACTTCAATCCTTGCGCCTTGATAGAAGGGGGTGCTAAGATAGTAGATGCATTTGATTACAGTTTCTAAAATTCCCTAGATTCAAGTAAGGTCCCTTCAGATTGGAAAATAATGAATGTAACTCCTCTATTCAAGAAATGAGGGAGACAGAAACCAGGAAGCTACAGAAAACCAGTTAGCCTAACATCTGTCATAGGGAAAGTATTGGAATCTATTATTAAGCAGATTATATGAGGATACTTTGAAAACCTTAATGCGATCAGGCAGAATCAACATTGTGTCATGGGAATGTCCATTTAAGAAGTGTTTGTCTTCTCAAATGGTTGCAGTGATGTCATTGTGTGGGTGGAGCTGGTCAGTGGCTCTGGATTTTACTTTCGCTTTGAGCTGGAAGCTGTGGCTCTGAGTTTTATTTTCGGTTTAGACAGTTGGAAGCTGTATTCAGACTACAAGGATCTTGGACTCTCTCTCTGCATGTTAAAAAGATGCCTCCAGATCACTTGATGACTTCAAAGTAATAACTGTGTTCTGGAAGGAATTCAAACCTACTGTTTTGTGGTAAAAGGGATTGTCTGATTTATGGATGTTGTTACTTGAGTGAAACAGTAAAGGGTAGTTATTAAGGGTTAACTATAGAGTACTGTAGCTGTGTGGGGTAGTTATGTTTGTAGTTAATAAAAATGTTGATTGTGTGTTTATAAAATGTTAATTGAATTTGTAGAATAAACTTTGTTTTTGATTTAAAGTACTTAAGGTTCCTTTGCATACCACCTGAAAAGTAGGCCCTTGTGCTCCTCATCACCAAAATCTATAAACAGTTGTAGGTCAGGTGAATTTCATGATATACGTGGTTGTTCTCTAAACCCTGGCCTAGAACAATTGTTTGTGAAAGGGAAACCATGTTTCATTAATTTATAAAGTTCTTTGAGGAGGTTATACCAGCGGTGACGGCCCCGCACAACATGGCGGACCCACACAACGGGCCAGCCCCGACAATAGAGCCCCCCCCCCCATTGATCGCGCCCACCCACCGATCAGTGGCCCCCGATCACGAGCCTGGCTGCCCTGGAGGCCCCCTCCGGGTGACAGATCCCCCTGTCTCCCCACCTATGGCGGCCGTGAACTGAGTCCGCAACCGCCACTCCGAGCTCCCGCCTGGTGGAACAATGAGTGAACCATGCCGGCGGGAACTCGGCCAGTTGTCGACGGGTATTGTCGCAGGGACCTCTTTCAATGGGCGCCGACCGGCGCCGTGTCGACCGCGCGCGCGACTGACGGAGATTCTCCGGTCCCCGGAGAATCGCGGGAAGGCATTGGACCCGAACGCAAGTCTGACACCCCATTCTCTGCACCGCGCCGAGCGCAATTGTGGCGCAGAACCTCGGAGAATCCCGGCCAAGGGGTCTCCCATCAAGGTAATTTTTTGTCTCTTAGAAACTTGTTAGTCTGTGGAATTCTGTTCCTTAGAGAGCAGCGGAGGCTGGGTCACTGAATATTTTTAAAGCTGAGTTAGATGGATTCTTGACTGACAAGGGAGTCAAAGGATATAGGAAGTAGACAGGAAAGTAAAAGCCATAATTAGATGATTTTAACAAATGGTGAAGCACGCTTGAGAGGCTGAATGGCCTACTCATTCTGAATTTATATTGTTCAGGTGAAAACACACAAATCTCCACTGTTCAGTCCATTAATTATGTATCAGCAAGAAGCTTGCACACCCTGCCTTTACCTCATGGGGTTGAAGGTCTAGTACCATGTTTTAACAGTACCCAGATGGTTGTTTACTCATTGCAGGCTAGGAACTCTGCATTATTCCTCCAGAGTACTTGTGGCCACAGCTGGTACTGGAGCATGCAAAGCACCTCCAATATTGCCTTTCGCTCATTTCTAGGTAGAACACCTGTGATATAGCCATGGTTGGGCCAATGCTCGCTGTTGCCGTGTATCCTGTGCACTAACATCTTGGAGTTCTTGAGGCCCACTGCCTCTTGCTGCTTAGAGTCTTCCTTCTCCTGGCCCTGTGCCAAGCCAACTTGCAATGTGCCTTCCTTCTCCTCATTTGGATGAGCAGCATTATCAAGTCAAGATTGCCTGTAATCTGCATCGTCGACACCTCAGTGGATATGTGAACGAAGTGAAGTGAGCAATTTCCTTACAGGCTTTCCTCCATCTCAAAGCCAATGGGCAAGTGTTAAGCCCTTCACCTGGCCTGCACCTAGCTATGGCATCTCCTACCCAACCCCTTCCAGGTAAAGGAATCCTAAAGGACCAGAGATGGGTGTTCCTCCCAATCATGCATTAATATGGAGACATTGCTCTTTCACCAGGGTAATGAGAGACAGGTTCAAGAGGTCTCATGCAGACATTTTCCCACTTGAAAATCTATAGAGAGACCATTGCCTTAGCAGCATAGAACGACGAACTGCATGATCAACCAGGACCATGTGGGCTTCGCCATAGAGAGGAGAATACAAGTGAGTTTCTTTGATATGCAGTTGCCTCCTAATTATGCCATTAGTTGGCCATTTGTGCTGATCTTGAACTCTACCTACTTGGAGAGACTTGACTGACTGACTAACTGGTGAAGGTTAGTCAGGTTAGAGAAGGTTAGATTCCCCAGTCCAGCAGCTAAGTGCCGGCTTGAACGGATAATCTGTGGGAGGTTCACATTTTAAAAAATGGCAAGTCCCGATTCCAGTTCTGGTGAGGGGCTAGCACCGCGTGAAATGCCTGTAGATCGCATTGAGAATGGTCGGGTCCTGGGCCACGCATGCGCACGGCTGACGACCTGCACTGGTCGTGCCGTACAACATGGTGCCGCCCATGCACGTAATCTAACCCGCCGATTGAGACCCCCATCAGTCCCCCCAGCCCTGGCAGACGACTCCCCTCCCCACCCCTCCCCGGCCAGCGGCACAGATCCCAGCCGAGTGTGGCGGCACTGGACGCAGTCTGCAGCTGGCATGCCGGCTCAGACCATGTGTCCCACGGCGTCTGGAACTCGGTCTATCGGGGGCGGAGAATCGCGGGTGGGCCAGCCGATGAGGCGGCAATGGCATTGCGACCGCTCACACCGTGCGTCACGATGATGCCAGCTTGGAGGGGGCGGAGAATCACAAACCGCCTCCGGCTCCGATTCCGGCAGTGGAATCGATTCTCCACCCGATCGCCGATTCCGATTTCAGCTTCGGGCAATGATGAATCCCGCCCGGTGTGTTTCAACTTTCAAATTCACTCCACCACGTTCTGTCATACACCACTTCCCCCGGTCACCATAGACCCACCCAATATCACTATTTATTTCCCCTTTCTCGTGCTTGAACCTCCCACGTCACCTGGACTCTGTCACGATCCACCTCCATAGGTCTTTCAGACATACAAAACTACTCCTGATGTTAGCATCAAATTCTGAGGGGTGCTACCTAAAGTCCACATCTATTCCTGCCACTCGAGTTGATATAATAGCGACTCATGAGAAGTTTCAAATAAGAGTGGAGAAGGTGGAATTGTTGAAAATCCTGGAAATATGCATCAGGGACTCCACATTTTGCTGACTGATCTTAGACACGGTTTGACCTGCTGTATTTTTCCAGTTTTTTTTCCAGGTTTCCAGAAGTTACAGCTTTTGTTTCTTTTTAGTTATGGGCCTTCTGTTAACCTGCCTCAACCAACATTTTAAAATCATAGAACACAGTATAAATTAAATGTGGAGAAGCATCAGAAAGTGCACAGATTTCTTTCCCACGCTTGGGGATTATGGGACAATGCAAGTACATGTGCTGAATGCAACAGATCAAATTCTGCCTCCTTTAAGACTGCCATTTCACAAAACATAAAGGAAATCTGTGGTACTATCTGGCGTTATGTGTACAAAATGTAGCTTTGTCCTCTTGTAAATTATATTGCTTCATTATACAACACAGAAAAGTTTTGAGTGTCAGTGAAAGGGTCCAGGTTTCATTGAATAGATCTGATTAAATGAACAGCAAACATCCATACCTCTGCATCGATCATTCAGGAATGGATCTTCCAATTCTGATGGTGGATTTCTGCTTTCTATGTCACCTGAAAAAGAGTCAAATGGACAACTTTCACTAGAGGACACACCGCACGTCAAAGAAACTCAGATTGTTGACAGGATTTTAGCACCGTTTCTCTGTGGCATAAATGTTAAGGAATTTAAAAATAATACTATACAGCAATAAAATTAATAGTTGCCAGAATACATAGATGATCTGATGAACAATATAGATTAGAGACAAACAGGTTAATTAAATATATTTACTATAGTATCCATTTTTGGATTAAAATGATATAATTCCAGAAATTAATGAAACCCAATGTTATCGGGTGACTTAGCCTAGTACAAAACAGAGATGAGGAGGAATTTCTTCCCTCAGAGGGCCGTGAATCTGTGGAATTCTTTCCCTCTGTAGAGGCTAAGTCATTAAGTATGTTCAAAGCTGAGATAGTCAGATTTTTAATCAGCAAGGGAGTCAAGGATATGGAGATATAGCGGGAAAGTGATGTTGAGGATTATCATATCAGGCCAGTCATGATCTCATTGAATGGCGGAGCAGACTCGATGGGCTGAATGGACTTCTACTGCCCCTATGTTTTATGGTCTAATTAAAATGTATAAAAGAAATATATGAACAAGGTTTGCTGTTTTTTAGTTATAAGCGTATTAATCTAAAACAGTAGATAAAACACTGTGCGGATTGTGAGATAATTGATTAAACTTATGCAACAAAAGACCAAAGAGATAATTACTTTCATTTGAAGATGTGGGCATTTGTTGGCCTTTTTTTCCACAGTTTTGCACCGTTTATTTAGCCCCATTAGTCCACAGGTTGCACCATTAGTTTGAAAGTTTAATTTACTCACCGAAATGGCCAATTATCTACCTTCACTATCTTTAGACCCAGAATAAAAGAAACTTTAATCAGGCTTTTTTCAATAAACTCAGAATGATTGATTTATTACAATACAGAAGTCATTTTTTCACACAGGTTGCAAGAACAAAAATTTGAATCTGGAAGTATAACTATCTCTCACTTTTAAAATACCCCAACACATACAGGCACAAGGATAAACAGATAGTGGTCTCTGTAGAGATGGGCAGTAGGAGGATATACTTTGAAAAAAAAGAATAAAGTTCACAGGGTTTTGACATTGTCTATCTACAGTTCCCTCGTGTGCAGTCTGATCACTCATCCCAGTAGATACCTGGGGCTGGATACTCCGATTTGAAGACTAAGTGCTGACGCCGGCGTGGGAACAGTGGAATTTTACGCCAGAAACAACGGCGTAAAAGCTGCACCGATCCTCTGCCTGATGGGGAGCTAGCAGCCGTGCAGCGTCAACAAAAAAAGAACAAAGAAAAGTACAGCACAGGAACAGGCCCTTCGGCCCTCCAAGCCTGTGCCGACCATGCTGCCCATCTAAACTAAAATATTTCCTGAGTCCGTATCCCTCTATTCCCATCCTATTCATGTATTTGTCAAGATGCCCCTTAAATGTCACTATCGTCCCTGCTTCCACCACCTCCTCCAGCAGCGAGTTCCAGGCACCCACTACCCTCTGTATACCTGCGGATACGGCCAGAGAATTGCCAGGTCTGTGGCTGCGCTGTGCACGGGCACGCCATGCAACATGGCGGCGGCTGCACACCGATCCGGCCTGCCAAAAACTTCCCCCCTGTAAACAGCCTTGCCCCCCCCCCCCCCCCCCCCTCGCTATCCCATACCCCAGACTTCAAGGTTCCGAGTCCCACCAAACTAGTAAGATTCGTCTCGGGGTCACCAGGGAGGCAAAGGCCAGGACATCGGCCTCTCTCACTCCCTGGGCTCCCAGATCTTCCGACATGCCAAAGATCAGCACCTCTGGACTCGACACCACCCTCATCTTTAATACTTGTGACATGACTTCAGCAAACCACTGCCAGAAAACCCTCAGCCTCGGACATACCCAAAACATATGGACATGGTTCGCAAGTGATCTGTTCCATCAACCGACCCAAATTCAGCTTGTGCAGCTGCTCCCATTCCTGTGCCACCTGGATACTCAAATACCGAAAGCTCCCCCCCCCCATCACCACCTTGAACGGAATCTCCCCCAATCTCTTCTCCTGTCCCCTCACCTGAATCGCAAAGACCTCACTCTTGCCCATATTCAATTTATACCCCGAAATCCGACCGAATTCCTCTAATATCCTCATAATCCCTCCAATCCCCCCCCCCCCCCCCCAGGGGGTCTGAAATATATAGAAATAAATCAGCTGCATATAGCAAGACCCTGTGCTCCACCACCCCTGTACTATCCCCTGCCAGACCCCCGACGTTCTCAGCGCCATTGCTAACGGCTCTATAGCCAGGGCATCAGCAGCACAGAAGTACTGTTACTTCACAGCTCCAGAGTCACAGGTTCGATTCCTGGCTTGGGTCACTGTCTGTGTGGAGTCTGCACATTCTCCCCGTGCCTGCGTGGGTTTCCTCCGGGTGCTCCGGTTTCCACCCACAAGTCCCAAAATACGTGCTGTTAGCTGAATTGGGCATTCAGAATTCTCCCTCAGTACACCAACCAGGCACCGGAATGTGGCGACTAGGGGCTTTTCACAATAACGTTACTGCAGTGTTAATGTAAGCCGACTTGTGACAATAAAGATTATTATTGAAAAAACAGCAGTGAGGAAAGTGGGCATCCCTGCCTCGTCCCCTGGTGCAGCCTAAAATAGTCTGAAGTCATCCGATTCATCCGCACGCTCGCCACGGGTGCCTGATATAACAGCCACAAATCCCTGCCCAAACCTAAACCTCCCCAGGACCTCACACAGATATTCCCACTCCACTCGATCAAAGGCATCCATGGCAACCACCATCTCTCCCTCTCGCCCCTCTGGAGGCATCATGATCACATTAAGTAACATCCTGAAGTTGGCCGCAAGATGCCTCCCCTTTACGAACCCCATCTGGTCCTGCCCTATCACCCCTGGCACACAATCCTCTATCCTCGAGGCCAAGATCTTGACCAATAATTTGGCATCTACATTTAGCAGGGAAATCGGCCTATATGACCCACATTGTTCCGGGTCTATATCCCGCTTTAAAGTGAGGGAGATCAAAGCCTGTGACAACGCCGGGGGGAGTAGTCCCAGCTCCCTTGCCTCATTAAACGCCCTTAGCTGCAACAGTCCCAATATCCCTGAGAGCGTCTTGTAAAATTCCACCGGGTTCACATCCGGATTCGGGGCCTTGCTCGATTGCATCGCCTCCAGCCCCTCTGCTATTTCCGCCAGCCCAATTGGGGCTCCCAGGCCTTCCACCAACTCCTCATCCACCTTCGGGAACTCCAACCTCTCTAGAAACCGCCTTAGCCCCCCACCCCGGTTGGATCATCCAGCCAAACAAGGTGTAATTTTGACCTCTCACTGCATGAAAAGAATGTCTTGAGATCACTTGCTAATTTAAAAGTGATAACTGCTCTCAGTAGAGAATTTAAATCTGCTGCCTTTGTTAAAGAGGGTATTTGTCTTATGGATGTTGCGAGGAAAGATTAAGGGTTACTTAATAGAGTACTGTATTCTTTGGGGGGAGTATTTGAGTTGATAATTGCTGAGATGTTTACTGTGTGTTTATAAAATGTTAACTGGATTCATAGAATAAACATTGTTTTGTTTTAAAAGTACTTTAGATCTCTGTTGCATCACACCTGTAGAGTGGGCCCTTGTGCTCCCATAACCAAAATCTATTCAAAGTTATGGGTCAGGTGAACTCCATGATGCACTTTGGGGTTCTCTAAACCCTGGCCCGTAATAAATTGGGGGCTCGAGCGATAAAAGTCTACCTTTCATGATTGGATTGGCTTAGTGAACTTAAAGACAGTGAGGGGTGAGCATTTTTGTGGTTGCTTTTCAGGTATGGTATATCAGTTTAAGTAGGGAGTGTGTTGTAGACAATGGCTTTTTCAGATGCTTGGACATTTTTGCAGGGTGGAGAAGGTCACACACAGTACCTTACGAACAGAGACTAAGAAAAGGCTTTTTGATTTGGCAAAAACATTGCAGTTAGCGTTATCTGACAGCACACAAAAAGAAGAGGTGCTTACAGCGCTAGCTGAGCATTTAAGATTGCCTGAGATACAGTCAGACTCACTAGAAATGGCAAAAATTCAGTTACAAATCAAGCAACTTGAACATGAAAAGAATTAAAGCAGCTTGAATACGAAATGAGAGAAAAAGAGAGAGAAAGGGAGATACAGATCAGGGAAAAAGAAAAGGAGAGAGAGAAGAAAGAAACAAAGAAAAAATAGCCCAAGCAGAAGGAAACAAAAGAGAGCGAGGAAAGAGAAAAAGAGGGAGAAAGGGAGATACAGATCAGGGAAAACGAAAAGGAGCGAGAAGAAAGAAACAAAGAAAGAATAGCCCTAGCAGAACAAAAAGAAAAAGAGAGAGAGGAAAGAGAAAAAGAGAGAGAGTTTGAACTTCAGAAAATAGCCATGAAACATGACCGTTAAAATTGGCGGATGTAAAGGGAAAGGTACAGTTGGAGGAGAGTGATGAGGATAAAGAGAAAGAGCATTATAGTCAAAGGCATGGTGGGGATCTATTTAAATATGTCCAAGCATTGCCAAGGTTTGATGAGAAGGAGGTAGAAGCCTTTTTCATTTCATTTGAGAAGGTGGCTAAATAAATGAAATGGCCACTGGACATGTGGGTATTACTGATTCGAACAAAGCTGGTAGGTAGGGCTAGTGAAGTGTTTGCCTCACTACCAGAGGAGGTATCTGGGACGTATGAGGAGGTGAAGTAGTAGAGGTAAAGGAGATCTGATGGGATGATGGGAAATAATAAGGAGAGTGTACCTCAGATTAAAAAATAAATCCAGGAGGGTGGAAGAGAAATGAAAAGTTTCAAATGTTTTTACTGTAATAAACTAGGCCTGTAAAGTCACAGTGTTGGTGGTTGAAGAAAAGCACGGGAAAGGCTGATGTGGTAAAGCAGGATAAGACAGTGGGGTTTGTTAAGTGGTAAAGGAAAGCCCAAGTGAAGCGATGGAGGTGCAAAAAGATGGTACAGCCTGATCAAGAGATAATTGATAAGAAGGTGCCAGATTTCTTTAAAGAATTTACTTATGTGGGTAAAGTTTACTCACGTGTACCAGAAGGAGCAGGTAATGAAGTCACAATTTTAAGAGATACGGGAGCTAGTCAATCTTTAATGGTAAGAGATTAGGAGTTATGTAGTTTGGGAAGAATATTGCCAGAAAAGGTGGTACTATGTGGAATTCAGGGTGAGAAGAGTAGTGTTCCATTATATAAGGTAAAGTTGAAAAGTCCACTGAAGAGTGGTGAAGTGGTACCAGGAGTAATAGATAAACTATCTTGGGTAATGGATCGCAGGTGGGAGTGATGCCTACTGTGGTTGATAAGCCATTGGAAAATCAGACAACTGTTGAAGGACTAATATCCTGGGATTTTTCCGGATTGTGTAGTAACAAGGTCGCAAAGTCACAGGTTAAGACAAGGGGAGAAATCAAAGAGTGAAGATAAAATTGAAGTTCAATTATCAGAAACGATTTTTGATCAGTTGGTTGGAAAAGCCCAAGAACAACTGGAGGATGAGGCGGATATTTTTAGTTCAGGAAAATTGGCTGAGTTACAACAGAAAGATATAGAAACAAAACGGATGTATCCGAACGCATACACGGAGGAGGAATCTGAATTTATACCAGAATATTATTATCGTAAAAATTATGTCTTGATGAGAAAATGGAAACCTTTACAAATGCAGGTGGATGAAAACTGGGCAGAATTTCATCAAGTGGTATTGCCGGTAGGTGCGAGTAGCACATGAGGTACCAGTGGGAAGTCATTTGGGAGTAAAGAAAACTCAAGCTAAAATACAAAAACATTTTTATTGGAGTTTATAGTTGCTAAGATGTTTATTGCGTGTTTATAAAATGTTAACTGGATTCATGGA
This sequence comes from Scyliorhinus canicula, assembly GCF_902713615.1. Classification (NCBI taxonomy): domain Eukaryota; kingdom Metazoa; phylum Chordata; class Chondrichthyes; order Carcharhiniformes; family Scyliorhinidae; genus Scyliorhinus; species Scyliorhinus canicula. The sequence goes on along the minus strand of NC_052165.1, from coordinate 56,617,857 downwards.
ATAAACATTGTTTTTTTTAAAAGTACTTTAGTTCTCTGTTGCATCACACCTGTAGAATGGGCCCTTGTGCTCCCCATAACCAAAATCTATTCAAAGTTGTGGGTTAGGTGAACTCCATGATAGACTTCGGGGTTCTCTAAACCCTGGCCTGTAACAGCACCGGCAACCCCTCCAGCCTCCCACCCATCATACCATACCTCCCCCAGAGTCCGGCACTATGCTTCCCACCTCAAACGCCACCTGCCCATCGATCAAAATCGGCAACCCCATCATTCCAGAATCCAATCCCGAGTGAAATACCTGCCCCACACATCCCACCCTCAGACAAGTCTGGTCCATCACCCTCAGGTAAGTCTCCTGTGGCATGTCCACAACCGCCTTCAATCTTTTTAAATGTGTGAACACATGGGCCCTCTTGACCGACCCATTCAACCCTTGCACATTGTATGTGATCAGCCTGGTCAGGGGGCACCCTACCTCCTCTTCCCCCCCCCCCCCCCCCCACCCTGTCGATCAACCATAGCCCCTCTTGGGGCTGCCCGCGTCCCACACCTCCCCGGGCGCCCACCGTCATCAATCCTCCTCCTATTACCTTTTAGAAGCCTGACCCCTGTCAGCAGTCTGTTTTCCCTCCCCCCCGCCATCTCCCAAACAATAATCTCTACCCCCCCCCCCCCCCCCCCCCCCCCTCCTCGCTCACCTACCACTGCACTACTGTGAACTAGCCCGTCTAGCTAGCCTGGCAGCCCCTGCCCAAAATGCCTAGCATCCTACCCCTTTTAACCCGTTAATGCCAACACAAACAACCCCACCCAATCCCAATGGAAGAGAACAACCCCCCACCTTCCAACAAAGACCAGAAACAAACCTGAAACAAAACAAAGGCCCCAAACACAGATTAAACACAGCACGAAAGCCTCTCCACCAAAGTTCAAGTCCTCCTTCCCCTGCCAGTCCATTATGTCTGATAAACTCCATCGCCTCCTCCAACGTCCCGAAGTATAGTTCCTGGCTTTCATAGGCCACCCACAAACGTGCCAGGTACAGCATCTGAACTTCACCCCCTTCTCGGCCTTATTGAAGCTCGCTCTCATCTTGGCCAGCTCTGCACCCAGGTCCTGGTATACCCGAAGTTCATTGCCCTCCCAGGTGCAGCGCCTCGTCTGCCTGGCCCACCTGAAGATCCGCCCCTTGTCCAGGAAACGATTATCGTCCTCGGCAGCTTGTTCCCCTGGGGCTTCCTCATTAGCGCCCTTATGCTCGATCCACTTCCAGAGATCATGCAAATGCTCTCTCCCAACAGCTTCTCCAGCACCTTCCCCACATACGCGCTGGCGTCTGCCCCCTCGCTTCCCTCTGGTAGGCCCACGATCCTTATGTTCTGCCTGCGGGACCGGTTTTCCTTTCTCCTGGAGCCACCTCTGCTGATCCCGCATCAACCCCATCTCTGCTGCCATCAGGACAAGCTGCTCCTCGTGTTCCCCGCCACCTCCTCCATCTTCTGGAATGCCTAACCCTGGGCCTCCAGCCTCGTCTCCACGCAGTCGATCACCGCCTTAATCGGGTCCATCACCCTGTTCAGGTCCTCCAGATTCTCTTTACGCTGCTGGGTGAACTTCCCGTTCAGGGAGCCCACCAGCTGCACGGTTAACCACTGAGCCGCAGGGCCGCTCCCTGACTCTCCACCATCTCCACATGTGTCACAGACGCAGCACCAGCTTTTGCAATCTGTTCCCCTCTTTTGCGACCGCTTCTGGTCCTCAGCTCCATGCACCAGTGGGTCACTCTCTTCTACCAGCACTCCTGTGTCTTTTTTCCTCCTCACAGCCACCTGTTAACCGTTGAAGAGTCATGAGCGGGAGCCACCAAATGTGCGACCACTCACAGCATAGCTGCCACCGAAAGTGCTTGAAAGTGACTTCTGATATTTATGCTGCTGGCATTTTTGAGTCTATTTTTCAAACGCTATAAAAGCTTACTTCCAAAGATTCTCCTGTATATCATTGTACATCAGACTTCCCAATGTCAAGAAAAGCCCACTGGCAACAATTATTTTAATATGCACATGTTTTTATTAAGTAACCATCACTTAAAGAGAATGCACAGACAGCAAGACTCCTTCTGTCTGGGAATTTCAATTGGGAGGCTGTGAAATTTAGCCTTGGGCTATTTTCATATATCCACCGCTACCAATTTGAAAAGATGAAGTGGGATGCGTGCCTGCCCCCTTGGCTGGAGAAGGTGAAAGGAGACCTTAATAAAAGAGAAGAGGAGAGAGCAAATTGAAAAGGAAGAGGAAAGTTTACCCTGGCCAAAAGAAAATAAATGTTGCTTTTTTTGGTTCTGGCATCAAACAGCACACCGAAATAATTAAGTATGATTCAATAGCCATTACTGAGATTGGGACCTGATATCGGAGTGTGCAGGATGTTGATGAATAAGGGGATATGGGGTTATGGGGAAAAGGCAGGAGAATGGGAATGAGAATCATATCATGATTGAATGGCGAAGCAGCCTCGATAGGCTGAGTGGCCTAATTCTCCTCCTGTGTCTTATGGTCTTATGGTTTAGGAAGGACAGGAACTGAGGAAAAGGTGGGATGGCTCTGTTAGTTAATCATGGTATTAGCACAGTACAAAATGGTGACCTAAGCTCAGGAAATCAGGCTGTGAAAAAAGTTTGCTTGGAGATGTGAAATAGTAAAGGCAAGAAGTCACTTGTGCAGTTGTGTACAGGCCTCTAATAGTAACCATATCGAAAGACAGAGGAAAAAATAATTGGAGCTTGTCAGAAAGGCACGGTGCTATTCATGGAGCATTCTCATTTACATATAAACTGGAGCAGTCAGATGGGCAAAGGTAGCCTAGATGAGGAGTTCATTGAACCTCTTCAGAATAATTCCTTCGGACACTGTGTTCTGGAGCCAACTAGAGAGCAAGTGATACAAGACCTGGTATTGTGCAACGAGGAGAGAGTAATTAATGATCTCATAGTTAAGGTGCCCGTAGGTAGCAGCGACCATAATATGATTACATTTTATATTCAATTGGAAAGAGAGAGGAGTGGGTCTGAGACTATGGGTTGGATTTACCACGCAACTCACTACGTGTTTAGTGGTGGCTGGAGGCAGCCAACCGTTGTCTGGTGGCGGGGTCTTCTAGTCCCGCCATTGACAACATGGTTTCTCGTTGAATGCACCCCTCACCATCGGGAAACCCATGGTTGGGTGCGCCGTTGGTGGGGCTGAAAAATCCTGCCGGCATGAACAGCCGGATAGTTCCAGCCTGTGATTTTAAACTTAAATAAACGCAATTATGTGAGCATGAAAGCTGAATTGGCAAATTAGGTTAAGGGATAAGTCAGTAGAGAAGTGGTGGCAAACATTTAAGGGAATATTTCAGAATGCAGAGAGTAGATACATTCAAAGAGTGAGGTCAAAGTCCAGGGGACAGACCGACCATCCATGGTTTACCAGAAATGTTAAATATAGTATCAAAATTACAGAAAAGGCATATAATTGTGCAAAGACAGAGGGCTGTTCAGAAGATTGGACAGAATATAAGGAACAGCAAAGGATGACTAACAGATTAATAAAGAATGGAAAAATAGAGTATGAGAGAAATCTAGCCAGAAATAAAAAACAGATAGTAAAAGATTTTATGAATATTCAACCAGGAAAGAGTTAACAAGGTGAGCATTGGTCCTATAGAAAGTGAGTCTGGGGAAATTATAATGGAACCCAAGGAGATGGCAGATGAATAGAACAGATGTTTAGCTTCAGTCTTCACTATAGAGGATACAAGTAACATCCCAGAAGCCGATATTAACCAGGGAATGAATGAGACAGGAAAACTCAGGAAAATTACAGTCATCAAAGAAGTGGTACTGTGTTGGTGCTGCAGGCTGACAAGAGACAAGGTCCTGATGGATTTCATCTTTGGGTCTTAAAGGAAGTATCCAATGAGATAGTTAATGCATTGGTTTTAATTTTCCAAATCTCCTTAGATTCGAGGGGGTTCCATTCGTGGAACGGGTGGATGTACTATATTTAGATTTTGAGAAGGTATTTGATAAAGTGCCATATCAAAGGTTATTGCAGAAAATAATAGCTTGTGTTATAGAGGGTAACATATTGGCTTGGACAATTGGCTGGCCAACAGGAAGCAAAGTGTAGGCATAAATGGGTATTTTTCAGGTTGGCAAAATGTATGAGTGGTGTGCCATAGGGATCAGTGCTGGGGCCTCACCTGTTCAAATTTATGATTTGGATTTTAGGGATAGTCGCCAAATTTGCTGAAGACACAAAGAAATGTTGAAACGTAAGTTGCGAAGATGTCATAAGGAGGCTAAGGAATATAGATAGGTTACATGAATTAAAGATCTGGCAAATGGATATAATGTGGGGAAATGTGAAATTGTCCATTTTGACAGGAAGAATAAAAAAGAAGCTATCTAAATGGTGAGAGAATTGCAGAGGGATCTGGGTGTCCAAGCGGGTGTCCAACAGCGTGAATCACATGAATGTAGATACAGTAAATAATTAGGGAAGTTAATAAAATGTTATCGCTTATTGTGAAGGGAATTGATTACAAAAGTAGAGAGGTTATGCTTCAGTTGTACAGGGAATTAGTGAGATCATATTTGGAATACTGTGCATATAGTTTTGATCACCTTATTTAAGGAATGATGGACGCGATCCATCGGCACGCTGCACCTGAAAAGTATCTCGCTGCGGTACAGCGTGGCTGTTGAAAGCCGGAAGACCCGCTCCTGGTATCTACCCGGCTCACAATACCTCGCGAGATTCAACAATGTGTGGGATCATTTTAATATTTTAATATGTTTAGCATATTAGAGCGAGGCAGTAAGCCTTACAGTAATGTGCAGATTCCTGAGGTACCTGAGGCTTTGGGATTCAACCCTTCACCTCAGTGACCTCGGGCAAGTACCATTCAGCACTGATCCTCACAAACGGTGACCAGATGGAACGGCACTCGTGGGAGGCCCCCAGCTGCATGCCCTTTGAGCAGCGTCGTGCACTAGGACTGCAAAGTACCCTGGTAGTGCCAACCTGGCACCTTGGCACTGCCACCTGGGTGACAGCCTGGTACTGCCAAGGTGCCCAGGTGGTGCTGCTTGCTGGTCTGGGTACTGCTAGGTTGGCACTGCCAAGGTGCCAACCTGGCATTTTTGGTGTGTGCGCAATTGGGCCGGGTTTGCCCAGCGTGGGCCGATCTATCGCTACAATGGGGAGTTCCGGCAAGCAGGGCTATCTGCGGCCTCGGCTGCGCGCTAACCGTTCAGGCCTCTTACGTTGAATAGCCATATGTTTCCTGGCACTCGCAGTATGGCTGAATGCACTCACAAGGCGACTTTGTCCCCTTCTGGGAGAATCACGCCCGATGTAAATGCATTGGAAGCATTTCAGAGAGGGACTACCAGACAAATGCTTCGAATGGGTGGGATGTCTTGAAATGAAATGAAATGAAAATCGCTTATTGTCACAAGTAGGCTTCAATGAAGTTACTGTGAAAAGCTCCTAGTCTCCACATTTCGGCGCCTGTTCGGGGAGGCTGGTACGGGAATTGAACTGTGCTGCTGGCCTGCCTTGGTTTGCTTTAAAAACCAGCTATTTAGCCCAGTGTGCTAAACCAGCCCCTATAATAATTGCTTATTGTCACAAGTAGGCTTCAATGAAGTTACAGTGAAAAGCACCTAGTTGCCACATTCCGGCGCCTGTTCGGCAAAGCTGGAACAGGAATTGAACCCGCGCTGCTGGTCTTGTTCTGCATTACAAGCTAGCTATCTTAGCCCACTGTGCTAAACCAGGCTCTTCTGAGGAAAGTTTAGAAAGGCTAGGTTTGTATTCGCTGGAGTTTAGAAGAGTAAGAGGCAACTTGATTGAAACATATAAGAGCCGGGGGGGGGGGGGGGGGGGGGGGGGCACAGGGTGGACGCGGAATGGATGTTTCTTCTTGTGGGAGAATGTAGAACTAGGGGTCACTCAGAGTGTCGTGAATCTTTGGAACTATCTTCCTAAAAAGGCAGTGGAAGCAGAATCTTCGAATATTTTTAAGACAAAGGTGGATAGAATCTTGGTAAGCAAATGGCGTAATAGGTTATTGGGAATAGGAGGAATGCAGATTTGAGGTTACCATTAGGTCAACTGTGATGTTATTAAGTGGCAGAGCAGGCTTGAGGGTCTGAATGGCTTACTCCAGCTCCTTCTTTGTGTGTCTGCATCATAGAAACTGACTGTTAGATAAATGATTTGACATCACAGGAACATAAAATAGGAGCAGGAGTATGTCATCCAGCCCCTTGAGCCTGCTCCGCCATTCAATAAGATTATGGCTGATCTGATTATGGCTCCAACTCCTTCGTACCCGCAATAGCCTTTGATTCCTTGTCAATCAAGAGATTTAACTCTGCCTCAATGACACTGCCTCCACTGCTGTCTGGGGAAGAGCATACCCTAGAATCACAATCCTCTGAGACAGAAAAATTCTCCTTATCTCCACCTTAAATGGGAAATCCCTTATTTTTAAACCATCTCCTCATTCTAATCTCTTCCCAGAAGGGGAAACATCTTCGCAGCATCCACCATGTCAAGTCATCTTAGAATCTTGTATGTTTCAATAAGATCACCTCGCATTCTTCAAAACTCCACTAGATACAGCACCCCACCAAAACAATAAAACCCAATATCAGTCATTTGAAGGTGCGCAACCTGCCAGGGATTGTATCTCTTGGGAATGAAATGTAAGTATATAGGCAGTGTCATGTTCTTATAATGTCATAAGTACTTGATCTTATTTGTTCTATAAGATGCAAGGCACCAATCGCACAAAAGGGTTTGGGTAAACACGTTGTGGATTAATACATAGGTATAAAGCTTGATCAGAGGTGTGTGTGTCTGTACCCACTCAAAGCAAAAGTGAAACTAAGACTGGATCACTTGACACACTTCCCTTCTCATGCTGTCATGCTGATATCCCTCAAGTGCATATTACAACATCCCCCTTTTACAAGTCACTCTGCCCCTTCCAAAGATATACAACTATTTTCAATACATATCCATACTGAGTTAGCATTACACAAATGTACTGGACTGATGAATCTATGAGTCTCTAAAGCATAAGGGTAATATGCTGGTACATCCAGATCTTGTAATAGTAACCGTGGCCGGGATTCTCCCCTACCCGGCAGGGCGGGGGGTCCCGGGGTGTTGGAGTGGCGTGAACCACTCCGGCGTCAGGCCGCCCCAAAGGTGCGGAAGTCTCCACACCTTTAGAGGCCAAGCCCTCACATTGAGGGGCTAGGCCCGCGCCGGAGTGGTTCCCACTCTGCTAGCTGGCGTGAATGGCCTTTGGCGGGGCCGAAAGGACTTAGTCGGCCGGCATAATTCCGCGCATGCACCGGAGCGTCAGCGGCTGCTGACGTCATACCGGTGCATGCGCAGCGGAGGGGGTCTCTTCCGCCTCCGCCATGATGAAGACCATGGTGAAAGCGGAAGAAAAAGAGTGCCCCACGGCACAGGCCCACCCTCCAATCGGTGGGCCCCGATCATGGGTCAGGCCACCGCGGGGGCACCCCTTGGGGTCAGATCGCCTCGCGACCCCGCCAGGACCCCGGAGTCCGCCCGCACCGCCAGTCAGGTAGGTGGTTTAATCCACGCCGGCGTGAGAGGCCTGTCAGCGGCAGGACTTCGGCCCATCACAGGCTGGAGAATCGCCGCGGGGGGCCCGCCGACCGGTGCAGCACGATTCCCCCCCCCCGCCGAATCTCGGGGGGGCGGAGAATTCAGGACACGGTGGGGGCAGGATTGACGCCAGCCCTGGGTGATTCTCCGACCCGGCGGGGGTCGGAAAATCCCGCCCCTTGTCTGGAAGTTTCTTTAATTGCTCACAGTGATCTGTGGGATTGCCATTCCTGGATATTGTTCCTGGTTGCATTTGAGATCTTGCCCCAGAGGCAATAAGATTGTATGGTGGTTGAGAAACTGAAATGGATCTGATTTGTCGTTGTTAATGCCTCACCATTGCGTCTTTGTGTGTAATGATTTCGCAGGACATTGGTTTTGAACAATTACACCTCGGCTGGTTACCATGTACCTTCTATGGGATCCTGGATGTGAACTTGTTATCCCAGTTATAAACTTGCTAAGTCTGCACCTGTATTTAGAGAGTGTATGTTGCTCATCTTCTCTTGTAGTTTTAAATGTTGCTCTCCAGCTTCTGAGATAGTAGAATGGGTACAGTTAATTAAATTGATATGCTTTTGTCTGCCAAGCATGAGTCACCCCAGGGATGAAATAGTTTGCATTTAAAAGTGTCACTGTTTGATATAACATTGCAATGTCTCAATCTTGCTTGCTGTCAACATTTGAGAATGAGGGATTTAACTGTGCAAGTCACTCATTCAGCTAGGCTGTTAGATCTAACAAGGAGAAAAAGTAGTCTGATATTCCACACACATCCTGAAATGGCTCACCAATAAATTGCTTTTTGTTATCCATGATGATCTCACTACACACCCGGAATAAACTGAAAGTAGCACTGACAGGGTGCGATTCTCCCAAAAAGTTAATTTCTGGTGGGTTTTTCAGGAAGTTTCCCGCCGCTATCCAATGACACTTAGTCATTTTTTTATGCCCTCGGGAGTTTTTCACCACACTTTATTTTAGCACTGGGTAACTGAACTCAAGAGATCGAGCCGCCATTTTGAAACAGTCCCTTGATATCTAAATGAGCTTGTGGGTCCCACACAACCCCCACCCATGGGAAATGTCACCCCCCCCCCCCCCACGCACAAGGGCACTACCCCACAAGTGAGGACACCCCGCTATGGGATCCCTGGGGGCCCTCTCTTCAGGCCCTCCCATGCCCCTTTACAGCACCCCCTCCCCTCCAGGACCCACACCTATCACCCCCCCCCAACCTCCCAGAGGCACACACTTACCTGCCCTCAATACCCCCACCCTTCAAGCCCGTCCTTTCATGGGAATGGCTCCCCTCACTTCCCAACCCTTAGCAGTGCCACCCTGTCACTCAGGCACCCTGACAGCCAGGCAGTGCTCCGGTTAGCTTGACAGTGCCACCCAGTCACCCTGGCAGTGCCTGACTGGCAGTGTCAAGGTGCCTGCTCGGCAGTGCCAAGGTGCCCACGTTCCAGGGGGAGAGTCGGGGGCCATCCTGCACTGTTCCTCACCACCCAGGGGTCTCCGATGGTCCGGGAGACACCGCCAGGTGTCGTTCCGCCTGCTCCGTGTTTGTGTGGGCCAATACTGAATGGCGCCCGACTGCGGTCTCAGTGGGGAGGCCGGTGGATCCGCGATGCCGGGTAAGTTCACCAAAGTCGGTTTAAAACCAGCTTCAGCGTGTGCCATTTGGTCGTGTCCCTTGACTCCGATGCCTCATGGGACTTGGGTGAATCTCGCGAGGCGTGAAGTCTTCCGGGAAGCCTGCGAGAGGGCTCTCCCGGCATTCACCGGTCACACCACACCACACTCAAGCGAGAAAGTATGCAGCCGGTGGATCATGCCAGAGTGTGCACAACAGTTGCGCTTGATGCTGTGGTGAATGTGATTCACACCGGATTATAATCTGTATATACATGTGTCTATATTGTAAGTGCAGTTGACCTGACCTCCAGGGGGAGTAGCTCTGGGAATGCTCGAGAGTTGTACGGGGCTTCTCCCTTGGCTCCGCCCAGAACTCCTCCCCCGGGGGCTGCTGTGTAAAGATCAGTGCCACAGGGTCAGCCGGCCAGTTCACCGAAAGTTCAACGGCTAACAGGCTGGCTCTGTTAAAACCGCTATTCTAATCCTACAAGCACGTGTCCGTAGAATTGTTGGTTCCAACAATTTAATATACTTAGGAAACAGTCGAAGAAATCATGGAAGCAGACCTCAAGCCCGGACGCCTAGAACTCGACCCACAGGATGCAGAGGCTAAGGAAATTTTTTCCCACTGGCTGAGATGTTTTAAAGCCTACCTGGCAGAAGCCAGCACCGCCGAAACAACGGAGGAACAAAAACTCAGCCTACTGCACGTGAGGGTAAGCCACAGAATCTCCACACAGCTAAATCCGGCCGGTTCTTACACCGCAGCGCTGGCAATATTGGACAAAATGTACGTTAGGCCCATTAATGAGGTTTATGCACGCCACGTGTTTACGACTCGCCATCAGCGGCCTACAGAAACGCTTGCCGAGTTTGTAAGAGAATTGAACAATCTTTCCAATGACTGTAATTATCAAGCCGTTACCGCGGCTGAACATAGGGAGCTTGCTGTGCGGGACGTTTTCGTAGCGGGCCTTAGGTCTAACTATGTGCGCCAAAGGCTGCTAGAAAAGGGGGCCCAGGACTTAGACACTACTGTGGAGGCTGCTACCACTATGGAAGTTTCCTTTCGCAGCCTCACGTCGTTTCCTGCAGAACCCGCGACCTCATCGTGGACCACCGACCAACAGTCCCCCCAGGCCTGTGCTGCACGGCCCCCCAGCTACCACGCTGCCAAAGCCAGCTATTCAGCTGCCCCAGCCTGCCATTTCTGTGGCCAAAGCCAGCACCCGCGGCAGCACTGCCCAGCCTAATCCGCGACCTGCAGCAGCTGCGGGAAGAAAGGCCACTATGCCAGAGTGTGCCTCACGAAAAGGGCGCCAGTTTGTAACTCCCCTGCAGAGAGAACAAATCGCTCCCAACACCAGCGGGCCCACGGGGCCCGAAACGCTGCGGCCTACGCCCGACTCCGCCCCCTCCCGCCACGTACGATCCATGGGGGGCGCCATCTTGGCAAACCCCCACCATGCGGCCGGCACGTGCGACTCATGGGCTCCCACTCAGTCCAAATCCAAGGACGTACCGTCGCTACGCTCACAATTCGAGGCGATAGTTATTCTAAATTTAAACTTTATGTCCTGCCCGACCTCTGCGCGCCACTCTTATTAGGCCTGGATTTCCAGTGCAACCTCAAGAGCCTCACCCTCAGCTTCAGAGGGCCCCTGCCCCCACTCACTATCTGCAGCCTAGCCACGCTGCGCATCTCCCCCCCTCCTCTCTTCGCCAAAGTCACTCCAGATTGCAAGCCAGTAGCTACTCGCAGCAGGCGATACAGCCTACAGGATAGGGTCTTTTTCCGATCGGAGGTCCGACGGCTGCTCAGTGAGGGGATCATAGAGGCCAGTAATAGTCCCTGGAGAGCTCAGGTGGTGGTCGTCAAGACCGGGGAAAAATTTTGCATGGTCATCGACTATAGTCTGACCATAAATCGCTTTACGCTCCTAGACGCGTATCCCCTCCCCAGAATTGCAGACATGGTTAATCAGATCACCCAATATCAGCTATTTTCCATGGTGGATCTGAAGTCTGCATACCTCCAGCTCCCAATCCGCCCTGAGGACCGCCACTACACGGCGTTCGAGGCCGATAGCCGCCTCTTCCACTTCCTCCGGGTTCCCTTCGGCGTCACTAACGGGTTTTGGTGTTCCAACGAGCAATGGCCCGAATGGTAGACCAGTACGGGCTGCGGGCCACGTTTCTGTATCTAGATAATGTTACCATCTGTGGCTATGACCAGCAGGACCACGACGCCAACCTCCACCGTTTTCTCCAAACGGCGCAGAAATTAAATCTCACTTATAACAAGGAGAAATGCGTTTTCCGCACAAACAGACTGGCCATCCTCGGCTACGTCGTGGAGAACGGTGTCCTGGGCCCAGACCCAGACCGCATGCGCCCACTCTTAGAACTCCCCCTCCCTCATTGCCCCAAGGCCCTCAAACGGTGCTTGGGGTTCTTTTCATACTACGCCCAGTGGGTCCCTCAATATGCGGACAAAGCCCGCCCACTCTTTAAGGCCACACGATTTTCCCTGTCTGCTGAGGCGCGCCAGGCATTCAGCTGCAATAAGGAGGACATCGCCAAAGCAGCCATGCGGGCGGTGGATGAATCCACTCCCTTTCAGGTTGAGAGCGACGCCTCAGAGGTAGCTCTAGCAGCCACTTTAAATCAGGCAGGGAGGCCAGTTGCATTTTTCTCCCGTACCCTATCCGCTTCAGAACTCCGACACTCCTCAGTCGAGAAGGAAGCACAAGCCATCGTGGAGGCTGTTCGTCACTGGAGGCACTACCTCGCAGGTAGGAGGTTCACCCTCATCACCGACCAACGATCGGTTGCCTTTATGTTTGACAACTCGCAAAGGGGCAAAATAAAAAATGATAAAATCCTTCGGTGGAGGATCGAATTCTCCACCTATAGTTACGATATTAAATATCGACCGGGGAAGCTCAACGAGCCCTCGGATGCCCGATCCCGCGAGACATGCGCCAGCGCACAGATCAGCCGTCTGAAAGCCATCCACGTGGACCTCTGCCATCCAGGGGTCACCCGGCTCGCCCATTACATCAGAGCTCGAAACCTGCCTTTCTCCAACGAGGAGGTAAAAGCGGTCACCAGGGACTGCCCGATCTGTGCGGAGTGCAAACCGCACTTCTATAGACCAGACAGGGCCCACCTGGTCAAGGCCTTTGAACGCCTTGTGATTGATTTCAAAGGGCCACTCCCCTCCACTAACAAGAACATTTATTTCCTCAACATCATCGGCGAGTTCTCCCGATTCCCTTTTGCCATTCCATGCCCTGATATGACCTCCCACACAGTCATTAGGGCCCTGCATAGTGTCTTCACCCTGTTCGGTTTTCCCAGCTACGTGCACAGCGACCGAGGTGCATCCTTTATGAGTGACGAGCTGACGAGATGAGTGACCTGCTCGACAAGGGCATCGCCTCGAGCAGGACTACCAGCTACAACCCCAGGGGGAACGGGCAGGTGAAGAGGGAGAACGCGACGGTCTGGAAGACCGTCCTGCTGACCCTCCGGTCTAGAAAACTCCAAGTCTCCCAATGGCAAGAAGTCCTCCCAGACGCGCTCCACGCTATCAGATCCCTCCTCTGTACAGCTACAAATCAAACCCCTCACGAGCGACTCTTCATTTTTTCTAGGGGCACTACCACGGGAGTCTCACTTCCGGCGTGGCTGAGGACACCAGGCCCGGTCCTCCTGAGGAAGCACGTCAGGGGGCACTAAACTGACTCCCTTGTTGAAAACGTGCACCTCCTCCATTCCAACCCCCAATACGCATTCGTGGAGTTCCCGGATGGTCGCCAGGACACAGTATCCCTTCGGGACCTGGCACCCGCTGGATCTAGCCCCCCCCACCGCGGAACCCCTTACCCCGTTCCCTATGCTGCCGCCCCCTCGCGCCCCCGATTCCGCAAGCTCACCCCACCGGTTCCACGGGCCAGAACCAGCCCTCCCCCAGCGCCCCCAGTCTCCGGTCGCGCCAGAGGTGTATAAAGTTCGGACGAGACCCACCCCAGAGTCTGCCATCGTACCCCAGCTCTCAACACCCACCCAGCCACCGCAAGAGGCTGCAACCCCGGTGCTCCGCAGATCGAAAAGAACAATTCGTCCACCGGACAGACTAACTCTGTGAGCCACCACCCCCGCTGGACTCGATTGTTTTCACAGGGAGTGAATGTGGTGAATGTGATTCCCTCCGGATTATAATCTGTAAATATGTGTCTATATTGTAAGTGCAGTTGCACTACCTGACCTCCAGGGGGAGTAGCTCTGGGAATGCTCGAGAGTTGTATGGGGCTTCTCCCTTGGCTCCGCCCAGGACTCCTCCCCCGGGAACTGCTGTATAAAGATCAGTGCCACAGGGTCAGCCGGCCAGTTCACCGAAAGTTCAACGGCTAACAGGCTGCCTCTGTTGTAAGTATATTAAAACCGCTATTCTAATCCTACAAGCACGTGTCCGTAGAATTGTTGGTTCCAACAGATGCATTATGCAATTGTTGAATAATGAGGTACATAGTGAATTAATTAATGATAACAAAGAAGTCAGTGCTATGCGCGCAAAAGTGATATTAGAGGATGGGTTAGGAACCTATGGTGGAATTAATAGTGTGTTGTGCTGACTTGCCAAATGTTCTTGAAATGCATCGCAGTTCTTGACAATGATTTCAACGTAATTGTTCAGACTCAATCAATAGTCTGTATCTTCTGTGAGTCTTCTCGTATGAACCATGCCAATCTGTGAGTGATGAAGTTTTTGAAGACTATCAGTTGGAAAGATTCTGGTATGATGGCCTGCATACCTTTAAATTAAAAAAAAAATTAAAGTTCTCAATTCTTTCTTTTCTAATTGAGGGGCAATTTGGTGTAGCCAATCCACCTATCCAGCAGGCTCAACCCAGGTTGGGTTGTGGGGGTGAGACCCATTCAGACATGGGGAGAATGTGCAAACTCCACACGGACAGTGACCCGGGGCCGGGGTCGAACCCTGGTCCTCGGTGCTGTGAGACAGCATTGCTCACCACGGCGCCACCATGCCGCCCGCCTACCTTTAAAAATGACTCCCTGGGAGAGACCTAGCTCGTCATAAGAAGGTCAAAGTAGTCTTATGTGATCATGGGCATGCTGTATTTAATCAAGCCATCCTTTGATAATGGTTTTCTACAGCTTCTGTAGTATAAAATCTTTCACTGTTTCTTCTTGTAGCTGGTATTGTGTTGCACAAAATCTATCAGATGAATTGATGTACTTATATCTTCTGTAAGCGTAATGTTGTAGTCCCCTTGAAACTACCAATTTGTCAAAACATTCAGTATAATTTGATGTTAGTACATGAACTGTACTAAACTGTGCTAAACTGTGCTGGTTTAGCACAGGGCTAAATCGCTAGCTTTGAAAGCAGACTAAGACAGGCCGGCAGCACGGTTCAATTCCTGTACCAGCCTCCCCGAACAGGCGCCGGAATGTGGCGACTCGGGACTTTTCACAGTAACTTCATTTGAAGCCTCCTTGTGACAATAAGCGATTTTCATTTCATTTCAACTGAGATGATGAGTAGTTTCTGAGGTTGATCTGGCATATGAGGTCTGACTGATTCCATGGATTGTCATGAGTATGAGGTCATGGCATGCGGGTAGATCTGCAATAGTTGGGCCTTTAGTTACCACAATGTAGAACATCTGTAACACTTAGGAGGATTAATTGTACTTGCACTCCAGGAATTTGGATCCTGTATAAGGAATTAATTTAACATTGCTCGTTGAAAATTTCGCAGAAGCAGGTTGAAGCACAATCTATTGGCAAGAATGCTACCAGTTGAGCTAAGATGAGGTGCTGTCAGCAAAGATTCAAAGCCAAATGGCAAATATTGCTTCATGCAGACTGTAACCCTTCACCTTTGTTATCATAGCATTCATCTTAGTAGAAGACAAGACGTTCTGACATTCAGCTAAAATAAAGGCATTATGCATCTTCATTCATCTTTGTTATGTCCTCCAGGACCATTGTTTTTTTTTCTTAATTTACCTGTACCCTGGTTTTGCGTATCTACAATTGAATGTTCTCCTGTGTTGTTGCCTGTGGGTGGAACACTGATGTCTTCTTGTTCTCCTACACAACATGCCCTGTAGACCTGTCCACACTGGTACCCTAATGCTTGATTTGCTTCACAACTGAGTCCATTCACTTTCGCTCCTTTACCAAGAAGGCAGCACTGACAACATTTCTGTAAAATAAAGGAATTGGAGGGAGTGAGAAAGACAATATATATTTATAGACACATGTTCAACTGCTAAATTCATTCAGGAAAAAAGGGAAGGAAATAATAATGGCTGAACAAAGAAATTGAACAAATAATTTGTTTAGCAGTGATCAAGGCACAGATTAGGGAATTAGAAATACTGTTGGTCAGCCTCTATTCAGCCACAGTCCCTAACCTTGATTATCAACGCATTTTTGATTAACTCAAACAATATCCCAAACAATTCTGTGTTTTGCATGTTTGTGTTTGATTGTACTGTGACAACATCCATCTTGTTGCAAGATGTTTTGCAAAATTTAATTCAGATGACATACAACTTGGAAGTAATGTGAACTGTGAGGAGCAAAATGATCAACTTTAATAGAGCAAAGATTGGGTGGTGGAATGGGTGGAAACATGGCAGCTGAAATTTGATGCAGAGGTGTGAAGTGAGACATTCTGGTCGGAAGATCAAGGAAAGGGAATTAAATAAAGGATAACATTCTAAAGTGGATGAGGAAGCAGCAAGACCTGAGAGAATGAGGGTGATTTAGAGCCCACGTCAGCCACCAATTTGGCGAGAAATGAAGCACAATTCTTGCCTGCGTGATCGCATTTTCTGGTTTATAGGTCTACCATCTGTGGCGTAATGAGAAAAACACCACAGAAGGCCGAGAACCTCATTTTAATACGTTCTAATATGATTAGCAAGCACGACCTCGGGGACTTCTTCCCTTAATGAATATTCATTGGTCGGTGGCTTGACGTCACGCCAGCGTAATTTAAAACAGCTGTATGAAAATTAGAACCTAATGAGCTCCCCTCCAAAGGGGATGTGGGGGAGGGGACCACTCAGTTCGCCATTACCATGCAGGGTCGCCGGTTGGGGGGGGGTTCAGTATCGGCATCTCGGTGGTTGGAGTCGCTCACAGGCCTTAGCGGCTCGTCCCGTCTGTGAGCCTTTAGGTTTAGATTTAGATTTAGAACAGTACAGCACAGAACAGGCCCTTCGGCCCTCGATGTTGTGCCGAGCAATGATCACCCCATTCAAACCCACATATTCACCCCATGCCCTTAACCCAACAACCCCCCCCCCCATTAACATTATTCTTTAGGACACTAAGGGCAATTTATCATGGCCAATCCACCTCACCCGCACATCTTTGGACTGTGGGAGGAAACCGGAGCACCCGGAGGAAACCCACGCACACACGGGGAGGACGGTGTTAAAGGTGTCTGACGGCTGGTGTGACAGGTGTCCTGCTTGCTGAGCTTGCAGTGATGTAGTCACTGAGAGATGAGCATGTAAATCCATAGGGTAAGAACTGGTGGTCACTGTGAGGTTCTTTGGCGGGACCCAATGAGTGGCCAGGCTGGATGGGCAGAGTGGGGGACTCTGACAAAGAGGTGTTTTCCAGCCTCATGAAGCCTGAAGACCCTCACACAAGGGGGAGGACAACTGCAGTGTTAAGATCCTGAACCAGGCCCCAATTTGGAAACCACACAAGACCATAACGATTTTTCAGTTTGTAAATCTGTGAGGAAATGATACTTCACTCCAGGAGTGATTCCACTGATGAATAAGAATATGTTATATCAAAACAAACTTTATTATTAGTGTAGGATTAAACACATTAACAGCACAGGAAATAGCTTTTCAATTAACAGTTAAACAATTCTTAAAGTAAGAGGACCCTTTTTGCTACTAACTTATACATTCTCTATCTCCAAATAAGCAAAGAGCATAACAGGTTAAAAGTCACTTAGAAATTAACTTAACAAACACAAGGATACTTGCTGTATACTTGAATAGAGATTTCTTGGAAAGACTGCTTGGAGAGAGAGGGAGATCTTTTCAGGAACCACCCTGTCTTTGTAAGATTGAGCACCAGATTCAGTCGACTAGAAATGTGATGGTGCCCTCCCATTTGTCAGATAATAATCTTTATTGTCACAAGTAGGTTTACATTAACACTGCAATGAAGTTAGCATAAAAAGCCCCGAGTTGCCATATTCCGGCGCCTGTTCAGGTACACAAAGGGAGAATTCAGAATGTCCAAATTACAGGGAGAACGTTCAACTTGACGCAGACAGTGCCCAAACCGGGCATTGAACTTCATTGCAGTGTTAATCGAACCTAGAACCCTGGAGCTGTGAAACAACAGTGCTACCCACTGTGCTACTGTGCTAACCACTGTGCTAGGCTTTGCAGCATCCAATATGGTGGTCATGCAGGCACACCCCTTACACATTAACTGTTAAAATATGCCTTTAAGGGATAGCTGCATACCATCACTTGAGGGAAAGTGTATCATGTGATCCAGTCTCAGTTTCACTCTGGCCTGTGTGCAGGGAACATGGCTCTACTGTTTATGTCTCCAAGCTTTCTACCTTTGTATAGCTGTTCTCATGTGCCTAGTTTAAATAAATGAACCCACCAAATATTTACATAATCCTTTTTTTTTAGTTTAGAGTACCCAATCCATTTTTTTCCAATTTAGCGTGGCCAATCCACCGAGCCTGCACATCTTTGGGTTGTGGGGGAGAAACCCACGCAAACATGGGGAGAATGTGCAAACTCCACATGGACAGTGACCCAGAGCCGGGATCGAACCTGGGACCTCGGCACCGTGAGGCAACAGGGCTAACCCACTGCGTCAATGTGCTGCCGTTACATAATCCCTTATGACCTTTATATAATTATAAAAAGACCACATTAACCACCTCTATATAGGCAAAGGCAGAAAAAAAGGCTCACATAGCTCTCACCTGAAATATGCATGAGTCCTTTTGCTGCTCTGGATGTAACACACCCAGGAAAATGTCTACAACTTCCAGGCTTGGTCTAATAAGTGGCAAGCAACATTCCCTCACATAGGTAATAACCATCTCCAAAGAAAACACTCACCACTCCACAACATTCCGTCACTGAATTTCCCGGCATCAACATCCTGCAGCTCAACATTGACTCACACTCAATTCGTCCAGCCACAAAAATGTCTTGGCTACTAGAGAAGGTCAGAAGTTGGGTACTTTGTGGTGAATCACCTCATGGCACTCCACAATCTTTGCAGCATTAATATGACACAGGAATTAAATACTCTCCATTTGCATGGGTGGGTGCAGATGCAACCACACTCAAGAATCAATCGAGGACAAAGCAACCCACATAATTAGCAATCCATCCACTGACTTAAGTATTCATTGCTCCCTTCACCTGTATACTGTGATTGCACTGTGTACGATCTACAGAATGCACTGCAGCAAATCTCCAAGGCTTCCTCTGCAGCATTTGCCAAGCCTGCAATTTCTAACACCTGGCTTGATGAGGGAAGCAGGTTCATGAGAACCCTCCCAATTGCTCTCATTTCTGAATGCTTCCGTCCTCTTCCAGGACCTCCTGAGGGTCACTGCTGATGGTGCAAGGGACTGAAATTGAAATCCTCTTTGCTAATGAACTGCCATTAGACATCAGCATTTCACTGATCTCAACCTACCTGTTCCACGCAGACTACACGACAGAGAATAAAGTTCAGTACCTTTGGGTAAAGCATTGTGTTCAAGAATCTTCATTGTACATCTTGGAACTTGGAAAGAAAAATATGCATTACCTTTACAGCGTTGCATTTGCCTGTGACGGCGCCAGGTGTCTCACATGCTTGGTTGTCCCTGGCCATGTTTATGCCATTTGTACAGTGGATCTCCTCCAGCTTTACCCAACAACATTGTTCCTGTGCTATTCTGTAATGAGGAATGTGAGAAATGTTAATCTTCTTTCAAAACAGGAAACAGAGGTAAAGTGAGCCAAATCTTGGAAGTATTTTGTAACTACAATTACATTAATGAGGCATGTTAACAATTGATCAATGCCACATGTTTCTCTGTCTAAGAGTAAAGCTACTAAACTGAAATGAAATTTACCCACAGTAGCACTGTATTAAATGTGAGCTTTCAGAAAGGAAAGAATCCTGAAGAGCTAATCAAATGAATCTGTCAAACTTGAGAAAGGAAATGTAACTAGAATGATTTGGGGGGAAAAGCAAACTAATAATATTATTAGAAATGTTAACTGTCTATAGTTGCCTTCTGATCCTTTCTTTTTCCAGTTCCCTGACACACCCTGAGCTGGTATCAAGCATCCCAATTCCAGCCCTCCACCAATGCTGTTATGTGACTAGTCACTAGGAGATCAAACAAACCAGCCCGCGGTCATAAGTCTTTCAATGTTCTCCTCCTCTATATGGGGATACCAAAAACTAGCTTAATGACTCTTCCGGAACACACACATAAAGTCTATCCAACATTTTTTTATTTGAAAGCCAAGCGTCAATTCACAAATAATGTAGAAGAAATGTCTGGAGTTACGGCGATAGATTTTGACTTTGCACATTCACGTAAAATTATTAATTGCAAAATGGCAGGTCATTTTATAACTCTCCCAATTTTTATTTTCATTTAAATCCAAGTAAAATGTGCTACTGATTTGTTATCACCTAACTCAGACTATTGTGCAAAGTCAAAATCTAGCCCAGTCCAGTACATTTGAAGTGCAGCAATTTGGTCTTTTAGAATAAGAGTGCATTTGCACATCTTTGCTCACATTCTTCAAATTCCTCCAGCAATCAATCCAGTTTGAAGTAAAACCCTGCATTGCTAGAGATAGCACTCTAGCCTGAGCCAGGCAATAAAATCCATTTCAAAAGGTCAAACCCCAAAAGTATCACTCCAGAGTGCCACTAAAGCCTAAGGATAAGAACAACCATTTCCTGAAAAACGTTTAACACAGGCTTTCAACCTCAAATTGTTTCAACTCTACAACACATACAATACATATTATTTCCTGTTTTCGCATTAGAGCCTTTGCGGCATTCCTGTATTTCACAATGGTACCATCTCCTCCTCCCACAACCCCCCACTACCTCATCAACATCATTCACATTCACAAACAGATTATGGCTTTCATCAGTGTCCAAAAAGTGCCAGAGGGACTCCTATATACTGTATACAAAGAAT
Source organism: Scyliorhinus canicula (assembly GCF_902713615.1). Classification (NCBI taxonomy): domain Eukaryota; kingdom Metazoa; phylum Chordata; class Chondrichthyes; order Carcharhiniformes; family Scyliorhinidae; genus Scyliorhinus; species Scyliorhinus canicula. The sequence continues at coordinate 56,597,245 of NC_052165.1, read as the reverse complement.
GCAATTCGAAAAGGGGTAGAGGGCAGAGGGACATGGGGATGTATGTCACAAAGTGTTGAAGGTGGCAGGGCAGGTTGGGAAAGTAGTTAATAATGCATTATACATGTGGGCTTTATAAATTGAGGAATAAAGTACAAAAGAAAGGGAGTTACATTGAATCTTTATAAAACACTGGTTCGTCCTCACCTGGAGTATTATGTCCAATTTCCGGTATCACACTTTGGGAGAGCGCAAAAATAATTCACAAGCATGGACCAGGTACTCAATTACATAAAAGATTTGGATAGCAGGGATGGGACGGTTGAGAGGAGATCAGATAGAAGTGTTCAAAACTATGAGGGGTTTGGACAGAATAGAAAAGGAGAACAATTTCCCTTTGATGGAAGGGTCAATAACCAAAGGACGCTGATTTAAAGTGATTGGGAAAAGAATCAGAGGTGACATGAGGAATGTTTTTAAACAGCAAGTGGTTGGGGTCAAATTGTGACAACCTCTGATGTATACTTCAGAACTTGTTCGTAGTGATCCACAGAGCAGAGCGATACAAAGGAAATTCAGAACAGTGCAGAAAAGACAACCTATCTACAGTTTCCCATCCTCCCACCTCGCAAGTGAAAATCAGTCCATAATTAAAACTGCCAGCTGCTATTTTGATGGAGAAGGAAGCAAAGATCAAAGATCCAAATTACATTTGTGCCTTTTCTATGGCAAGATAAATGGCTAGATGGGCCAAATGTTTTAGCACGACTTATACTGGCATCACTCTCACCTCTGAATTTAAAGGTTTTGAGTTCAAGGCCCAGGTGAGAATTTGAGCACATATTGTAGGCTAACAATTTGGTACTGTATATTGGAATTACTGTATTGTTAATCCAAGGGCCTACTTGCTGGTTCAGTGGATATAGAAGGTTCAAGCCATTATTCAACTAAAGACGCTAACATCACTTTCCTTAATCAATGTCATTAAAAAACAAATTGGACAAAAGCAACAAAAAAAAACAGATAATTTTCATACTTTTCAAAAACCTATACCCAAAACATCAGTTCATTTATCCTCTTTACAGATGCTGCTTGGCCTGCTAAATTCTATTTTCATTTCAGAATAACTGGTCACTTATTTCATTCACTGTTTGTAGATAGAAACTTAGGGTTGTCATATTTTCCTCAATAAAAGTGACTGCAGGTTGGATTTTCACTGAGTTGGTATGACTCAGTACCAGCCTCCCCGGACAGGCGCCGGAATGTGGAGACTAGGGACTTTTCACAGTAACTTCATTGAAGCCTACTCGTGACAATAAAGCGGTATTCATTTTTTCAAGAGCTCACCAGAAATGGAGAATGGGTCTTAATTCTGGGATTCACAACCCGATTCCTGGCCTCCTGATTTTCGGGAGTGCCTTTAAAGGATGCTGGCTGTTCCTGTCAAAAATCCGCATCTGGAACTCCTGGCTTGTTTGATTCCATTGCAAAGATAGGCATATCCTACTTCTCCACAATAATCCTGGAGTTGGGCCAGATTTTTAACGAGCCGTAGTTTATGGCCACTCAGAGGGATCGTGAACCCTAGTCGATCGCAGAGGTCGGAGATCCTGAGATGTCAAGCAATTTTATTTCCCTTGGGCACAACTGTTTCAATACAGTTCCACAAGATGGCCTTGACCACATTAAGGACCACCATAAAGAAGTTGAGGTGCTCATTCACCATGCACGGGATCCCTGAAGTCCTGGTAACCGACAACAGGACACTGTTCACAAGTGAAGAGTTTGCGACGTTCATGAAGATGAACAGTTCAAAGATAAGCATCCGACGGAGTGTGGGTCGTATAGGCCCATTTCACTTCTGAATGTGGGCGCAAAAATATTGGCGAAGGTACTGGCGGGTAGGCTGGAGTAGTGCCTCCCAAAGGTGATAGGTGAGGATCAGACGGGGTTCATGAGAGGGAGGCAGCTTTTTTCGAACATTAGGAGGGTTTTGAACGTCGTTATGGCACCGGCGGAAGGGAAGGAAACAGAGGTGGTTGTGGCATTGAACGCCGAGAAGGCGTTTGACCGGGTAGAATGGGGGTACCTGATGGCAGTTCTGGAGCGGTTTGGGATTGGACCAAGATTTGTGAACTGGGTAAAGCTATTATATAAGGAGCAGAAGGCGAGTGTCCGCATGAACAATATCAGCTCGAGATACTTTTCTCTCCACCGTGGGACAAGGCAGGGATGTCCTATGTCCCCCCTGCTGTTTCCACTTGCGACGGCCTGCTGATGTATGTGTCGGAACCAAGTTTGTCGAGAGGGGGAATATTGGAGCTACTGCGAGTATTTGGGTCTTTCTCAGGGTACAAGCTGAACCTGGAGTATTTTGTGGTGTCTGGGCCGGGGGTGGGGGGGGGCTGCCATTCCGTAGGGCAGGGACTCACTTTAGGTATCTGGGGGTGCAGGTTGCCCGGGAGTGGGGGAGGGTTCGCAGATACAATATCATTAGTTTGGTGGGGAGAGTGAAAGCCGATCTGGCAAGGTGGGATGGTCTCCGTCTGTCACTGGCTGGTCGGGTGCAGGCGGTTAAAATGAATGTGTTGCCACGATTTCTGTTTATTTTTCAATGCCTACCAATTTTCCTGCCAAAGGCTTTTTTCAGGGATTTGAGGGAAGGATTACCTCGTTCATATGGGGAGGGAAGGTGGCCAGAGTGAGAAAGGTGCTGCTACAGAGGGGAAGGCAGGCAGGGGGTTTGGGTCTCCCAAACCTGATGTACTACTACTGGGCGGCGAATGTGGAGAAGGTGCGGAGCTGGGTCAGAGGGGTTGATTTCCAGTAGGTCAGAATGGAGGAGAGTTTGTGCAGGGGATCGGGGCTGAAAGCACTAGCAACAGCGCCGCACCCGATAGCTCCGGGGAAATACTCAGGGAGTCCGGTAATAAAAGCTTTATTGAAAATCTGGAGGCAGTTTCGCCAACACTTCGGGTTGGGGACAGGGTCAAGGGAAATGCCGATTCGGGGAACCACAGATTTGAGTCAGGGAGGCGAGATGGAAGTTTTCGGAAATGGGAAGAGAAGGGGATTAAGACACTAAAAGATTTGTTTCTTCGGGTTCGGTTTGCAGGATTGAGGGAGCTGGAAGCGAAGTATGGGCTGGAGAAGGGCCGAGATTTTGCCAGGAAGGAGATACAGAGCTTCCCGGAGGAACCGGCCTCCACATTGCTGGAGGAGGTGCTGACGACAAGGGGATTGGAGAAGGGGTACTGTCAGCAGTGTATGTAGCTATTTTGGAAGAGGATAAGGCACCACTGGAAGGGATCAAAGGAAAATGGGAGGAAGAGTTGGGAGAGGTTATAGCCGAAGGGGTCTGATGTGAGGTGCTCCGGAGAGTAAATGCTCCACCTCATGTGCGAGGTTGGGGCTGATAGAGCTGAAGGTGGTATACAGAGCGCACCTCACGAGGGCAAAGATGAGCCAATTCTTTGAAGGAGTAGAAGCTGTATGTGAGCGTTGCGGGAGGGAGGTCCGCTAATCACGTTCATATGTTTTGGTCCTGTCCAAAGCTAGGGGAGTACTGGAAGGAGGTTTTTAGGGTAATTTCCAAGATGGTGCACGTGAAACTGGACCCGGGTCCCCAGGAGGCCATATTTGGGGTGTCGGACCAGCCAGGGTTGGAAACGGGTGCAGAGGCAGATATCGTAGCCTTCGCCTCGTTGATCGCCCGAAGGCGGATCCTGCTGGGATGGAGAGCAGCCTCTCCACCCTGTGTCCTGGCATGGTGGGGGGACCTGTTGGAATACTTGACCCTTGGGAAGGTTAAGTTTGGACTGAGGGAAAGGACGGAGGGGTTCTACAAGTCATGGGCATTATTCATTATGCACTTTCAAGAACTGCATAACATCGAACATTAGTTGGGGGGATGAGTGGGAGGGTTGGGGAGGAGGGGGGCTGTGTGTATTAAGGGTGACTATGGGTAATCCCTGATTCCTTTTTGTCATTTGGTTATGTAAACATGCAGGCTGATGTTTAGGGGTTGGTGGGAGGATGGGATCGTTGTTATTGTTATGGGGATTGACATATTTGTTGCTGATTATTGTTTATTGTTGGTGGGTGTAAATTCGGGAGAAAATGTGAAAAAGGAGAATAAAAATATTTTTTAAAAAAGATGAACAGAGTCAGCATATGGGCGGCACAGTAGCACAGTGGTTAGCACTGTTGCTTCACAGCGCCAGGTCCCAGGTTCAATTCCCATTTGTGTCACCCTCTGTGCGGGCTTGGGTCACTGTCTTTGAGGAGTCTGCATGTGCTCTTCCTTTTTAATTATAGGACTACACTGCATGTTACAAGGATGGCTCCAGTGGAGCTGCTGATGGGCCGCCGCCTCAGAACCCAGTTAAGCCTGACTTTCCCAAACCTGGGCAGGAAAGTAAAGCTGCAGCAGGATTCGCAGAAATGGTATCATGACCATAGGATGCCAGGTTAGGTTTTCCAACTGGAAGCCACGATTTACACCCTCAGTTTTGGAGATGGTGCACTCTGGCACCCAGGGGTCAGAGTAGAAAGAAAACAGGACCCATCCCATACAAGATGAAAGTCCAAGGGAAGACGTACGTAAACATGTGGAGCACCTAAAGAAGTGAGAGCCCGCTCTAGAGGATACCCAACTAGTGACATTGATTCCTCTGCCTACCAAGGAACTACTCCTTAGTCAGTGAGTGCATCCAACCATGACTGTGCCCGGACCACCAGGATGAGGACTCTGGCTCAGAAATAGGCACAGAGGTGTCCATACAGATGCATAAAATAGCCCTCCAGAGGTGATCTTGCAAAAGATGGTCGACCAACCTTTACACGCCACCCAACCAAGACCTGCCACAGACAGAAGCACAGCCTCGGGTGAAGCAGCACAGAAGGCCTTCTCAGGCTTGAATATACTTAATGACACTGCCTACAAGCCCTCTATGGTAAAGAATTCCACAGATTCACTACGCTCTGAGAGAAGAAATTCCTCTTCATCTCTGTCTTAATGGGCGATCCCTTATTCTGAGATTATGCCCTCTGGGTCTAGACTCTCCCACAAGGGGAACAACCTATTTGCATCTACCCTGTCGAATCCTATATGTCTCAATAAGGTCACCTCTCATTCTTCTGCACTCCAATGCGTCCAGCCCAACTTACTCAACCTGTCCTCATATGAAAATCCCCCCATACCTGAGATCAACCTCATGAACATTCTCTGGAGTTCCTCTAACGTCAGTATATATTTCCTTAGAAAAGGGGATGCAAACTGTTTGCAGTATTCTATGTGTGGTATAACTAGTGCTTTGTAGAGTTTTGGCAAGACATCCCTATGTTCTTACTCCATTCCCTTTGAAATAAAGGCCAACATTCCATTTGGCAGGTGGGGTTTAATGTAGATAAGTTTGAGCTGAAAAAATAGAAAGGCAAATTATTATCTAAATGCAAAGCACATTCAAGATGCGTCTGGACAGAGGGATATGGGTGTCTTTGTTCATGAATTGCAGAAAGTCGGTATGCAGGTATAGCGTGTAATTAACAAAGCAAATGGAATGTAAGCATTTATTGCAAAAGGACTGGAGTATAAAAGTAGAGACGTGTTGTTGCAATTGTACAGGGTGTTGGTGAGACCACACCTGGAGTAGTCCAGTTTTGGCTCCTTATTTGAGGAAGGATATGGTGGCATTGGAGGCAGTTCAGAGGAGGTTCACCAGATTGATTCCGGGGATGAAAGGGTTGATGTACGAGGAGAGATTAAACAGTTTGGGCTTATAGACGGTGGAGTTTCGAAGGATGATAGGGGATCTGATCGACGTGTATAAAATACTAAATAGGATTAATAAAGTAAACGCAGACAAAATGTTCCCCCTTGCGGGAAAACCTAGAAAAGAGATCATAGATATAGGCTGAAAGGCGGTAGATTTAGAATTGAGATGAGGAGGAACTGCTTTTCGCAGAGGGTGATGAATTTGTGGAACTCATAGCCCCATAGTCTGAGTCATTAAATGTTTTCAAGAAAGAGATAGATATATTTTTGATTTTAAAATGGGGTTAAAGGAAATGGACAACAGGTGGGGTGGTAGATTTGAGACCAGGAAGAGATCAGCAATTGTCTGACTTGATGGCGGAGCAGGTGCGAAGGGTTGAACTGCCTACTTGTGCTCCTAATTCCTATGTTCCTATGTAAGATTTATAAAAATTGTTTGATAAGATTTCTGGACAATTTATTCAAAATTCTTACATCAGTAGGTTTAAAACTTTGAACGGAATTATGAAAAGTCATTCTCAATACAGGTATTTTGTGTGCCAGCATTATGCTGAAATTTTGGTCAAGTGTTTTGGTTGGTAGTTCAGCCAGTTCCAGTCCAAATTGTTCCAATAGCAATCATCTGCATTCCATCATCACCGAATGTTCTCACAGCCTTCCAACCAGAGCAAAGTGTGGAAAGCTGCAAAAGGGCAATTTAACACAAATGTGTATTTTTTCTCGCTCATCTGCATTAGAGGCCTGTGAAGGGTTAATGTTGTTTCATAATTAACCTAGGTGCTCCATTTTTAGATCCCTGAAAGTTGCCACCCAGGTTGAGAGGGTTGTGAAGAAGGCCTATGGTGTGTTAGCTTTTATTGGTAGAGGAATTGAGTTTCGGAGCCATGAGGTCACGTTGCAGTTGTACAAAACTCTGGTGCGGCCGCATTTGGAGTATTGCGTGCAGTTCTGGTCGCCGCATTATAGGAAGGATGTGGAAGCATTGGAAAGGGTGCAGAGGAGATTTACCAGGATGTTGCCTGATATGGAGGGAAGATCTTATGAGGAAAGGCTGAGGGACTTAAGGCTGTTTCCGTTAGAGAGAAGAAGGTTAAGAGGTGACTTAATTGAGGCATACAAGATGATCAGAGGATTAGATAGGGTGGACAGTGAGAGCCTTTTTCCTTGGATGATGATGTCTAGCACGAGGGGACATAGCTTTAAGTTGAGGGGAGATAGATATAGGACAGATGTCAGAGGTAGGTTCTTTCAGAGAGTAGCAAGGGCATGGAATGCCCTACCTGCAACAGTAGTGGACTTGCCAACACTAAGGGCATTCAAATGGTCATTGGATAGGCATATGGATGATAACGGAATAGTGTAGATGGGCTTTAGAGGGGTTTCACAGGTCGCTGCAACATCGAGGGCCGAAGGGCCTGTACTGCTCTGTAATGTTCTATATTCTATGTTCTATATAAAGCATTGACTCACGGGCATCTGGGATAAGGCTGGAGAAGGCTGGAGAGGAGCAGTGAGAGAGTGTAGAGTACAGTTATAGATAACAGTGTAGAGACCAGTGTTAGTAGAGCGCATATTGTAGATTACTAAATTATAGTTTACTGTAGGAGTAAGTGGTCGAGCTTTAATGAGTAGTGTAAATAAAAGTTAGCTTCGTTAATGAACTTAGCTTCTGTGATCTTTGTGAACACTATAACATCCATCCTGATGACAGAATCACAAAGAACACCACAAGACCAGTTTTACATCTAAGTCTTAGAGCCAAGGCCGTAGAGAAGTCTTCGTAGAGGACCAAGAAAAGACGTTTCCCAGACTTGATTGTATTGTGTAGTAACTATAAGCTGGATGTGACTTATAGATTCATTTGATTTGTATGTTGTTTGGGGAAAGTGGAAGTTTTAAGGAGTTCAGGGATCTTAGATATATTTTGGAACAAGGGTTACGGCCTACATAAACTGTATGTGTATTTAGTGATTCATATACTTAATTGTCTTAGCATATTGTAGTCCTGTTCGTGTGCAGTTGTCTTTTCTTTAATTTAATAGATCTTTAATAATTGTTACACGACCACTGGGCTGGTTATTCTCACTGGGGTTTCATGTGTCTCCTCACACCAAAAACAAAACTATACACCCTTGTGAACCGGTGTTTCAATTTGGGATACTGTCGCAGATACGATCAGCTTTGTGACAATCATCTCTTTGATTCTGACCCCTGATCAATCTGCAAATCTCAACCCTGTATCATTGACACTCAGTAAAGTATTGTCCTTGGGAGTGATTTTTCTTATCTATTAAAATGAGAAATGCCACCTTATGGTTCAGAGACTGGACCTGGGGCCTTTTCATCCATGTGCCTGAGTGGTAACTTTATCGAGGCATTCAAAATTATGAATGGATTTAACAGGTATATGTGGAAAAGATAATTTAATTTTATTAGGGAGTCTAAAACTAGAGGCCGGAAATATAAGATAGTCATTAATACATTCAAAAAGGAATTCAGAAGGAACTTCTTTCCCAGAAAGTGGTCAGAATGTGGAACTTCGTACCACATGCAGTAGTTGCCTTTGAGGCAGAGAAACAAATAGAAGGATATGCAAATAGGGTCAGATGAAGTACAGAAAGGAAAAAAAACTTGCATTTACATCATGCCTTTCACAACCGCTGGATGTCCCAGAGCATTTTACAGCCAATTAAGTACTTTTGAAGTGCAGCCAATGTTGTATTCCAAGAAAATGGCAGCTAATTTGCACAGAGAAAGCTTCTACAAACTGCAAATGAGGAGATAAACTGCTACAGTAATGTTCATTGAGGGAATATTAGACTGAGGATTATTGCCCTGCTCATCTTCAAAAATAGTGTCATGGGTTTTGTCCACCTGGGAAGGACGACAGCTTCACATCTTATCTGAAAGACAGCATCTCCACAAGTGCAACAGTCCCTCAGTACTGCAGCGGATTGTTGGACTTGAGTTTTGTACTCTAGTCTATGGAGTGGAACCTGAATCCGCAACCTTCCAATTCAGAGGCAAGAATGTAATTGACTGAGCCACAGCTTGGGTAGCAGAGGTTTAGTGCGGAGCATAAATAGTAGCATAGACTAGTTGGGCAATGACCTATTTCTAGCTGTAAATTCTACTCGGCTTGAATTAGAACAGCAGTTCCACAGAGTGCACAAACTACAGTAATTTATTTAAAGACAAATTTCGGTATGCTTGAAAATATACCTGCAAAACTGTTCTTCTAGTGTATAGGGCAAAGAAGCACATTCTGCTTTTACAGTGGCCCACTTCAATCCATCGGAACAGCAGTCATCAATCGAACTCTGCACTGTCACTGCAAGAAAAGAAAAATCAGACAATTTTATCTTGGGAAGTGCAGCAGTGGTCACTTTCTTCCTGGCCAGATGTATGCAAACAAATCTGATTACCGGTTTATAATGTCCACATTTCCATGATGTGGCAACCCTGCCAAGGAAAGCACAAAATGTAAACAATGATGTTTGTCACTCTCTCAGTCACCTTTAGGATGACACATAAGACACCAGGAATAAACAACAGAAATTGTATGTGTGTTGTGATCCATTAACCTACATAATAACACATACCATCATGCGCTCTTACTGATGAAGAACAAAATTACAAAAGGAAATGGACGTAGATCTTGTTCAGGGTGTGAAAATTAATAAAATAAATGCCCGCTGTCAGAGAAAACAGCGATGTGGGCAGAAAATCCGGAGAGAATCGGGAAACGAGTTTCTTTCTAGAGAGATCGTGATTCCTGATTTTCCTCGCCCCTTGCCGGCAACATCACAAAGTTCAGATCCACAAATGGAGGGAACCTCATTTACATGGGTTTTAATACATTTAAATATTATTAATGGGCCTTCCCGCCACACGAACCCCCCCTCACAAAATACTCATACGTCCCATCAGCAAGATTTACAGCAGGTTTGGCAAAACGAGAAACAGTCAAGGGGATCCCTCTGGGGGCAAAAGTAAGTATAGTTCCCATGAGGAGAGGGGCATGCACTGACCGTGGCACTGCCCTAGCTCAGGATGGCTAGAGGCTGGCCCTCCTGTGAGCCCAATGGAGAGGGGGTTTCCATTGATTTGTGATGGGGTGGGGGAGAGCGGGTTGTGAGGGAGATCTTGCAGGCTCGGGGTGGGAAGGGGAGTGGACACTGAGGGGGGGAACGCCAATGATACATCCACAATGGTGGGGGCGGGGCGAAGGAGCACAAGTGATTACCCGGAGGGGGCAGGTGTTGCCCCTGATTCTCTGTGACCCAGGTGCCGGCTCTGTCAGGCCTTGCCCCGCCAGAATTATGGTGTAAACCCCACCAACTAACTTTTGATCTTTAAAGAGACTCAAGATCTGGAGAGAAAACTGATCTGCGCAACTGATGGGCTGCACACTGGACTTCAGTCTGAGCCTAACACTTTGCCAAATTCTGGTAAAATTCTGCCCCATCACTCATTCTAAACATTTTACTTTACCTTACATTGAAAGAGATAATTTGAAACATAAGCATCTTATAAAGTGATGCATTCATAACACCTGCCCCTAAAGTTAGGAAAAAGCATTAACATAATAATCATTTTTTTGTAATACCATCAAAATACAACATTATATACACTCTAGCAAATAACTTTTAAAAAAGGGGATATTCTTGCCCCTTTCATTACCTTGCTTCATGAAACATTTTGGACGTGATTCAGCGACCATGGTCTGCTTGGCGTGGATCGGGGCACACTGGGTGGATAGCAGGAAGGGCAAAATTGAGATTTGCCCCCGGCGTGAACCATTTTGCGATTAACCCGTCCTGCTCCCAATGGCGAGTTCCCGATCTCGCCCAAAAATAACGAGAATATCATTAACCTCATTTGCATGCATTTCAATCTTGTAACAAAATTGAAGTTGATGCAGCAACCTCCCGGAATTACCTGACTCCCTAGCGGGAAGTCACATTGGGCGTCACTTAGTATAACTTTTTAAAAACGTGAAGCTGAGGGGAAGTGAGGAGGTGAGTAGCCATTTCCATTTTCCTGCATGCAGCTCAAAGGCACCGGACCTGCTGCCCCAGTGCTTGGTGGGTATGGGTTGATTGGGTGGATGAAACATCCAGGTCAGGGGTCATCCCTGGGCCCGGGAAGAGGGGTGGGTAGTTGGGGGGGGGGGGGGGGGGGGGGGGGATGCGAGGGGTGTTTCATCTGTGAGACCTTCAAGCCATCTTTAAATTTTAACATTGTGGAGACCTATAATAGGGGCAACCTACCAAACCCTTCCAGGACAGAGCCATGCTGCATCTTCTCTCCTGAAAATCAATTTCACCCCCTTTGATTGTGAGCAGCCTCTGGCTTCACAGCTGAAGGTTATTCCCCAAATGAGGAATTAGCCTTGTTAGTTGTGAGAGCACTTCACAGCTGCAGGTTGTGTTTGCTGCTTGCTCCTGCTGGTGGCTGCAAACGCCCAGAGGTTGCTGTTTTCTTCATTTTCTGTCGCCGGAAAGAAGGACAATTTTTTCTAAGATACCTGGGTCCTGGAACACTGGGCTCGGGGAAGTATGGATCCAGAAGGCAATCTGGTTTGAAGCAAGAAGATGCTGCGGGAGCTGGTGTGCGACATTGATCCAAATGGGCCACCTGATGATACCATTGAAGAAATGCGTTTGCAGATCGCTGATGGTTTTGTTGCTGGTGTGGTGAGTGCTGCATGTAACTGGCACATCACCGCGGATAAAACACACTGGAAGTCAAAGATGTTCAACTGCACCTTGAGCATCAATGAAATATGTGGATGCCAGGATTTTGATCCGGTGAGATTGGACCGTGTAAGAGGGCCTGCACAGCTGCTGTTCTGGATGTGGAATGGCACCGATACATGGAACAAGTAACACATTGATGGACAGATCATGGGCTGGATTCTCCCAAAATTAGACTACGCAGGCGTAAAAATGGTGGACTTTTATTCCCGAAATTCCGATAAAAAAGTTGACCTAATTCAATGCCCTGCAGGGGGCTAGCAGGGATCCGGAGTGAATCTTGCAGCTTTATCTGCGGATATGGGCCCCGCACTTCCTGTTCGGAGTCCGCGCATGCGCATGGCGGTGGCCTCCAGCGGCCGCGACGAGCTCCATGGCGGGCTTGGACCGCGGAACCAGACCGAGAAATGAGACCGCCCCGATCAGCCACGCACCCAAGCATCTAACCCCGCAGATCTAATCCCCAGCCACTGATAAGGCGCCCCCCCCCCCCCCCCGCCCCGGCTTCCGATCCCCCACGCACCCGACCAGGGCGACCGTGGACTGAGTCTGCAGCCGCCACGCCAGCATCCCCACTGGCAATAGGTGGTTAGTTCCACACCGTCGGGAACGCGGCTGGTCGGGAGCGGAGGATTGCTGGGCGGGCCTCTGGCATGGCCCCCCGGCAGTGCGGCGTACTCCACGGCGTACTCCGTGGGAAGGAGGTGGGGGGTTGTATGACTCCAGATGGTGGTCTTGTGAGACAATGGAACAATGGACATGTGGTCAGGAGAGGGAAGGATTGTTTTGTCTGACATGAACAACACACTTGAGAGACGCCATCTGGATAAAAGGGCAGTGGATCCTCATCTCTCTGCTGCAGGCCAACCTCATTGTCAGTTACTGCTCCTTCCTCAGGCAATCCCTCTGATTTCCAGGGCCAGTATCTCATAGGGAGTGAGGACTCAATCTCTGGGTCCCCCCCCCCCCCCCCCCCCCCCCCCCGGACCTTTCCCATTTATTATGGGCTATATTTTTCTGCGGGGACAAATAGAGGGAATTGCAAGCTGCACGCTTGATGGCTCAGGGGGGGTATATGGGCACCGCACCTGGACATGCCAGGGTTGTGCAGGTGGGTGCTAGAGGGTCTGAGGAACAAGCTTGAAGATCAGATGTGGGGAGGGTGCGAGGTGCCAGCCAGTGGATTGGGGGGGGGGAGGGGGGGGATGTTGCGAATTTGAAGGCTGGCACGTGAAACCGATGCCAGGAGAGAGGTGGGAACTTATCCTTGGAGGTCATTGGTCTTCTTCCGACATTGGACAGCGGTCCTCCTTGTCATGCTGCCTGCACTGGCACTCGCTGCCACTGCTTGCCAGGCGGCATTACTCACACTGCTGCAGGTCCTCCAACCCCCTTGGGGGAACAGGGTGCCCCGTTTCTCGTCTCGTTGAGATGCCTTGTGATGTCGGCGTATCCAAAGCGAGGCGCAGGTGTGCACATTGCCTTGCTTGTGTGTTGACTGGAAGTGAGTGGTGAGGGAGGGTCTAAAAGCAGCTCCCCATTGTTAGCGGCGAGTAGTTGTGGCACAAATCAGGCAAATCAGACAGCGAGGGAGCCAGTTATGTTGAGAATCTCATGGGAGCTCATTTTTAGCACTAAGTACCGTTGAGTACAAGCTGCGATCTCGCCAAAGCAGCCGCTGCAAAACTCCCTACCAAATGTGTCCAAAACCGGACTTTAACTTTGGTCTGCTGAATTGCACCTATGTCTTGACAACGTTATAAAACTATCCGAATGTGTGGTAGCACAGTGGCGCAGTGGGTTAGCCCTGCTGCCTCACGGCGCTGAGGACCCAGGTTCGATCCCGGCTCTTGGTCATTGTCCGTGTGGAGTTTGCACATTCTCCCCGTGTTTGCGTGGGTTTCGCCCCCACAACCCAAAGAAAAATGTGCAAGCTAGGTATATTGGCCACGCTAAATTGCCCCTTCATTGGAAAAAACGAATTGGGTACTCTAAATTTAAAAGAAAAAAATTGTATCGCGGTTTTACATCATTCATGTAATTTTTCTTTTTAAATTTTGCAAATTCTGGACCTTGAATAATGTTTATGATGGGACCAAGTGTTTCACAATTTGTTTGGTCTTGTTGACTTTTTTCACAACAACATTGCTGATTGCTGGCAAACCGTCCAACTTCTGGATATGACAGCTATGAATTGGAATCCAAGGAGAAATTTCATGAGTAAGCATTTCTTACCCTCTGGATTCATCAATTTCTTTTGTTCCTCTTTCGAGTCTCATGTTAAATCATTATCAGGTTTTTCACATTTTGCAACAGACTCTGAACAGCTCTGGTCATAATTTAACTCCAGATTTCCATTTCTTTCATGTCCCCATGTTTTTTTAATGTTCAAGTCTGAGAAGTAAGTCTCAACTAGCAACGCATCTGATTTATCCTCCTGAATAATTGAATTGATCTCATCCTTTTTAAATTCAGGATTGCTTTTATCTTTAAGTGTTCCTTTTCATGAGGTGCAGGTTTAATGCTGCCTCCTTTTATGCAAGTAGCTCATTTTTCTGTTGACCAAAATCCTTTTCAGCTACTTTAAGAACTTGGTTAAGGCTAGGTTTCATACCGCTGTCTAGTCAACTCATGACACAGTTTTAGTTTACTTTTTGTTCTTATATTCCCATTCAATTTCTGCTTTGTCCAATTCTTTTCTAGCAGAAGCAACAGCAATTGAAAATGTTGGCTTAGTTGAAGCCTTCAGCTCTGCGGTGTAGGTCATCAGAGCTCACTTTAAAGAATTTTGGGGTACGATGCATCTCGGGTACCCTGCTTTGAACCTAAGCACAATGTTTATAAACATCTAGCTATGATTGAAAGCTGCTGACCATATCAAACACAATTAAGTGATTTCTACTGAGGAAAAAGAGGAATTGAAAGCATGATGTTTATAGACATTGTGGTTAGGTTCACATCAGGCTACCTGAGATGCATTTAAAGTGAGCTCTGATGACCTACACCGTAGAATGAAGGCTTCAACTAAGACAACATTTTCAATGGCGGCCATCATCTGAATGAATACAGCATCACAGAAGTGAGAGCCCACTCAGCAGCACCTACTGCAAGTATGAAGGGAAATGAAAATAACAATCCAAACACCTGGCTCTCTGGAAGTTATTACCCTGTCAATTACAGCCTACTAAAAGCTATTTCTCACTGAAAGTGAATACAAGCCTCGCAGATCCAAGGATCTGAGGGGGTTTAAAGGTTTGTGATGTGGTTTTAGCTTTCCAAGAAGTAACAGTTGCTGATTACTACATCTCTGTCCAAGGCACCAGATTTAAGGGACATGTACGTGAAAAAGCAGATTTTGTTCACTGTTTCTGCCTGGACTGCTCTTTATCCTACAGGCAGGGATGGCTGATGGAGACGGGACTCTCTGATATGGGGATGGATCACTGATGGGGGTCTCTGATGTGGGTCTCTGATATGGGGGGGTCTCTGATAGGAGAGTCTCTGATGTGGGAAGTTTCTTAAGGGAGGAGTCTATGATGGGGAGGTCTGGTTGGGGGTGTGTGGTGGAGGTCGCTGATGGGGGTCAGAAGGAAGGTCTCTGATATGGGGATCTTATGGAGGTCTCTGATGGTCTTATTGGGTTGGTCTGGTGGGAGGGTCTGGTGAGGATCTCTGGTAGGGAAGGTTAGGCAAGATTTGCACTGTGGGGGGAGCAGGCCCTCTGATGGACTTTTGGAGCATCTACATTGAATACTTATCCCATTGGCCCACTTGGCAAATACATCCCAACCCAGAGAGCCAGAGCATCATAGAGGTGTGCAGAATCCGGTATCCAGCCCATTAATAGGATGCAGATAGGTTCGTGTCCATTTGCATCCTCCTGCTGGCATGGGGAGCAAACCCCAATGCTGTCACCAGTGGTGGACTGGAGCATCGCATCGGCGCCAATTCCATTTTTTGCATGAAACAAGATTCGCTGCCACATAAGGAACTCCGCTACCGGGCAGTGAATCCTTCTCAAAATTATGTTACTATAACGTAATTAACTTGTGAAGCAATGTGAAGTATGCACCAGAGACTGAACAAGTTTTCAAAGTACAAAGGTAATGTAAATGAACAACAGGCAGAGAACTTCACAATTTAACTTTGTCAATAAAATATTTTTAAATTCCCCTGCATCTGGTTGACTTGCTGATTATTGCCCTAATTATATGATAATTTCCCCGTTCCTAGCCAACCGTGGCTTGGCATCTCTCTCCATAACCAATTATATCCAGATTCTTAATCAATCTCTGCATTGTCATCAAGGAGTATGGCACTGTGACTGTATTGTGATTAGAGCACTTCTCTCAGTTCATCAAAACAGAAGGTTAATCATCAAACAACCTAAAATTCCTGCATTTTTCGGGTTAACTTGTGTCTTTGGAATTCAACATGTAAACATTCACTGAAAATCTCCACTCCAACCCTTTTGTTATAACTATGAACTTAGTGTATTAATAATAATCATCTTTATTATTGTCACAAGTAGGCTTGCGTTAACAATGCAATGAAGTTACTGTGAAAACCCCCGAGTCGCCACACTCCGGGGCCTGTTCGGGTACAATGAGGGAGAATTCAGAATGTCGAAATTACCTAACAGCACGCCTTCCGGGACTGCTACAGTAAATTGCTGCAAGGAATTTGTGCTAGATCTCTCGTTACAGTTCATATGATTATCATCAGATTATACTGCACAACTGGCAACACAAGGACTGTAACTGGAGAAGACAGGGTGTGAACCAAAGGTTACATTGCACAATCATCTGTATCTGGCTTTAATCACTAACACACACACTTAAAAGGATTTCAACAATGTATACACACATATTTTAACTGTCACAAAACCTGTAGTAGTTACTTTTGTAAGAAACATATAAGTCAATAATTCAATAAACTTGCTGGAGACCCATTTAAAACAGTTTCTTTTTTAATTTTCTGTTTCTTTTCAACATTGATAATAAAGCTCCGTGACTCGTCCACTCTTCCAACAAACCCCTGTCATAAGTCTGATGAATCAAGTCAAAGGACCGATAATTAGGTCTGGATCTGGAAATTCTCTGCCATCTGCTGTGGTGCCTTGTGGGTAGAGTCTTTGTTCAACTCCAAAAGGACTACCAGCACAACAGGGGCGAAGCCAACAGAGTCGCTCAGGCCAAGAGTTTCCTCACCCCGGGCAGCACGGTGGCACAGTGGTTAGCATTGCTGCCTACGGCGCTGAGGACCCAGGTTCGAATCCCGGCCTTGGGTCGCTGTCCGTGTGGAGTTTTCACATTCTCCCCGTGTCTGCGTGGGTTTCACCCCCACAACCCAAAGATGTGCAGAGTAGATAGATTGGCCATGCTAAATTGCCCCTTAATTGGAAAAATAATTGGGTACTCTAAATTTTAAAAAGAGTTTCCTCACCCCTAGCCTAACAGGGTGGAGCAGGCAAATCAGGCAATTGAAAAGTGAAAGTGGAGAAGCTGAGGGTCATAGTGTGGACCCTTGAAGATAAAAAACGTTGAGTATAAATATTTCACTCCCCTCCGATTTAAAAAAAAGGCCAATAGGTCTCTGCTATTTTCTTACTAAGGTATAATTAATGGCCTCATTAACTGCCTCTCCACCAGACATTGAACACTGAACCACAATATTTCAATCTGGACTGGCAAAATGAGATCTTGATGATGTGTGCCAATCCACATTATGCGAAGAAGGTGACCTCCCCATACCACACAAACTTCAACAAAGATCAAGTCACCAGCACATCAGCACTTCATGTAAAAGTAGTTGACTCAATGGGTTGGATTTCACATACAGCAAGTGGGTGCCATGGGCGGATGCAGAAGCAGGCATATCTTCCACTCTCACCCAGTCCTGTGGCTTCACAGAGACTTAATATCCACCTGGGAAAGACGCTTATTGTATTTTATGGACCCACCCAATTGCAAAGCCATCAGCCTGGGAGCATAAAATTCTGCCTAATGTTTAACTTTGTTTAGTTATAGGTCTTTTGGTTTGTATATTGGGAACTTAATGGAAGTTTATTTGCACTTTTTAAAATTTTTCAAAACAATTGCTCTCTTAATTCATGGAAAAAGCTGTGGCAAAATAATCAGCGCATGGTCTGACTGCATCTGGGATTGATTGCAGACTCACTATTTCCTCAATGTATGAACTTTTAAACCTTATTAAAGTTACATGTGATTAACATAGAATCCATAGAATCTCTAAATAGCAGAAAGAGGCCATTCGGCCTATCAAGTCAGCATCGACCTCCAGAAAGAGTACCCTACCTAGGCCCACTCACCCGCCCTCTCCTGTAACCCTAGCTAACCTGCACATCTGTGCATATAGAAACCATGTAGGCTATTCAGTCCCTTGTGTCATTTTCTTCATGCCATATGACATTATGTCAGATCCTTACATTAACTCCATTATTCTGTCATTGTTCCATATTCCTCAATTCCCTTCTCTAATAATAATTTATCAACTGATTACTCTTGAAAATGTCTATTGATCCAATATCTATAGCATTTTGAAGGAGTGTGTTCTCGATTTACACTCCCCTGTGAAAAAATGTTTCCTAATTTAATTTCAACTGGCCAAGCTTTAAATATAAAATCATATCTCCGTTTTATCATTTGAAACACCTCAATTGGATTGCCTTTCAACTTTCTTGCACCCATTTCCAAGGTTACTATGGCGCAATTTAGTGGCAATGAAATGACTCAAGTGCGGCCTTGGTGGAGAGAAAGTTCCCGAAACCAAAAAACCCAGCAAAGTGCTGTTGAACAAGGTCTTTCTCGGCGCTACAGCACGAGTGAGAGCACAACGCGGCCAGAGAATCCCAGGAGAGCCTCCACGTCTTGTGGAATTCACCCAAGTCCCGCGAGGAGTTGGATTCGGAACTCCGTCTAAAAGGGGCAGGACTATATGGCACTCACGGAAGTAGATCACAAACCTTCCAAACGGGGCCCTACCCAGGATACACCGGCCTCCTTCAATTCGCAGGCCTCCCCAAGGCCCGATCAGCCGGGCCCAATCAGTACTGGTCCACAAGGGTGTGGGCCAGGCAGAAAGGCAACTGGGGGGCTCCCAGGCCATGGGAGGCCTCAGGGTGGTCAGGGTCAATGCAAGGTGGTCCCCTGGCCTTCCCTCTGGAACGTGGGTACCTTGGCACTGCCACCCTGGCACTGCCAAGGTGCCCAAATGGCACTGTCAAGCTGGCTGGAGCACTGCCTGGGTGCCAGTGCAAGGGTGTCCAGGTGGCACGCCAAAGGTCTGGGCCTGAGGGGGCCATGCCCATGAAAGGAGGTTGGGGGAGGTTTGAAGGGTGGGGGTATGCAGGGCAGGTAAGTAGGGGCCTCCTGGAGGTTGGGGGGAGGTGACAGGTGGGGGCTCTGGAAGGGAGGGGGTGCTGTAAGAGGGCTTGGGAGGTCTGAAGAGGGCGCCCCAGAGCAGGGTGCCCTCACTTGGTTGAGTGTGGGGTAGTGCCCATGTGTGTGGGGGTGACATTACCCATGGGTGGGGGTGTGTGGGAGAGCCACAAGCTCACCAAGATCAGGGCAACTTTTCAAAATGGCAGCCCGATTTCTGAGATTCTCTGGAAAGATTTCTAGCAGCGTGTGGAAACTGCCCCGAGCTTCCCAGAGCTTGGCCCAGTGAGACCAGCAACGCTATTCAACATTAATTGGTCCACTTAACAAGGTCCCACGGGCTACACATCCCAAATTAAGGCTCTCCAGCTGTTTCGCCAGCCCAGCGCTCACCAGCTCCCAGCTAACAAAGTCAAGCAGCACTTGCTCAGCCAACCCCAGCCAGCTCACAACATTGGCACCGAGGAGACAGGCCCCAAGATTCAGGGATGCTGACCTGGGGAAGCTCCTGGACGCGGTGGAGGCAAGGAGGGATGTCCTGTTCCCCAGGGGATCCCGGAGGGTCAGCCATAGGGCAGCCAGTGCTGCCTGGCGGTGGCAGCTGTGAAGACCGGGAGTGTGATCAGGAGGACTGACCTCCAGTGCTAGAAAAAGGTCAATGACCTACATCAGGCAGCACGAGTGAGTAGACGCTAACTTCCACCTGCCCCACCGCCAGAGACCATTCCACCCCCACGTGAACATCCACCCCAACTCCCCATGTGACCCCCAACCCTCCCACCATCCCCCCTCCCTTCACCCCCCAACCCTTCACACCCATTACTCCCTTTAAACCCCCCCCCCCCCCCCCCCCCCCCGCAACCCTCCCTTCACACACCCCCTATCACCACTGTGAACTATGCAGAAACGGCCCTAGGGTTGCTGGTGCCCCGGGCAAGCTGAACTTCAGCGCCCTTCGGGGAGGGGGGGGGCTCCGTTCACCCGGGGGGGGGGGGGGGGGGGGGGGGGGGGGACGCGTGGGTGGGGGGGGGCGGAGTGACCTGGTACATGATCGGGACCCACCGATCGGCGGGCCGGTCTCTCTGTCGGCAGGCCTCCTTTCTTCCACCGGCGAGCCTGGATCCATCCGCCATGTTTGTGCGAGACGGCCTGGGGGAGGGCGGCCACTGCGCATGCGCTGGTTGGCACCGGCCCAACGGCGCATGCGCGGGACCCGAGTCTTTTACGCGGCGCCGGGTCTCTGACGCCGGTCACGCACTCCTTGATGGCGCCCCCTAGCACATGGCGCACCGGGCGACTGCCCGAGTTGCCGGTACCTTGAGCCGGCCCTTTAACTATGCGTGTAGATAACAAGCCCTCTCTGTGTCTTCTCAGGAAAAGCTCTCCTGCAAACGCTGTGAGAGGGCCCAGACTGGTGGTGGGGTGCTGGTCATAAGAATCCTCACCACCTTCAATGAGCCGGCCCTGGAGGTGACTGGGGTGGCCGCGTCACCAACGCGGAGGCTGGCTGACACTGCAGAGGTGAGGAACCACCAGGCCCCACTCAAAGAAACTGTCAAACATGAGTTGTTATTGCCTTACTGGCTGACCCATTCCTCCCACTGACCACATGTCCATTCTCCCACAGGTCTTCCAGCCAATGGAGCCGGCCCATCCCGGGTGGCCCATCTCCAGCCAAGAGAACACCTCGGAGGAGAGCTCCGAGGAAGACACGATCAAGGTGTCACAGCTATCATCCTCACCCTCCACCAGCACAGCTACAAGCACCTCAGTGGGAAATGTTAGGGGTCAGGCTTCTGGGGCACAATCTGGTGAGCACCACACTGCTACTGATGCACATCAGGTGTAGGTAGGGACCCCCAGCTGGGATAGCAGTCAGAGGTATACTGGACCCCAGGACCCAGCTGGGTCCCAGCCTGATGCTGAGCCTATGGAAGAGGCCATCCCAGAACTGATGGAAATGTAGGGCAGCATGGTGGTGCAGTGGTTAGCCCTGCTGCCTCACGGCGCCGAGGTCCCAGGTTCGATCCCGGCTCTGGGTCACTGTCCGTGTGGAGTTTGCACATTCTCCCCGTGTTTGCGTGGGTTTCGCCCCCACAACCCAAAGATGTGCAGGATAGGTGAATTGACCACGCTAAATTGCCCCTTAATTGGAAAAAATGAATTGGCTATTCTAAATTTATTTTTTTAAAAGAACTAATGGAGAGGTTAGGGTGCAGCCAGGACATTCAGAAGGTCCATTGGGAGAGTGGGAAATTGTTACACACAATAAACACCCTTGTGCACAACTAGTAAGATATTTCTGGCACTTTCTTCCAGAATGCGGGCCGACCTCCGAACCCTTGGCCCACCTCTCCAGGCATCTTCCCCTCCCTGTAACACGCACCCACCCTCCGGCTGTGGCCATGCCCCCGGAGCTATGTCCCATCCCCTGGTTGTTCGGATGTTGGCTGCTGCGTGTGTGGTGTTGCTTCCCGCAGTGTTCAGGCACAGTGTACATGCATCAAGGTGCAATTGGGATGCTAGGCAATGAGCTGCACATGCTACATGGCCCGCCTACCCACGGGAATCCACTTGGCATGTATGGGTGCTCATTTAACTATGATTGCCAATTCCCTATCAGCAATAGCTTTCAACCGCACGGCCAGAAGCCTCGGCAGTCGGTGGGGGTTATGGATGGTCAGTGGGGCAGATGGGCAGGGGCAAGGGTTGCCCCTGGAACGGGTATGCAATCTAGCGGTTGGCATTGGCGTGGTTGCCCCCCCCCCCCCATTTTCCCCCCCAACGCCTCCACCCTTTCACCCTCCCATGGCAGCCCATCCCTATGTATGGTCCCTCCATCCAGCCGAGGATCCCCCACACCCTGCCAAGCACTGGGGCAGCAGCCCACCGCCTCTGTGCCCTGTGCCTGTGAGCAAAGATAGCTACTCACCTCCTCAGCTCCCCACAGAAGCCCTTCCCCGGGTTGATGTTTTTCAGAGGGAGTACTAATGAGTGCCAGCGTAACCACTTGCTGGAGAGGCCACTAAATCACAGGAGACCGTTGGATATGGAGTGGCTCATGTCAATTGTATGCAAATAGGGCTTAAGTGGTGATAATTGGTTTCTCGCCACGCTACGGCGAGATCCCGATTTCGCCTAGGGGAGTGGGTCGGTTGCGTCACAAATGGTTTGCTGCCTGATGCACTTCTCTTTTCAGCTTCTCCCGCGATTCACCGACCTCGTTTCGCTCGAGCGAGAGCGGAACGAGGCTGGAGAATCGTGCCCTTTAAGTGTGGGCTAAACCAGTGAGAAACTCCCCATAGTGCAAAAGATTGACTAAGTGTCATTGAATATCGGTGGAGAACTTGCTAGCCAAGCCGGCAGGAAACTCCCTGAACAACTTAGAGAGCTTTTGGGAGAATCGCGCACAAATCTTTTCTGATTCCCACAAGTGTGCACAGCGCTCAAGGGTCTGGTCATGGCTTTGTGCAGCTGATGCATGACTTGCTCATTTTTGTATTTTTTGCCATGTAATCCAAGGAAAACATTATCTTTCACAAAAAGAATTAAAACTGAAGAGTTCCATTACATACTCACAGCATTGCTGCTTTTGACAGTTTGTTGCTTTACAGGATTGATAGAGCTGTAGGAGCAAACGACTTTACAAGGGTAAAAGGCTTTCCAAATAACACAAGCATAGGGGCAAATGGCTTATAGGCATTATGGCTACAGGGGTCAAACAGCTTTCCAGGCAATACAACTATGGGCAAACAGATCACAGGCAATATAAATACAGGGACAAACAGCTCTCCAGGAGATACAGCTATGGGGGGGTGGGAGTGGGGGAGGGGGGGGACAACTTTACTGGCAATACAGAAAGGGCAAGCCACTTTACAAACTCAATACAGCCAATGGAAGAAAATAAACAGAACAGGCAATACCGGTTCAGCTCACAGGCCTGGCCTTGCAGCCTAGATATTACAATTCTTAAATGGGTTACCCCACTGGTTCCCAATCTGTGGGAGTACTGCAGGTAGTCCGTGGAAAAAAATACAATTACATGTACCTCTATGTACCATAATCGATACTACATTAATGTAATATAATCCACAATGTGCATCATTAAATATTAGAAATATCTGCATTTTTTTTTAGAGATGTATTTATTCAAAGTTTTTCAAAAAGTTTTACAGAACACTCCAAAAAGGAAAATAATATAAAGAGAAAAGGGCAACATGCCAGCCAAACAGAACAACTTAACCCTCTAAACGATAAACAATTTCACAAATTAACACCCAACTCAAAACAAGATAGGGCAAGCGCCCCTTTCAAAAAGGAAAAGAGATCAGCCCCTCCCCCGGGTTGCTACTGCTGTTGACCTCCACCTAACGTTCCGCGAGAAAGTCAAGGAACGGTTGCCACCGCCCGGAGAACCCCTGCAAGGACCCTCGCAAGGCAAACTTTATCTTCTCCAACCTAAGAAACCCCACCATGTCATTCATCCAAGCCTCCACACTTGGGGGCTTCACATCCCTCCACAATAACAAGAACCTTCTCCGGGCTACCAAGGAGGCAAAGGCCAGAACTCCAGCCTCTTTCGACTCCTGCACTCCCGGATCCTCCGATTCACCAAATTACGCTATACCCCAACTCAGTTTTACCCGAGTGTCCAAGACCTTGGACATGACCTTTGTAAAGCCCTTCCAGAACTCCACAAGCGCCGGGCACGCCCAGACATATGGGCATGGTTTGCTGGGCTCCCCGAACACCTCACACATCTGTCCTCCACCCCAAAAAACTTACTCATCCTCGCCCCTGTCATATGCCCCCTGTGTAACACTTTAAACTGGATCAGGCTGAGCCTGGCGCAAGGTGAGGAGGAATTGACCCTGCCCAGGGCGTCAGCCCACAGGCTCTCATCCAGCTCCTCATCCCATTTGCTCTTCATCTCCTCCACCGAGGCTTCCTCCGCCTCCTGCAGCTCCTGGTATATCTCCGAGATCTTACCCTCTCCGACCAACACGCCCGAAATCACCGTCTCCTGTATCTTTCGGGCAGGCAGCAAAGGGAATTGTCCTACCTGCTTCCTAGCAAAAGCCTGAACCAGCATGTACCAGAAGGCATTTCCTGGGGGTAACCCGAATTTCTCCTCCAGTGCCTTTAAGCTGGCAAAAGTCCCGTCAATGAATAGATCCGCCAACCTTCTAATTCCCGCCCAGTGCCAGCTTCGGAACCCACCATCTATCCTGCCCGGGGCAAACCTATGGTTATTCCATATTGCGGACCAAACTGAGGCCCCCGTCTCCCCCTTGTGCTGCCTCCATTGCCCCCAAATATTCAGCATTGCCGTCACCACCGGGCTCGTGATATACCGCGTCGGGAGAAGCGGCAACGGTGCCGTCACCAGTGCCCCCAGGCTAGTACCTACACAAGACACCGCCTCTAGCCTTTTCCATGCCGCCCCCTCTCCTTCCATCATCCACTTCCGAAACATCGACACGTTGAAATATCTGCATTTTTAATACCCATTGAGAGATAGGTTTGGCTTCCTTCAGCCGTAGGCTATGTAAAAAATAATGTTTAAAACGCTTGCGTACGTTGATGCATCTGCAAAAGCTTTCGATGACAATCTATCATTATCATGTAGAGCTCTGCAAGTAGGCAGAATTCCTGGAAAGAGTGAAAAAGCAATTATCCTGTACAACATGACAACCATTTCAACAAAAGTCAAGGCAGCCAATAGAATTTTAACATTCTGCAACGTATGTATGGTTTTTACATCTTCAACATGACCCTCATGGTGCTTGGAAAATGTATCGGGTTAGATTACAGGCAAATATACTTTTTGTTAAATTAGATCCCAAACTAAAGTACATGGCAAGGTTCTGCGAGGAATTTATTGAGTTTTTCAAAACGTTTGAAAAGCAGCAATCAGAAAAGCAAACTTTAATGACGCAGTAACCAACTGATGTGTAAAAACTCAGTGTGCTTATACAGGGGTTCCAACAAACCGGACATATATCCTGAAATCTAGACTAAAATTTACAGAAATAGTCACAAATCATCACCTATAGAAACATTTCAGTATTTGAATAGGCTGAATTAATTGCCTAAAAGACAAATAAGTAGTGTAATTTTTAATTAATTAATGTTTGGAACAGATCAAAACACTCCTGAATATATTTTCCCCAGAAGAATTTGATTATCTGTGTCCTTCTTAAATAAGTAACAAAGGAGCTCTGTTTTCTAGCAGCTTGTAGCCAGCAAGCATGGTTCCAGACAGCAGAGTCATGAATGTACTTGTTGCAATGCATTCTCTCTTACCTTGTAGACTGAACAGCAACAAACTGAACAACATTATCGAGATTCGTGCTGGGAGATCCATCAGGCAGGAAAACTAGAAAAAAAGCTTCCTGTCCCAGTATTTAACAAAAGCACTGAATTCCGCTCTCTCTCTTCAATAAAATGTCTTTTCCCTGTTCAGTTTTCTCTGTTCCTTCCTTTCTTCTCTTTCTCCTGCAGTCCTGACTGAAACTGCCTTTGACCACAACTCTTTTATAAGACAAACCGCAGGGTTTACTTTGAAGGTCTGGGCCTTTCCAAAAGAGATTCCTTAGCAATTATCCCGACTAAGATTTCTGGCCAAACACCCTGAGGGGATCTCTGCCAGGGAGGTGGGGGTTGTAGGCCTTCACTGCAGCACTGCTTCTGCTGTACTTGATTCACCAACAAGTCTGTTAACTTGCGTCTTTAACCCTGAAAGTAACAGTTTATATGGATGTCAAATTTTAAAGTAATCAGCCAGGAGAATCTACAATGAAGAGGTTTTCCTCTATTTTGGCAAATTATAGAGGCAGAGCTGCATAATTGAAAGATCAGCTGGGAAACAGTTGATATGAAATTCTACGTTATGTGCAGGCGCCGTGACAGAAGTCATAGAGAGCTTTTATTGACTATTGTTCAGGCTCCAATGATAATGCAACTCGCAAAATTAATCATCCACAAAAATCAGAAGTGCCCTAAGTGCAATTGCTGAGTTAGCTGAGCTCGGTCATGGAAGCAGTAGAATTGACACAATTGATTTTATCACCTCTGCCAAGAAGAACAAAAGTCAGTCTGTGTCTCTGCTCAATGATATCCGGTGACTCCAGAAAATGTGTGGATGTCAGGCCCTGGTCAGCTCTATGGTAAATCTTGTCTGTGCTGCCTGCCTCGCTTCACAAACAAAGACTAACCGCTTGAGTGTGATCATAAAATAATACAGTATAGAAGGAGGCCATTCAGCCCATCATGCCTGTACCAGATCTTTGAAAGAGTTCCCAATTAATCCCACTTTCTTGCCCTTTCCACATAGCTCTGCAAATGTTTTATTTTTAATTTAAAGTTTTTAATTATGCAGCAATGGAACACAGTGGTTTGCACTGCTGCCTCATAGTTTCCCGGACCCGGGTTAGATTCCAGCCTTGGGTGACTATCTGTGTGGAGTTTGCACATTCTCCCCAAGTTTGTGCGGGTTTCCTCCGGGTGCTCCGGTTTCCTCCCAGAGTCCAAAGATATGTTGGTTTGGTAGATTGGCCATGCTAAATTCCCCCTTAGTGTCCAAAGATGTGTAAGTGGGGTTGAAGGGCTGGGAAGAGGGAGTGGGCCTGGGGGGGGGGGGGGGGGGGGGGGGGGAGAGGTGTCCTTTCGGAGGGTCAGTGCAGATTTCTGCACAGTAGGGATTCTATGAATGTCCAAGCCCCTTTTGTGTGATTACTGAGCCTGCATCCCCCACCCTTTTAGGCAATGCATTCCAGATCATAACAAATGAACTCGCTTCAACCCCCACTAGATTCTTTTTGCCAATTATCTTAAATCTCTCTGGTTACTAATTGTCCTGCCAGTGGAAACAGTTTCTCCCAATTTAATCTGTTTAAGATTTGGCCCCTAATTGCTTTTGTTTAATAGTTCAGAAATTTCAGATGGTCTGTCTCAATTATTAAGGCTTTTGTCATTTCATGAAATGAAAAATGAAATGAAAATCACTTATTGTCACGAGTAGGCTTCAATGAAGTTACTGTGAAAAGCCCCTAGTCACCACATTCCGGCCTGTCCGGGGAGGCTGGTACGGGAATCGAACCGTACTGCTGGCCTGCTTGGTCTGCTTTAAAAGCCAGCGATTTAGCCGAGTGAGCTAAACCAGCCCCTAGTTACTGTGAAAAGCCCCTAGTCGCCACATTCCGGCGCCTGTTTGGGGAGGCTGGTACGGGAATCGAACCGTGCTGCTGGCCTGCCTTGGTCTGCTTTAAAAGCCAGTGATTTAGCCCAGTGTGCTAAACATGGAATGCTCTTCAGTTTTGCTACAGTGGTACATTCCTTTGGGGGAGGGGAGTACACTTTTCAGAGGGGAGGATCTTTCAATGTGTTTTCCTGCCTAGCCACCTGATGAGTTGATAGGGAACACATCCCTGCAGATACTGGCTGGCCCGCAGCATTTTCTGCTCAGTGGGGCACTCAGCTAAAGGGGAGACTTCTGCTCCATCTGGAGAGGTTGATCCACCTTAGAGATATAACAGCCAATCCCCAAGGAAGCAGAGTTAAGCAAGACCAGTCTTCAGACCTTTCTGCATTCATGCGGGATCTGATTGGCAGGCCTCAGCATGGTGGGTGAGGTTGCCAGTTTTGAGAAGTTGGGGGAAGAGTTAAAGTAGGGGTGTCACCTTGTGGGCGGGGCATCTATTGGGTACAGGGAACCACCAATCTAACCCCATCACCTGGGCGGAGTGTGCTCTTTTGGAAGGTCTGTGCAGATTTGATCGGCTGAATGGGCTCCATCTGCTAGTAAAAGCTAAACATGGAATGCTCTTCAGTTTTGCTACAGTGGTACATTCCATTGGGGGAGGGGAGTACGAAAAGATCATTGCCAACGGCTCTGCAATTTCATTTCTTGCTTCCCATAGAATCCTTGGATATATCCCGTCAGGCCCGGGGGACTTGTCTATCCTCAAGTTTTTCAAAATGCGCAACACATCTTCCTTCCTGACAAGTATCTCCTCGGGCTTATCAGTCTGTTTCACACTGTCCTCTCCAACAATATGGCCCCTCTCGTTTGTAAATACTGAAGAAAAATACTTGTTCAAGACCTCTCCTATCTCTTCAGACTCAATACACAATCTCCCGCTACTGTCCTTGATCGGACCTACCCTCGCTCTAGTCATTCTCATATTTCTCACATATGTGTAAAAGGCCTTGGGGTTTTCCTTGATCCTACCTGCCAAAGATTTTTCATGCCCTCTCTTAGCTCTCCTAATCCCTTTCTTCAGTTCCCTCCTGGCTATCTTGTATCCCTCCAGCGCCCTGTCTGAACCTTGTTTCTTCAGCCTTACATAAGTCTCCTTCTTCCTCTTAACAAGACATTCAACCTCTCTTGTCAACCATGGTTCCCTCACTCGACCATCTCTTCCCTGCCTGACAGGGACATACATATCAAAGACACGCAGTACCTGTTCCTTGAACAAGTTCCACATTTCACTTGTGTCTTTCCCTGACAGCCTATGTTCCCAACTTCTGCACTTCAATTCTTGTCTGACAGCATTGTATTTACCCTTCCCCCAATTGTAAACCTTGCCCTGTTGCACGCACCTATCCCTCTCCATAACTGAAGTGAAAGTCACAGAATTGTGGTCACTACCTCCAAAATGCTCCCCCACTAACAAATCTATCACCTGCCCTGGTTCATTACCAAGTGCTAAATCCAATATGGCCTCCCCTCTGGTCGGACAATCTACATACTGTGTTAGAAAAGCTTCCTGGGCACACTGCACAAACAGTGAGTTTCCACTCAATGTTTGGGAAGTTGAAGTCACCCATGACTACTACCCTGTGACTTCTGCACCTTTCCAAAATCTGTTTCCCAATCTGTTCCTCCACATCTCTGCTGCTATTGGGGGGCCTATAGAAAACTCCCAACAAGGTGACTGCTCCTTTCCTATTTCTGACTTCAGCCCATATTACCTCAGTAGGCAGATCCCCCTTGAACTGCCTTTCTGCAGCTGTTATACTATCTCTAATTAACAATGCCACCCCCCCCCCCCCCAACCTCTTTTACCATCCTCCCTAATCTTGTTGCAACATCTATAACCAGGGACCTCCAACAACCATTTCTGCCCCTCTTCTATCCAAGTTTCCATGATGGCCACCACATCGTAGTCCCAAGTACCGATCCATGCCTTAAGTTCACCCACCTTATTCCTGATGCTTCTTGCATTAAAGTATACACACTTCAACCCATCTCCTTGCCTGCAAGTACTCTCCTTTGTCAGTGTTACCTTCCCCACTGCATCACTACGTGCTTTGGCGTCCTGAATATCGGCTTCCTTAGTTGCTGGACTACAAATCCGGTTCCCATTCCCCTGCCAAATTAGTTTAAACCCTCCCGAAGATTACTAGAAAACCTCCCCCCAGGATATTGGTGCCCCTCTGGTTCAGATGCAACCCGTCCTGCTTGTACAGGTCCCACCTTCCCCAGAATGCGCTCCAATTATCCAAATACCTGAAGCCCTCCCTCCTACACCATTCCTGCAGCCACGTGTTCAACTGCACTCTCTCCCTATTCCTAGCCTCGCTATCATGTGGCACCGGCAACAAACCAGAGATGACAACTCTGTCTGTCCTGGTCTTTAACTTCCAACCTAACTCCCTAAACTTGTTTATTACCTCCACACCCTTTTTCCTACCTACGTCATTGGTACCAATGTGCACCACGACTTCTGGCTGCTCACCCTCCCCCTTCAGGATCCTGAAGACACGATCCGAGACATCCCTGGCCCTGGCACCCGGGAGGCAACATACCTTTCGGGAGTCTCGCTCGGGACCACAGAATCTCCTATCTATTCCCCTAACCATTGAATCTCCTATTACTATTGCTTTTCTATGCTCCCCCCTTCCCTTCTGAGCCCCAGAGCCAGACTCAGTGCCAGATACCTGGCCGCTGGGGCCTTCCCCCAACAGCATCCAAAACGGTATACTTGTTTTGAAGGGGAATGGCCACGAGGGATCCCTGCACTGTCTGCCTGTTAGTTTTCTTTCCCCTGACTGTAAACCAGCTACTCTTGTCCAGTACCTTGGGTGTGGCTATCTCCCTGTAACTCCCTGTAACTCTTCTCGATAACCCCCTCTGCCTCCCGGATGATCCGAAGTTCATCCAGCTCCAGCTCCAGTTCCTTAACACGGTCTCTGAGGAGCTGGAGTTGGGTGCACTTCCCGCAGGTATAGTCAGCGGTAAGTGGATTGGCCATGTTAAATTGCCCCTTAATTAGAAAAAATGAATTGGGTACTCTAAATTTAAAAAAAAGAAAATCTGATCATCTTAAATAGTATAAGACTACCTGCTGCAAAGTTTGTGTCTGAACAAAGATTAAATAGCATATTCCAGAGGGTGTAACTTAAAGCAGAACTCCATAGAGAGGAGAGAGAATCGATTGCTGTGCATACTGTCCCTGTAGGGTTCTGGGGGTGGATTAGGCCAGGGAAGAGGAGTTCATCCAGTAACAGCTCCCAACAGTTCATAACAGCAAGAAGAAGGATATCAAAAGGTTTTTTTTCATAGTTTCATTTTATTCTTGAAGCCAGCAGTCCATTTTCATGCCAACAATCACTGTTTTTGGTGAAGTTTCAGTCAGCTCAGGAAAGAAAAGCTCAATAGTGCTACCATTGCAGTCAAGCAACACCCTATGACAAGCTAAGGCAGTGACCATGTAAATTACTGAATTCAGGGAACAAAATCAAGTTCTGAAGGCTGTTAAAAAAAAACTTGAATAGCTGTTCTATTCCTGATAACTTTAATAATCGTGAAAAAAAACATAGGATTACCAGAAAATTTCCAAACTTCAACTGGAAGGCAGCAGAGCACTTTCCTATTTGAACAAAAAAAATTACAGCATAAGAACAGGCCATTCGGCCATCCAAGCCTACATTGACCATGCTGCCCATCTGAACTAACACCCCCTACCCTTCTGGGGATCATATCCCTCTATTACCATCCTGTTCATGTATTTGCCAAGGCGCCCCTTAAAAGTCATTATCATATCTGAGATTACTTTGTTCTGACAATGCGTAGAGCTTTGTTTTCTGGACCTCAATATTTCCAAGCCAAATAAATAAGCCATTAAGATTGAAAATGCTGTGCGGCACGGTGGCGCAGTGGTTAGCACTGCTGCCTTATGGTGCCAAGAACCTGGGTATGATCCTGGCCTCGGGTCACTGTCTGCGTGGAGTTTACACATTCTCCCATTTGTCTGCGTGGGTTTCACCACCACAACCCAAAGATGTGCAGAAGCCACTCTGAATTGCCCCTTAATTGGAAACTTGGGGACTTTAAATTTAAAAAAAATAATTTGAAAAAAGATTGAAAATGCTGTAGACAATGAAGGCCTCCACAGACTGGAGTAAGGGTGGAGTCACGTGATGTGAACACGTGAATAACTGTCTTTTGCGAGTTGTGGCACCACTCATCTTTTAATCCTTTCTTTTATCCTGATGCACAACCCATAGATATTTGTTGCTGGTCTGTTTGGCCTGCGGTATG